>NC_090989.1:153627500-153935625 GCF_041146395.1 Eulemur rufifrons
CCACATCCCCAGAGGTCGCCCCCCCACCCCTCCCCTGGACAGATGATATGACGCACTTAAGTTTAAGCCCCCCCTCCCCGCCCCGTGGCTTCTGCTTATCCCCCAGAAGTTTCTGCACAGACAGATGCTGAAGGAGTGACCCCAACCCCATCTAGGGTCATAGGTCCTGGTTGCTTTGGGTCGGTAACAGAGTGACCAGTGAAGGGACTGCTGGAGGCTGAAATGTGGACCTGTTTCTGCAAACCAAAGAGGCAGCAGCACTATGGTAGGGGGAGGCTGCAGCTGGCGGTGACTCACCCCCAACCCTGTGAGGGTGCCTAGACAAGCCCTCAGGGCATGGGTCCCGCCGGCCACTCCTGTGATTCAGCCATCCCTGTCTGGTGGGCCTCCTGTGCCCCACCCCAATCCCCTAGACAGGTGGAGCAACCTCCAGCAAATGAGGGACTCTGGGCCCATCCTAGGGAAACCAAGGCCCTGTTGGGCTGGGTCCAAGTAAGGCACCCCCTCTTTGGAGGGGTATGCCAGGAGGAGGGGAGAACCTGTGTCACGCTTATGCATACGTGTCCCACACCCCCTGCTACGCTTTAAACCAGTCCCAGACAGTTACCATCCAGCTGTGCCTGTAGGAGGGGAGCTGCTCATATGTGGAGGGTGGGACCACCCACAGTGACAGCTCATCTCTCAGAAATTCACCCCCTCCTGCCCATGACCCACTCGTAGAGCTGTCCATGCCCCAGGCCAGCTCCCCCCTACCTATATGTCCTCATTCTGGCCCACAGGCATCCTCTCCTTCAATCTGTTCTTTCTGTAGACCCTTCCACCCATCTCCCCATCAGCCCCAGAGGTCACCCGGGGCCCTTCCCTCCTTTCCTCACTGCCCTCACAGAACCTGTAGCTCCCCCTTCATAACTGCCTCCCTGCCCCCTGCCTCACTCCTCTCCCCTTAACCAGGCTGACTTCTTACCCATCTCCCTGACTGGCTTCTATAACCATGGACAGTGCCCCCCACCACACACCCCCATGTCAGGGCCAGGCCACCACCCGAGCAGGTGAATATTAGTGTATGCACATCTCTTCATTAGGTGGAGGACACCAAGGCAGAAAGATACCCCCAAAAAGAGCAGGCCCCCATCTGGGCCCCACTCCCTTTTTTTCCCATGCCAGTGCTGGATAATTCTGGGTAGCCCAGAAAGCACATCTACACTCACCACTGCCACTGCACCCCTTCCAATATGCCTGGACTTGCAGCCTGCCCTGGGATCCACTGGCTGAGTGGGGAGATACGGGGACAGCACTTCTGTTACATTTGTCTCCCCTGGACTCCTCCACAGCTGGAGGGCTCCCTGGTATGGCCAGAGCTGGGGGCAGTGAGGACCATTCATGCTGTTTTTCTATTGCCCAGGAAGGCTAGAGCTGCCCCTAACTATTGCCCTCTCCCCAACTATCCTGGGACACAGTGCTGTGACCCCATGGGGCCCAGAACCTTTTTCCAAGATCAGGGTCCCTCAGCCATGTCCCAGGAGCCCCCACCCCCTCAAAGTGTGCTCCAGGTGAGGGCAGCAGAGAACCAGGCATGCTATCATAACAAGGGCAGCCCCTGCCCCCTGACACCTCCTTCTGCACAGCAAGGGTGGGTGAGAGCAGGGCAGAGCTGGCACACATGTGTCCAGCTTTTAAGGGAGTCAGGAGGCCCAGCTGAGAGGCTGGATGTTCAGGCCAACCTCATCAGATCTGAGGTGCAACCCAAAGAAAGGAAGGGCTGCTGTGAGAGGGTCAAAGTGTGCTGGGAGAGGCTGTTGGGAAGGGAGAAGCAAGGTTGGGATGGGTGCACATCTGGAGCTCCCATGGGTTCACGAGCAGGGGTGTTGCCCTCTGAGGCCCCTGACTCCAGCCTCCTTGGCAGGCACACAGCCTAGGGCATAGCCCAAGGCCAGTGCCTACCTGCAACTCCCTCCATCAGTGGGGACCCCAGAGCTCGTCCTTCTCCCTCCCACACTTCCCTGAATGTTTCCTTCCCTGGCTTCAGTCACCACCTCTGCCAGATGGCACCACATGTGTCTCCAACCAGGGCCTGTTTTTGAGGTTCCAGCCCTACACATCCTACTGTGTCCTGGACACCTCCAACTCCTCACCAGAACCATGGCAGGTCATCTTCCTCCAGCCCATTCCTCCCTGGAGCCTCCCAGCCCTGCTGGGAACGCTGTCCTGCTTGTGCCCCTGCAGCCCACTCCAGCTCTTCCCATGGCCATGACCTCTGTTCTGCCACCGCACGGCTCCCCAGGACTGCCGCAGAAATGCAGCCTGAGAGTCCCAGTGCTAAATCTCAGCTCTGACCACGTCACTTCTCTTCACAGTAATCTGCAATGCACCTCCCCAACATGCCTCCTGGGTGAAGACCAAATTCCTTGGCCTAGTGCACAAGGTAGGTCAGGACC
The DNA here is from genome assembly GCF_041146395.1 of Eulemur rufifrons. Taxonomy (NCBI): domain Eukaryota; kingdom Metazoa; phylum Chordata; class Mammalia; order Primates; family Lemuridae; genus Eulemur; species Eulemur rufifrons. The sequence goes on from NC_090989.1 coordinate 153,629,936, forward strand.
AGATCATTCCCAGCAACTGGAGCTCTCTCGTGTCCAGCACACCTGTAGCCTTTGAGGGTCAGGCATGGGGCTTAAAAGAGAAATCAGAGAAATAAAGCCTCATCCTCCAGGAGCTCAAACTTAGAGCACCAGACTTGGCACTTCTTCCCCCTGCCTGGGTGCTGCATCTAACTGAGCAGCCAGGGTTGGGCCTGTCAGGGTTCTGTGCTGTCCAGAAGTTTCTCCCCAGTAGAGCACAGGGTAGAAGGATGATCTGCCAAGTGCCTCAGTCCTGGGCTGTAGAAGGCTCTTGACAGATGTCTCCTAATAGACAATATGTGGCAGCAAATGGTGAGGGAAAGGCACTGGGGCAGTGTGAGAGTGATACAAGGGTTGTTTGGGCTACTTTCAGGCTAGGATGCTAGGGAACTTCTGAATCGTCCTCTTCCACATGAACCTTGTCCCAGGATCCTGCTCACAACTGCTGAACAGCAGCTTCCTCAAAAGAGAACTGGGCTCCCAGGGAATCTGAACTGCAAGAACTGGAGCATGCAGGAAGAGGGGCCCACCTGCCTTGTGCACCAGGGCCCAAAAGGGGTAACCAGGGACTGGGCGGCCAAGAGCTCCACCAGGTCTTGGCTGCCTCAGGAAAATGGGGAGGGGATCATCAAGCCAGCAGCTCAGGACTTGCCTGGGACAGACCTAGTCGAGGGAGGGGGCTTGGGCCCCACTGAGCTCAGGGCTATTCTTGGAGCCTGAGTCAGCCGAGGCAAAGGATTCTTGCCCTGCCTGTCCAGGCAGCAGTTAGAAACCAATGGGAACACTATGCCCCAGGCTATCCTCCTCCAGAATCCAGAGTAAACAGACAAGGAGGCATCCTCAGGGACAGCTCTCGGCCCCTCCCGCTCCATCCCAGACCAGGGACCACCAGAGGGTAACTGCACAGGGTCCACAGTGAGGGGTTTCCCACCTGAATCCCCAGGGTTTCCAGGCTAGGACCCCTGCCAGGGCAGAGGCTAAATCTGCAGTTCCTGCGGACGCCTACGCCCCACTCCTGGGACAGGCTGGCTGAGGAATGTCCCCCTATGTGGCTGAGTGGAAACATCTGGGCTCAGCTCCCCGCAGGCATCAAAGGCTTCCGGCCTGTGCTGCGGCCCCCACACTTGCCCCTGGCCGAGACCACATCAGCCTGTGGGAAGGCCGAGGGATCCAGGGGATGCTGAACGGGAGGGAAATCCTTGTTCCCCCCTCTACTGCCCAATGGACTCCACGCCAATGCCAAAAGATGGACAACACAGTTCTCAGCAGAGGACTTTATTGGTGCTAACCTGAAGCACAAGTTTGAGGAGCCAGAGTGGTATGTCTGTGGTGGGGGGACCAGGAGCCCCAGCCACGCCTTCTTGCCAGCACAGGCGTTCTGCCTAGAAGCGCAGCCAGAACATGCCGCTACGGATCCGGTTGTAGTCTGGGAGCTGCTCAATGGGGCCTGTGGGGATAGGGTGGGGCGTCAGGGTGGGGTACCTGGCCTGTACAGGGACACCTGGCCCTGTGCCGCACCCAGCTCAGAGCTGCTGCCCAGAGCAGCACAAGACAGGCCTTGAGTGGAAAGAGGGAAGAGAACATTCCCCCAGGGGTGCTGAGCCTGTCCCTTCATGCTCAGGCCCTTGGAGCCCCACCCCACACTCTGAGATGCCCGTTACCTGGAGGGTGTGGGGCACTGATGGAGGCACCTTGGCAAGGAGTCAGGGAGCTGCTGGGACAGGTTTTCTGAGCAAGAACTCCCTGGCAGCCAGGCTACTGGGGAGAACCTTTTGGGGCCTTAACTTGCTGCTCTCAGTGTAGGCTGGGGTGTGGGCAAGAAGAGGCATAAGGGGAGACCAAGAGAATGGCCTGAGGAAAAAGATAAGGAGCAGAATTTCTAGGTTACTCACCCAATCCAGCCACTGCTGGACACTGGTCATAGAAGTACTTGGAGCAGACCTGACGTACCACACTGGCATCCACCTCCTGTGAGGCAAAGCAGAGGGCACGATGGCTGACAGGCACCTGGGCACCAACCTGGCCAGTCAACATTCTCCAGTTGACTAAGATCTCCTACATGTACTGTGGAACTGTCCCCCTACCCAAGAGGGGAAAGGCAGCAGGGGTCTCCCCACTGTAGACTCCTGTGGGCCCCACCCATCACTACAGCCATCAGTGCCCTGTCCTCTGACTATACCACCCCTGCAGGTGACAGCTGCCTAGGAGACACCAGAGGTGCCTACAGGAGCAATCACCACTCCATTAGGCCTCTCACTCCCCAGGGGTCTGCCAGGCCTTTCCCAGGGGCCCATGTTACCGCAATCCGGCTTTCCCACTCGGCCAGGGGGATGCGGCGGCCATAGGTCAGGAGGCTGCGTCCGATGTCCTCACACACAGGAGTAGTGCCTTTGAGGGTAGGGGAAGGCTTAGAGATCCACCCAAGCCAATCCTGGACCCACAGGCACCCAAACAACCTCCAGCCTCAGGTTGACCAGTACCTCTCTGACCTGGCTCTGACCCCAGATCACAGCCCTCTCTTGTTTTTCTGTTTCTGTTTTTTTGAGACAGAGTCTCTATTGTCCAGGCTAGAGTGCTGTAGCGTCAGCCTAGCTCACAGCAACCTCAAACTCCAGGGCTCAAGCGATCCTCCTGCCCCAGCCTCCCGAGTAGCTGGCATTACAGGTGAGCACCACCATGCCTGGCTAATTTTTTCTATTTTTAGTAGAGATAGGGTCTCGCTCTTGCTCAGGCTGGTCTCAAATTCCTGAACTCAAGCAATTGACCCACCGCAGCCTCCTAGGGTGCTAGTATCTCAGGTGTGAGCTACAGTGCCTGGCCCACAGCCCTCTCTTCTACGACCACCTGCTCCTATAGTGAAGGGCTATTGACCTGGTCCGCCCCACCTGCACCTCTAAGGGTGAGGTGGTGGGTATGGCATGATCTTCAGTGTTTTTCTTTCCAACCCTGGTTAGAAGTGGTGGCCACACTGAGGCTGCCACTGCTGTCGTTACCAGGGTGCACTCTCCTTCCCCACAGCGCTACAGGACTCACCATCCAGATGAGATATCAGGGCATTTCTGAGGATGTTTTTGCCCCGCTCCACCTCACCCTCCGTGGCACTGGTGCACAGGCGCATCCTAAAGCAGGGGTGGGGGTTGTGGTGGCGTTCATCTGAGAGACGCTGTGTTGTCTCTTAGCCTCCCACTACCCCGGTCAAAGCCCCATCCCACCCAGCAGTACCGGGCTAGCACTCACCATTGGCCTTGCAGGAAGAACATCATGTCATCAATGTTCATTCGGTCACAGACAAAGTGTGCACCCAGCAACCCGGTCTCTGCATAGCAGATATTAAAAGTCTGGAAACTCTGGCACAGCTTCTTGGCCGCAGCAACTGAAGCCAGTGGGCTGGACAGGTGCTGCCAGGGGCAAAGGTGGTCAGCACCCACCTTTTTGTCTGTGACCCACACTCTGACCCCCACAACATAGGGGCACACAGCCCCGCAAACTCTTCTCTGAACGCAAGGTCCCATGCTCACTCCTGGCACTCACCACGCCACCACCATAAGTGCAGTCATAGTGGCCAATGATGGCATTGGCCACTTGGAGGGCCACATTGTCCGGGTTGGCCCAGCCAGGCCCCTCTACTGCAATGGCCACATGGGCCAAAGGCAGGGCATCGTCACGGTGGCGGATCTGAAACAGTACACAATAGGCTGAGTGACAGCCAGACTGCCTGGCAAACAGAAAGGGTGGCAGGTGTGGGTGCAGGGTGTATGTGTGCATGTGAGCAAATGTGCTCATGAGGCTGCAGCCACAGGTCCCCTTCCCAACTCCTGAGACATCTCTGGAGTCACCAGGATAACCATGCACAGAAGGGTCCTCCCACAGGCCCCTGGCTGAGAGCACCACCCCTGCCCACCAGGCAGCACACCTCGCTGCCAGTGAAGCGGCACGGACTGAGAGTAGGCACGGCATCCTCTGCGTACGTCCCAGAGATGCTGCTGAAGTGCTTCTGGGCAAGGTCTAACAGCTGCTGGTGCTCCACCCCTGCCAAGACAGACAGTGGTGTTACTGGCCAGCCAGGGTCCAAGGCACAGAGTAGGGGGAATCACAGACAGGAAGAGGACCCCCATGTCCTGTCTTAGCAGGAGACACCAGAAGACAGGACATCAGGGTGAGGAAAGAGGATCCTCCACAGACAGATCCTATTTCATGGGCAGGACAGGTACCTCAGGGCCAAATAGCTCCCATGGCCTCAGCCACAGGAGAGAGGCAGCACTCTAAGCTTAAAAATGAGTTGCCATGTGACACAAGTGTTGATTCTCACCCTAGAAGCAGCATCTCACCTACATCAGGGACAAGACAGGCGCTCCCTACACACAGAGCTCGCCTCATCCCTCTAGGCCCACCTCAAGTAGATCTGGCTGCTGTCTCTATAGGGGGTGGCAAGTGAGAGGGCACAAACAGGCACCACTGCAGGCCGGTGATTAGCTCTGGGGTCCCTTGAGAGCTGGGAGCATTTACAAGTTACGAACTCATGCCCTCAGGACCCCTTGCTGCACCTTGCCTCATCTCCACAAGGTGAACCCCCTGTGGCACTGTGGCAGTGGGCAGCCTGCCTCAGAACAACAGTTGCCACTGCCTTGGCCTTTCATTCTTTCCTGCCGTGGGCTCAAGGCCTCCCAGAGCTCCACAAAGCCAGAGGCGTCTGTAACTCACACTGCTCTAGGCTCCCAGGTTCCCTGGCTCCATAGCCCCAGTTGTGCTCTTCCCATCAGTCTTTCTCACCCACCCAACTGCCACGGCCACAAGCTGGGAAGCATCCTTGGCCACACTCCCCCACCCATGTCCAGACCCCCATCGGGCTTCCATCTATAAAAAGGGTCAATCCACTTCTCTGCCTTGCTCCTGCCATCTCCCCCTGGAGACCTGCCACAGCCCCTCCCCAGCTGGCCTGCCTCTACCCTGGCCCCACACAGCAGCGGAGCAAAACTTAAAACATACATCAGGCCCAGACGCTCCCCTCTGCTCTGGTCCCCCATGCCACCTAAATAACACTCACCACCCTTTAGGCCTCTATCCAAATGATATATGTTCAAAAATGTCCACCCCCATCCTACAACTCTGAGTGTCCCATTAAAATCTCCTCCGCCATTCTGTGCCTTCTTTTCAAGGCATTTCCCAGTCAATCAAGTGTGTATCATCACAGATCCAATGTCTGGCTCACCAAATGGCAAGGCCACAAAGAACAAGCCCAGGGACTTGTATCCCTGCTCCCAGCCCACAAAGTAAGTATCCTAGGACCAGGTGGGGCTAAGAAATGCCTGAGGCCTGTGCTGGAGAAAGAGCATCCCTATATGACCAGTCCCAGTGGTGGCAACAGGGTAGAATCCTACCCTACCCCAGAGAGCATAAGAGAAAGGGTCCCTGGGGGTGGAAGGTCCCCTATGGTCTGAACTAGGCTCTGAAAACCAAGGTTGGTGCCCACACGTTGAGGGCTTCAGTGAACCCACCACTCACCTCCAGCTGCTGCCAGCACCATGCGAGGCGCCTTGTAATGCCTGTCGAGGTACTCGGTCAAGTCTGCACGAGACAGCTTCCTGTAAGACATTCGGCCAATGGGTCAACACCTCTCCCAAACTAGAGTGAGTTCGGTTGCACAAATGGGGCTGAGGAGGCAGAAATGAGGAGAGGCATGGTGTCTCTGAAGAGCAGGCTCTAGCACACCCCTCGATCCCCTTCCCCCTTCTCTGCCACCCACCCCTCCAGGGCCCAGAAGGCAGCCCTCATCAGGCCCTGCCTCATGTATTATCTTAAGACAGGCTCACGGTCCTCTCTGAGGAGGGTACAAGTTGACACTGTGGGACTCTCAAGAGGCAGCAACAGAGCTCTCAAAGCCCATCCCCAACCAGGGACAAGAAGCCACATGGATGGGATACCCAGATGCTCCCTCCCCTTGGAGTGTAAGGACACACATGGAAACATATCCTAAAATAAAGCCCAAGATTCAAATGAAGACTTGAAAAGACTCACAGGGACCACATGGCAATGTAGAAACCACCTCCAATTGTGTGAGTTAGGAAAATAAATAACACAGGCAGCCAGCCAACTAAAAACATGATCTGGACGGGGTCTGGCCAAGCCAGAACGGGGGCACGCATTCCACCACAAGCCCAGGCAACTCTCACCTGACATTTTCACTGGGCCCCTCCACAGCCTGGGCCAGAGGAGTGCCCTGGAACGCTGTGGCATGCAGGTAGTCAAAGACCACGTCGCGCATCGATGCATCGTTCTCCTGCATCTCCTGCAGGATCACGTCACGTTCCTTCTCAATCTGTGAGTCTTCCAGGCTGCAGTTCTGCACAATGTCAGCCAGGAGCTCCACAACTAGATGCAAGGAGGACATGTTTAGGTGCCAGATGGGCCACTGGAGACCAGTGGTAACAAAAAACCCCCAGGCCTGGATCTCCTGCTGTCCACTCCCAGTTGCCCTGCTGCAAGGCTATACCCTAAAGCAGTGGTCCCCAAATTTTTTGGCACCAGGGACCAGTTTCATGGAAGACAATTTTTCCACAGACCTGGGAAGGGGGGAGGCAGAGCTTAGGCAGTGATATGAGAGATGGGGAGCAGCTGTAAATACAGATGAAGCTTCACTCACTCACCTACTGCCGCTCACCTCCTGCTGTGTGGCCCAGTTCCTAACAGGCCACTGACCAGTGCCAGTCTGTGGCCCAGGGGTTGGGGACCACAGCCCTAAGGGTAATCCAATTCTGTGGCCAGGTGAGGGGTTCCTGAGAGCCTATCCTCTGCTCCCCTGGAGTCCTACCCCTCTGTCCCTGCCCCCTTGTCCAGGCGTTACCTTTTGGCAGATCCTTGGACAGTGCCTTGACATAGTAGGCAGTGTGCTCCCGGGTGCTGTACGCATTGAGATGGGCCCCTATGCTCTCTACCTCCTTCTCCAGGGCATTGCCAGGCAGATTCTTTGTTCCCTGGAACCAGACATCAACAAAACCAATTAGGAGCCACATGGGAGCCCAGGAACCTGTCCTCACAGGCTAAAGAACCTGTAGGACCACTGGTCCACAAGTTATCTCTCTCAGCAGACTCTGGGGATAGAGGGCTCAGAGTCTGTGCTTACCAAGCACTAAGCAGGCCTTGAGCTGACGGAGGCCACAGCATTATGGGCCAACAGAATAGAGACAGCCAGGGCCAGGACAGAAGGGCATGGCCAAAGCAAGTGTTGCCTGAAGTCCAGAATTTCGATTACAGCTTACCAATGACCGGTAAGGTCATTACCCCTACTCCTTACTGACAGCCATGGTCAGGTAACCCCACACTTGTGATGAGTGAAGCAACCCTCTCTCTCTCATGCCATTCATATGACTGTATGTGTGTGCTTAGTGGCCACCTCTGTGGGACACAACCCTAGTCCCATGTGCATGGGGCAGTGGTGCTGTCTCATGGGGTACACACATACAAATACACATGTTAAATCCACACACATATCTGTGACGCCGCAGCTGGCTGGGCTGCCCGTTCTAGATCCACACCCCCATATCCCTTTTTCCATTTTTTCATTCATTTAAAAAACATAGGTCTCTACAATAGTTGCTCAGGTATTCCACCAAGCAGGGCATTTCACAAGCAAGCATGCACACCTGTCTGTGGGTTTGTTACGATGCACATGCACATCTGTGTGTTCCGTAAGTCCACATGCATGCATGCACACAACACAGACTTGGCCTCTCTGGTGGAAAGTAGGGCTTTTGTGGCTCCCTGGGTTTTCTTGGCTCTGTGGGGCCTCATGCAGGGGCTCATGGGAAAAGTGTTCACTCAGGAGAGGTTAAGCCCAAGTGGCTCCTTTCATAAAAGCCAGCCAGAGATCACCCCCCAAATGAGGCCCATAATCAGGAGGCTAATTTTTCTGACCTTCATCCTCAGGAGGGACAACAGGCAGCCCTAAGCCCAGGGGAAACACAGACTTCAGGAGCCTCACCTTGAAAGCCAGATGCTCCACAAAATAGCCTGCCCCATTGTTCTTCTCAGTCTCATAACGGCTGCCAGCATCAATCCACACCCCGACCTAGACAAGAGGCCAAAAAAGTTAATAAACCACCCCAGCCCCACTCATACCCCACCCTGAGTGACGCAACACAAGCCCCAGGCATGGGCTCATGGGTCCCAGGGTAGGGGAGAGCTCCCCAGAAGGATCCCTGTGCCTGGAGGTACAGCTGTCCCTGGTGTACAGGGGGCCAGCCAAATGACTGCCATGTCACTATATATCACTTCTCCTTCCTGCCCTATTTCTTGACTGGTTACCAAGGATACCCAGGGACACTTCTAACTGTACACCAAATGAAATTCGTATCATTTGCAAACAATAATAAATTATTTTCTCCTTCCTAAAAATCACGCCCTATCTTTGTTCTGGTGATGATTTTTATCCTTTTATCATTAAGAAAGAGACTATTGATTTAGACACTGTACACTTTATCATATTAAGGAAGTATCTTGGCCAGGTGTGGTGGCTCACACCTATAATAATCCTAGCACTCTGGAAGGCCAAGGTGGAAAGATCACTTGAGGTCAGGAGTTTGAGACCAGCCTGAGCAGGAGACCCCATCTCTACAAAAAAATAGAAATACTGGCTGGCTGTGGTGGCACACACCTGTAGTCCCAGCTACTTGGGAGGCTTAGGCAGGAGGACTGCTTGAGCCCCAGAGTTTGAGGTTGCTGTGAGCTATGATGACACCACTGCACTTTAGCCAGGGTGACAGAGCAAGACTCTGTCTCAAAAAAACAAAAAAAGGAATTATCTTTCCATTAACACTTTAAGTTTTTATTTTTATTTATTTTTTAAATTGCTTTTAGAGCCTGGGTCTCACTATTGCCATGATTATAGCTCACTATAACCATGAACTCCTGGGCTCAAGCGATCCTGCCATGTCAGCCTCATGAGTAGCTAAAACTACAGGCATGGGACACCACACCCAGCTAATTTTTAAACTTTTTTTATAGAGGCTGGTCTCAAACTCCTGGTCTCAAGCTATCCTCCATCTTGGCCTCCCAAAGTGCTAGGATTACAGATGTGAGCCACTGCACCCAGCATTTTAGGTTTTTGATCAGACCTGGACACCAAACACTGCCAAGTATTCCCTTGGCACCCAATGAGAGAATCTTACTCTTCTTAACAGCCTCCTTCACAGCAACCACTCATCCCACATGGTCACAATGGTCTAATCTTTTAATTTACTGTTTGTTTACAGCTGATTTAAGTTTTCCAAATCTACTTTCTAAGAGATATTGATGTACACAGTGTATGTCATACAATCTTAGATGAACATGTATTTCATATCTAACATCTTGGAAAACAAGATGCATTTTACAATCTATAGTTACCTTTGATTAAAATTGGCAGGATTCTTTATCTGGCACTGGAACACGATGATGCTCCTTACAATCTAGGGATCTTAGAGTCCATGAGATATAGCATTCTCTACTGAGCTTTTGTAACAGGCTCTGGGTACGTTTAAATAGGTGCCATGTAATAAGGAAGTTGCCCACCAACTTTTCCTGTGTTCAGTAACTGCTTATATGATAGCACATTATTTGTTCCTGGAAAACTCAAAGAATGCCAATAAAAACACTTGGCCCTGTAGCTAAGAGAGCTGGTGGAGGGAGAAGAGGAGGAATTTGGGGGAATCTTCTCACCTATTTATATATCTAGTTTAGATTTCTATCCCTGAGTCACTTTTAAGGATTTTTTTTTTTTGGAAGATCATCCATTTCACTGTACTCTTCAAATGCATTTCTTCAGAAAGAGCATCCCTGGTCCAGCCCAGAGATTATGACCTTGGGCTGTGAGGCTGACAGACCTGGACCCTTGCAAGTCACCTAATGTCTCTGAATCCCATTTTCTTCATTATAAGATAGGGATGTGAGCACTTCTCTCATACGGGATCTTTACCAAAACGCTGGAAAAGAATTTGGCAGCCTGCTTGGCGAGCATCATATGCTAAATGAATGTTGGCTAAAATGAAGGTTGCCCCATGAAGTCAAGGCATGGCTGGGGTTGGGAATGAGTCCAATCAAGGGGTGAGTGAGCCCAAGTCTGAACCCCAACCATAGACGTTAAGACTCAAGCCCAAGGTCACACCCCAACCTGGGAAAAGATGGCAGGCACAATCTGGAGGTCCCCTCCACGACGGTGCCCTCCACTCACCGTGCAGGTAGGCTGGGAGGACTGCTCCGAGGCCACACGCAGTCCGTTGTCCAGCAAGCTAACCTGAGTCTCTGGCACGAACTGGAGGGCCTGGGCGAAGGTTGCGGTACTCCGCAAGGCAGGCACCCTCAGCAGGGCCGGCTGAGGAAGAGGGAAGGGGACGGCCGCCAGTGAGAGTGGGTAAGGGGTTCGCTCACCAGCTCCCAGGACCGCAGTGGGACCCCCGTCCCCATCCCCAGGCCAGCGGCGTGACACCCATCCCCGCCCACGGCCGTGACCTTCCATGGCCCTGACCTCGCGTGCTCCCCACCTCGACCTGCCACCGCTAACAAGCCCGCACCCCGTCCATGTCCCGAAGCCCTGCGCCCAGCAGCCCCGCTCTCTCGCTGCCACCTCACCGAGCGGCGAGTGTGCAGCAGCACTTGTGCCCCAGCACTAGCGACCCGGGCAACCACGGACGCCGCCATTTTCTGGCTCCTGTCGACTTTAAACCGCGCTGCGCACGCGTAAAGTGGCCGCGATGGCGCCCAAGACGCAAGCGCAGTCCCGCAGACTTGGAGCTCGGCCGCCCCCTGGCGGGAGCTGGAACTATTCACCACATCGGTCGCTGGTTGTGTCCGTGCGTCCACGGTCCCTGTGCATATCATTCTACCTGGCTGTCCATCATGCCGCGAGGAGACGCCCGCCGTCGCGTCCATCTCCCCCTTCCATCCGTGGAAAGCAGAGTGTCGGCGGGTCCGAGTCCAGGGGTTAAAGCACCAGCGTAGAATCCTGGGACTACGAGGCAGCTGCTGAAAGTCAGTTTTCTCTTTAAAAGAATGAAGTAGCTTCAGATAGTTGACCTGGAGGGAGTTTAACAATACTGTAATTGCTAAAAAAAAAAAAGGAACAACTTAGAGATGAGTTTGTGAAATAGGATTCCTTGTTTGAAAAACAAAACAAACAAAACCAAAACAGAAGAAAAAAATAGCATGCCTTTCCTAGTAGACCACAGAAAAAAAATCTACAGGAACATACTCTAAACTTTCAGCTGGGTAACATCTGGAAAATGGATTGCAGAGAAGGGAAAGAAGGCTACCATTTTTACACTTCGGTATTATTTTAATACAGATTTTTTTATTTTTGCAAAAAATATGTGTTACTTTTGAAATAACAAAGCATACCTCTAAATTCTGCTTCCTTTTACAGGTATACATGATTAATTTTGTTTCTATATTTGTAATCTTTCCGGAAACCACTCTTAGAACTATCTTTATAAAAATCAGACAAAAGAAGTTTACTATGTGTTGAGTAATATTTTGTGGGCTAAAATTATGCTTTTGAAATAAAAAATAAAGTGAAATGGGCCAGGTGTGGTGGTTCACGCCTGTAGTCCTAGCACTCTGGGAGGCCAAGACAGGAGGATTGCTTGAGCTTAGGAGTTTGAGACCAGCCTGACCAAGAGCGAGACCCCATCTCTACTAAAAATAGAAAATAAATTAGCTGGGCAACTAAAAACAGAAAAAATTAGCTGGGCGTAGTGGTGCACACCTGTAGTCACAGCTGCTTGGGAGGCTGAAGCAGGAGGATCACTTGAGCCCAGGAGTTTGAGGTTGCTGTGAGCTAGGGTGACGCCATGGCACTCTAGCCTGGGCAACAAAGCAAGACTCTGTCTCAAAATAAATAAATAAATAAAACGAAATAGAATCTTCTAAGCTGTCCATCCATCTTTCCACTTTCTTTAAACTTTAATTTTTAGAACAGTTTTACATTTACAGAAAAGTTGAACAGATTGTACAGAGTTCCCTTGTCCACCCCTCACATATACATGCACAGTTTCCCCTATTAACATTTTACACTAATGTGATATATTTGTTACAATTAATGGACCAATATTGGTACGTTATTATTAACTAAAGTCCATAGGTCATTGAGATTTCCTCCTTTTTTTATCTTCTGTTCCAGGATCCCATCCAGGATACCACATTACATTCAGTTGTCTGTATCTTTAGGTTCCTCTTGCCTGTGACACTTCTGGGGTTTTTAAAACACAGTTATTTGTCATTATGCAAAAATAAACATTTGGATATGTTCATTTACGTTGTAACTGGATCAAGTGCACATATTGAACAAAATATAGTAGAACAATGGAAAATGTTCAAGAACCAAACAAGGGCTGTGGCTCACACCTGTAATCCTAGCACTGTGGGAGGCCACTTGGGCTCAGGAGTTCTAGACAAGCCTGAACAAGAGCAATACCCGGTCTCTACAAAAATAGGAAAATTAGCCTGGCATGGTGGCACATGTCTGTAGTCCCAGCTACTTTAGGAAGCTCTGGCAGGAGGATTGCTTGAGCCCAGGAGTTTGAGGTTGCAGTGAGCTATGGTGATAGCCGGATGACAGAGCAAGATCTTATCTCAAAAAAAAAAAATAGTCTTGAGTGTTTGGTATATGGAATATCATAGCAGTGATAGGAACTTTTCAGAAACACGGAAATAAAGCCATTATCTAAACATGGAAATAAAGCCACTATCTAGAAATGTCTGAAATGATAAAGACTAGATTCAGGGAAAGGAACATGAAACACCCAGAGTGGATGAGCAGGTTATCCAAGAGCAGGTTCTCAATAATGTGAACCTCACCATGAAATGGATCATTAGCTAATTGGACTTGATTCAGATTGGCATTGGGAAAAATTGGCTTTAGGGTATATCTTCTTCAAGGAGAATTATTTTTCTCTCCCACTTTATTAGAAAGTCTTTACCTCTCCAGAGGTATAAAACTTCTATTTTCTTTTCTATAATTCAGTTCAATTTTTTTCACACTTTCTTCCTTCTCTTTTCATTCATGCTTACAACAAATATTTACTAACATCTGATATATTCTGGGGCCTACTTTAGGTACCAGGGATAGACTGGGGCCACAGAAAGGAACAAAGGAAGGATCCATATATAACAGCATTTCAGGTAATATGAGGGTTCTGAAAAAAAATAATTATAATACAGCCTGGTAAGGGGAGAGGGGTGCTCTGCTACTATGATAGATAGTGGGTTTTGTCCACTCTTCCTGGCTCATAACTCCCGTAGCCCTTGTTACAGTCTTTTGTAGAGACGGTGTCTTACTATGTTACTCAGGCTGGTCTTGGACTCCTGGCCTCAAGCAATCCTCCCACCTTGGCCTCCCAAAGTTCTGGGATTACAGGTGCAAGCCACCATGTCCAGCCCTTGTTACAGTCTTTTATTATAATGTTGAATCACTTTAGGCCTCAGGACAGGCCTCAGAAAACAGAATCTCTCTCTCTGACCTTCTCCTGCCCTCCTTTCACCTGTTCCTTTCTCTCCCCAAGGCAGGAATCTTCCCTTACCTCTCTGTCTTGGAGCTGGCCATAAAGAAATTCTCTGACTGCCTTGTCTGATCGTAGGTCATAAGGTCCCATTTCAGAAGGGGTCCCGCCCCATACCCTCCAGGAAGGAATGCTGTACAGAGAGGCCAAGAAGAATCTGAACAGACAGGCCTTCCTGGGTTTGCCCACTCAGTCTATTCATATTAGAACATACCCTTTTTGTCCAATCCCATTTCTACATGGCCGTCAATCATGTTATCTAATAAAGTCTCCCTGAAAGGCCCAAGAGGGCAGAGTTGGAGAGCTTTCAAATAGGCCAACACATGACAGTTCCTAAAGGGTGGCATGCCCAGGGAGGGCATGAAAGCTCTGTACCCCTTCCTCCACACCTTGCCTCACGTATCTCTTCATCTGTATCTTTTGTAATATCCTTTGTAATAAACCAGCAAATGTAAGTATTTCCCTGAGTTTTGTGAGCTGCTGCAGCAAATTGAGTTCAAAGAGCGGGTCATGGGAACCCCAACATGAAGCCAGTTGAAGTTCTAAAGGCCTGGACTTGCAATTAACGTCTGAAGAGGAGACAGTCTTGGGGACTGAGCCCTCACCCTGTGGGATGTGATGCTATCTCCAGGTAGATAGTGTCAGAACTGAATTGGGGAACACCAGCTGGTGTCCACAGCAGAACTGATTGTGTGTTTGGTGTGCGTGGGGAAAACCCCATACATTTGACACAGAAGTTATCATGGTGTGAGAACAGAGGAAAAATATAGCTTGAGTTGGTTTTTCCACAAACAGGGGCATCTCTAATGAGGGGATATTTGAGTCAAGACTTGATTGACGAGGGCCACATGAAGATCTGGGGAAAGGCAATCTAGGCAGAGGGAACAGCCAGTGCAAAAGTGCTAAGGTGGGAACAAGCTTGGTGTTTTCAAGGTACGAGAAGGCCTCTTGAGGCTGGAGCACAGTAGGCAGGGGGGTTAGGGGGGACAGGGAGAGGATGGAGTCCGCAAGGCTGGCAGAGGTGGGGTCCAAAAGACTTCATAGGCCATGCTTTGCGGCTGGAGCTTCATCTACAGGGAGTGGGGGCAGTGGAGGATTCAGTGGGCAGTAATGGGCTCTGATTCATGTTTTAAATCAATCACTCCAGGGTAGAAAAGATCAACATCAACTACGCGAAAATTTAAAATGTCTGTGAAGAAACACACCAGTTAAACACACTGGGAAAACTATTTGCAAATCATATCACAGAAAACCAATTTCCCTAATACAGATGGAGTTCTTACCAATCCATAATAAAAAGACCATAAAATCCAATCAAGAAAAGTTCAAAACCATGACACACAGTTGACTGAAAAGGAAATTCAAATAACATTTAGAAATATGTTTAATCTTACTGTTAAGAAGAAAAATGGGAATTAAAATTCAATGAACAAAAAGGGATAACCAAATGGCCAATAAACACATGAAAAGTTGTACAACGTTACTAGTCCTCGGGGAAACGCAATTCAAATCACAATGATACCACTGCATACCCACCACTGGGCTAAAAGTAAAAAGGCTGACCATCCCAAGTGTTGGCTAGGACCTGGAGCAACTGGAACTCTAACACTTCTAGTGGGAGGGTAAAATGGGACAACTACTTTGGAAAACTGTTTGGCAGAATCTGCTAAAGCACATGTCTCCCTCCCTCCCTTCATATCCCCTTTGGAAAAAAAAAAAGATAAAGTATAGAACAGAGCCTGGCATAGAGTAATTGTTACATAACTATTAGCAGTGATAATAATAATAATTATTATTGCTACTTGTGAGGAAAAGGGGGAAAATAAATAAACCTGTTTGCTTACGTGTTTCCAGGCCCTCCTGGATGTTGGCTAATTCTGGGGTGGGCACCTGGGCCCTGGGGCCCTGCAGTACCTGCTCCATGTTCTTGTCCCACCTCCCTGCCTCTACATAACCAGGGCCCAGGGCTCTGTCCTGACACCTTTTCCCTTCCTTATCAACACGTGCTCTCCGTTCCTCCCGTCCAGCCTCACAGCTTCAGTGCCGTCCATACGTATGCTGATGGCTCCTGTATTCCCATCAGCATGCTCACCGTCGCCCCTGGATGGCCAACAGACATTTCACATTAAGCACGGCTGAAGTTGAACTCTTCACTTTACCTCGCAAACCTGTTCCTCCCATAACTGTCTTCATCTCAGTACATGACACTTCCTTAACCCAGTTGCTCAGGCTAGAAATGCAGGAGCCGTCCTTGACTCTTTGCTCCCACAATCCACACCCAGTCCTTCAGCAAATCCCATTCCAAGTAATTTCTAAATCCAGTCCCCTATCCTCTCTCCCCACCTCCACTGCTATCCTGGGGTGAGAAGGGAAGGCCAGGGTGACAACCAGGAAGTGCGATGATGCTGTAGGCACCCAGGGAAGGATGCCTTTCAAGAGGCTGATCAAAAGAGGAAATATTACTAAAAGGTCAAGTGCAAGCAGTGGCCATTGCAACAATTTGGCAACAGTCTTCAGTGACTCATTGATCTTTTGTAATTTACTTAGTATATGGAGTGGGGTGAGGTCAAAATATCCTCTTTTCCCCTAAACTGCAAGCTAAATTTTGAAACATCATTTCCTGACCAGGCCTCCTTTTCTCCATCCATCTCTGAGGCCCCTTTACTGTCCCGAGATTCTCAAACTTGTGCCACGTCCATGAGGGCTGTGCTATGTCTGGGAGGGCTCTGGCACTCACCTTACCCTTCTTACTCAATATTTTATTTGATACATTCACCTGTTTATTCTTCCATATTTTTCTCTTTATGTCATTTTTTAAAGTTTACTAAAATATACATAACATCAAACATAGTGCTTCAATAATTATTAAACATATAATTCAGGCTGGGCGCGGTGGCTCACACCTGTAATCCTAGCACTCTGGGAGGCTGAGACAGGAGGATCTTTTGAGCTCAGGAGTTTGAGACCAGCCTGAGCAAGAGCGAGACCCCGTCTCTACTAAAAATAGAAAGAAATCATCTGGACAGCTAAAAATATATAGAAAAAAATTAGCCGGGCATGGTGGCGCATGCCTGTAGTCCCAGCTACTCGGGAGGCTGAGGCAGGAGGATCGCTTGAGCCCAGGAGCTTGAGGTTGCTGTGAGCTAGGCTGACTCCACGGCACTCTAGCCCAGGCAACAGAGCGAGACTCTGTCTCAAAAAAAAAAAAAAGAAAGAAAGAAAAGAAAAGAAAAAACTTATTTCTTCACTTCCCCAAGCCCCTGGTGACCTCTATTCTACTTTCTATCTCTATGAATTTGCCTATTCTAAGTAACTCATGTAAGTAAAATATTTGTCCTTTTGTGTTTGGTTAATTTCATTTAGTGTAATGTCTTCAAGGCTTATCTATGTTGTAGTGTGTATAAAAAATTCATTATTTTTATGGCTGAATAATATATTTCATTGTCTGTAGATATCGCATTTTGTTTATCCATTCATCTGTTGATAGACACTTGAGTTTACTGCTTTTTGGCTATTGTGAATAATGCTGCAGTAAACATTTGCATACAAGTATCTGAGTCCCTGCTTTCAATTCTTTTGGTATATGCCCAGGAGTGGAATTGCTGGATCATATGATAATTCTATGGCTAGCTTTTTGAGGAACAACCAAACTGTTTCCCATAGTAGCTGCAATATTTCACATTCCCACTAGCAAGCACAAGGCTTCAAATTTCTCTACATCTTCACCATTCGTTATTTTCTTTTTGTTTCATTTTGCTTTTTTTTTTTTTTGCAAGTTAAAAACAACAGTTTCATATTTTTTTCCCCACCCCCCCTTTCCTGAGTCAGCACCTTCAAGTGTTACCACTCCCCAAACGGTGCACAATGCACTCATTGTGTAGGCATACCCCCATCCCCTCCCCGACCCCCACCTCAGTCTGATGTCCAATTGGTGTCGTTCCCAGATTTGTATTTAGGTGATGATCAGGGAAACCAATTTGCTGGTGAGTACATGTGATGCTTGTTTTTCCATTCTTGGGATACTTCACTTAATATAATGGGTTCCAACTCTCTCCAGGAGAACCATAGAGATGTCGTATCTTCATCATTCCTTATAGCTGAGTAATATTCCATGGTATACATATACCACAGTTTACTAATCCAATCATGTATTGATGGGCATTTGGGTTGTTTCCACATCTTTGCTATTGTGAATTGTGCTGCTATAAACATTCGGGTACATGTGTCTTTGTTACAGAATGACCTTTTTTCCTTTGGGTATATGCCCAGTAATGGGATTGCTGGGTCAAATGGCAGGTCTACTTGAATCTGTTTAAGATACCTCCATAATGCTTTCCACAGGGGTTGCACTAGTTTGCAGTCCCACCAGCAGTGTATGAGTGTTCCTGTCTCTCCACACCCACGCCAACATGTGTTGTTTTGGGTTTTTTTGATAAAGGCCATTCTCACTGGGGTTAAGTGATATCTCATTGTGGTTTTGATTTGCATTTCCCTGATGATTAGAGATGTTGAACACTTTTTCATATATTTGTTAGCCATTTTTATATCTTTTTTTTTTTTTTTTTTTTTTTGAGACAGAGTCTCACTCTGTTGCCCAGGCTAGAGTGAGTGCCGTGGCGTCAGCCTAGCTCACAGCAACCTCAAACTCCTGAGCTCAAGCGATCCTCCTGTCTCAGCCTCCCGAGTAGCTGGGACTACAGGCATGCGCCACCATGCCCGGCTAATTTTTTCTATATATATTTTTAGCTGTCCATATAATTTCTTTCTATTTTTAGTAGAGGTGGGGTCTCGCTCTTGCTCAGGCTGGTCTTGAACTCCTGAGCTCAAACGATCCGCCCACCTCGGCCTCCCAGAGTGCTAGGATTACAGGCGTGAGCCACCTCGCCCGGCCTATTTTTATATCTTCTTTTGAAAAATTTCTATTCATGTCCTTTGCCCACTTTTTGATAGGGTTGCTTGATTTTTTCTTGCTGATTTTCCTGAGTTCTAAATAGATTCTTGTTATCAGTCCTTTATCTGATGTGTAGTATGCAAAAATTTTTTCCCATTCTGTAGGTGGTGTGTTTATTCTCGTGACTGTTTCTTTGGCTGTGCAGAAGCTTTTTAATTTAATCAGGTCCCATTCATTTATTTTTGTTGCTGCTGTGATTGCCTTGGGGGTCTTCTTCATAAATTCTTTGCCTAGGCCAATGTCTGTAAGAAAAAATATGGAACGCTTCACGAATTTGCGTGTCATCCTTGCGCAGGGGCCATGCTAATCTTCTCTGTATCGTTCCAATTTTAGTATATGTGCTGCCGAAGCGAGCACTGTTTCATTTTGCTTTTAAAAACAGCCATCCTGAAGGGTATGCATTGGCATCTCATTGGGTTTTGATTTGCATTTCCCTAATGATTAGTGATATTGAGCATCTTTTCATATGCTTATTGGCCATTTGGCCATTTATATATCTTCTTTGGAGAAATATCTATTCAAGTCTTTTGCCCAGTTTTTTTTTTTTCAGAAAGGGGGTCTTGCTCTGCTGCCTAAGCGGGACTTGAACTCCCAGGTTTAAGAGATCCTCCCCGTTCAGCCTCCCTAGAAGCTGGAACTACAAGCACATGCTACCGTGCTTGGCTGCCCATTTTTAAACTGGGCTATTTGTTTTTTTGTTATTGAGTCATGGAAATTCTTTATATTATCTGGATATTAATCTCTTATTATATATGATTTGTAAAAAACATATTCCCTTTTGGGGGCTATCCTTTTTTTTTTTTTTTTTTTTTTTGAGACAGAGTCTTACTCTGTTGCCCAGGCTAGAGTGTCGTAGCGTCAGCCTAGCTCACAGCAACCTCAAACTCCTGGGCTCAAGCGATCCTCCGGCTTCAGCCTCCCGAGTAGCTGGGACTACAGGCATGTGCCACTATGCCCGGCTAATTTTTTATATATATATATATATATATTTTTTTTTTTAATTGTCCAGCTAATTTCTTTCCATTTTTTTAGTAGAGATGGGGGTCTCGCTCTTGCTCAGGCTGGTCTCGAACTCCTAAGCTCAAACGATCCACTCGCCTTAGCCTCCCAGAGTGCGAGGATTACAGGCGTGAGCCACCTCGCCCGGCCTGGGCTGTCTTTTCTTGATAGTGTCATTTAATGCACAAAAGTGTTTTGGTTTTTTTTAATATGAAGGGGTTGGGGGTTGTGAGGAGGGGTGTTCAGTTCCTTTTTTTTTTTTTTTTGAGACAGAGTCTCACTGTATTGCCCCGGCTAAAGTGCAGTGGCATCGTCATAGCTCACAATCTCAAACTCCTGGGCTCAAGTGATCCTCCCAGCTCAGTCTCCCAAAGTACTAGGATTATAGATGCAAGCCATCGTGCCCAGCTTTCCTTATTATTTTAATTCACTTCTGTTTCTATTTTTGAATTCATAATGTTGTAGTTTTTTAAAACAGGACCCTAAAAATGCATATGCCTCAGGCCCAACTCACCCTGGATCACCTATGGTAGAAGGAAGGGAGGAAGGAGTGAGGACCCTTTGGGGAGGCTTGGCCCTCACTCCTTTTCCAGGGGCCTTGGAGCAAGCACCACTGAGACATCAGAGCTTGTCTGAGGCTGCCGTAGCAACAAAGGTGGTTGGGGCTGCTAGGCCTGAGCTGGGGGGCCAGGCAGGAGCCAAGGATCTGAGGAGTGGCTGTTATTGAAGACTCGGAGCAGTTGACACCCTGGGGAATGATCTTACAGGGCCAGGGAAGAAGGAAACCAGAGCCAGATGCCTTTTTCGTGGCAGGACTACAGTCATGAGGACAGCTCCCCTGTAAACCTCCGAGATGGATGGGGACAAGGGTGGGTGATGCAAAGGAGTGGGTGGGACTCCATAGTGAGTGGGGACCCAGAGCTCTCAGTCCCCTATCAGAGACCCTTGGGATCTGCCTCCAGCCTCACCATTGCCCCCCACCCACCTTCTTAGCTGACCAGGCCCCTCCTTGGCTCCCCCTGTGCACTGGAGAAGCCCGTGACCCTCACTTGGCACTTGAGGGCCTGTATGACTGGGCACTGCCCACCTCAGCAGCGTGTGCAGAGTACCAAACTCAGCACGTGGCCTCTGCTCAGAGTGACACCTCCACCTGGATATGCTTCCCCATACCCATTCCTCCTCAGGACTCAGCCAGGTTGTCACCTCCTCTGGGAAGCCCTCCCTGAACCCCCAAGTCTTCCCTGGTAGTCAAGTTTTCTGCCACACTGGGGATCCCCCAGTGCCGATCAGGCCAGAGGAACAGTTGCATTTGTGGGTGGGATCCTTAGGGAGGAACGGTCAGCTGGTGTGAGCCAGCCTGGGCCTCACCTGCCCACCCATCCTGGGCACCAAGGCCTCAATGGGTCTGCTGGCTACTAGAGTGGAAAGGGGACACAGGGTCCAGACAGGCGTGGGGGGAACAGACGCACAGGCTTGAGCCCTGGCCCAGGGCCTCTGGCCATCCCCACCCCCCTGGCCATCAGGCAAAGACAGGCATGTGCTAGGTCACCCATTCTGGGTGGAAGTCTCCTTTATTTGGATTTGTTGCTGGTTGGCTAGACGCCGTAGGTGGCTCTCGATATGGACCAGGAGGGCATCCAGCATGTGCAGGACTCCAAGCAGTATAGTGCGGTCCGAGATTGGGGCCTGCCGTTTCCCGGGTCCACAGGGTTCAGAGGTCACCTGCGGGTGCTGAGAATAGAACCAAGAGGCAGGAGGGAGAGTGGAGGGACAGGTGAGGGACAGCAATGGAGCTGGGGAGGAGGGTGTGGGACAGTGCCCAGAGGAGATGGGAAGGGGACAGGGTGATGGAAGACCACTGAGGGTCTCTTGTGGGCTAGGGTGGTCATGGGGCCCGTGGGGGCTGGATGAGAATGAGGCACTGAAGGGGGACAGATGGGGCAGGGTACTGGTGTGGGAAAGGGTCAGGAGCTGACAGGTGGTGGACGTGGGTCCCATGGAGACATGTGGACAGGCACAGGGACAATGGGGTTTGAGCACGGGGCAAGAGGCCCACAGGTCACAAGATGGGCAGATGAAGGGCTGGGCGGAGGGGACAGGCCCACTGGGTATAAGCGAAGGCGACAGAGGAGAGTTGTGCTCACCTCAACCTTGGTGGCCTGTAGGCGCCGCCGCTGCCGCACCCTGCGGCTGACCATCAGCATCATCATGGTGGTGGTGAGTGTGACCCCAGCCACAGGGTAGACGTGGTTCGCTCCCAGGTCCATCCAATAGCCAGGGCAGCCCAGGCTGGTCCCGCAGCCCTCCATGCTGTTTGGCTGGCACCCCCAGGGCTGCAAGTCCAGCCCCACCTGGTACCAGAGGGGCCGTGACCAGGCGTGGCTGGGGGCAGTCATCGCCAGGAGGAGCAGCAAGGGCAGTAAGGGCAGCACAGGCAGCATGGCCATGGCTAGTGTGGCCGGAACCTGGGCACCTGGCAACGGGCAAACGCCCCTCCCCCGGGAGCAGGTTCTAGCCTGGCTAGAAAATGGAAGGGGCAGGGGGCTAGGCTCCAGGGCTGGGGGAGAATGGCAGGCCTGGGGCCTGGTTCCCACTCTCCCAGTTGGCCTGGCTGGCCCAGGACTGAGGGACCATTTCTCCCACAGCTGCCGTCTCCTCACTCATCATCTAGCCCCTAAAATCCAAACACCCCACAGCCCCTGCAGCCTGCTGCTCTCCACGTGGGCAGCACCCCCAGGCTGACCAAGGCCAGTACAACTGAGCTGCTCACTGGTTCCTACACTCAGCCCCAGCTCACAGTCCACGTGGCAGCAGGGTGATCACTCAAAGATGTGGGGTCAAAGCCCACACTCCCCTCACTATCCAAACAAAGCCTAAAGGCTCGCACTGGCCTGGGAGTCTCCCCTCCTGCTCACTTCCCTCCAAGCTGCTCCTGCCTCCCGCAGGCCTCCCCGAGCTGTGCCAGGAGCACCGTTTCCCACTCTGGGAAAGTCACCTTCTCACGGCTGGAGTTTCAGGTCAAGTGTCACCTGCTCTCTGAGACTCTCTCCCACGACCATCTTGGGTAACACAGTCCCTTCTCTCTCATGTGACCCTGATTTATCTACTCCAACACGTTTCTAAGTACCTGCACCTTCTTGTTTGAGGTCTGCTTCCCGATCCAGCATATGAGTTTCAATCGATCAATATTTACTGAGCAGCCGCCAGGCATTGTGCCTTGTGCTGGGACATGGCGTGACAGAGCAGACGAAAAGCTCTGACTTCCTACGTGAGCTTCTGCGGGTGGGGAGAGGGCAGTGCCAGGCACTGACACAGGCCGTGATAAAACAGCTGGGCAAGGGTGCCTCAGTGACTTGGAGGGCAGGGCAACCTCTGTCTACTCTCAGGGCCGCGCCCGGCGCCCAGCACAGACCTGGCACCTGGTTAGTACCTGATGAGCAGCAAAGCTCATGAATTTTCAGAAGGGACCTGAGCCCAGCCCTGTTCTAAGCATTTCCTGACATTTGCTCATGGAATAACGAGCAACCCGTGAAGCAGGCCCTGCTACCACCTCTGCTCCACTGCTGAGCGCACTGAGGCCCAGACGACCCTAGCACCGCCCTCCCCTCCTATCACGCAGTGCAGCAGCTGGTCCAAAGCCCCCCTGCCTGCCAGGCCACAAGCCCAGATGTTGGCACGTTATGGCAGAAATCGACACATGCTTCTTGGCTGACAGTGCTCTGCCAGGGCCAGGTGATCTAATTCTATGAACAGGCATTCTTCCCCAGCAAACCGATCACGCTTATTCTTATTTTTAAATGGTGAACAGCTGCTCTTCCTCAGCTGGTTGCTTAGGTGTTCACTCTGCATCCCCCAGGGGCTGCCCAGTGGCCCCCGCCCTGCCCTGCACCTCATCAGGTATCCCTGAGAATGGACCGTTCCTGAGAAGCAGCTGACTCCAGCTATTTCACAGCTGAGGACACAGGGGCTGCGCTATGCTCAGCTGGGGGAAACCTGAACCCGGGATGCCCCCAGCTCTCCTTCTCTGTACTCTCCCTGCCTGACCCTCACCTCCTTGAATCTTCTCCTCAACTTCTGACCCCACTGGGGCATAAGAAGGGCCAGGAGCCAGAGCTGTGGACCACCAAACCCACACCAAGCCATGGCAGAGCCTGCAGTTGGGCAGAAAAATCTTTATTCCGGAGGCTGAAAATATGCCCCAGCTCCCTCTCCGCATCTGGGCAGTACCAGCCAGCCTCACTGCAGTACCCTGTCCCCGGCCTGGAGCACTGACTTGGAGTCCCAGGACCTCCATCCCTGAGTTATGTGTGTGTTTGCATGGAGGGGACTCCTGGCTGGCACCTGGAGGCAGCCCAGGGGTGGGGGGCTTCTGAAGGGTGCCTCGTCACAGCCTCCAGAGGTAGGTAGGCAGTCTCAGGCAGCGTGGCAGCATGGTCAGAGTTTGGTGGCCTGAATGGGCAGAGGAGGGGAGGCTCCAGTCAGTTTCCAAAGGGCACATACCAACCCCCAGCCCTGGGAAAGCAACCCCTGCCCCCAGGAGCAACTGTATACAAAGGCAGGAGGGGAAGGCAGTGGGTCCACTGGGGGCAGAGACATGGTCACCAGGACAGACTTCTTGGAGTTGGGGCCGGGGTGAGGACAAGCAACAGATTAACAAAAAAGAGTTCAACGGCTCAGAGATCAGCTCACCAAAACAGTGCTGTCGGGGCCAGACCTCGGGTGTTGGAGGGCAAAGGTGACAGCGTCATGAACAGAGGCAAAGAGATGCTTCTTAGTGATGGATGCATCGAAGAAATGTCCAGCCTCAAGCTGGGCGACCACAGGGCCTGTGGGCAAGGAGTAGGTCTCCCCTGGCTCTCAGAACCACCAGGAACCCGGCCCCCGGGAACCAGCAGAATGCCCTGACCCCATCACCCCGACCTCCCGAGGCTACAGCTAAACCCCGGTCATTCCTGCCTCTGAGGACACCTCTGACCTCCAGTCTCAGAGACTTTTTTCTTGTGCTGCCTGGCAGACCTTTTCCTTGGCCAAAAGAGTCCCATCCCCTTCCCAGATCCCGCCTGCTGTCCCCACCGCACGCACTGTGGCAGGCCGCCATGTACACCTCCACCTCGATCTCCCGGAAGTCACGGAAAATCTGCCGCAGAAAAGGGGGCCAGACTCAGAGGGAGGCTCAGGGACTCAGAGGGGTGACTCAGGCAGGCTTGGGGGAGGGAGTATAAAAGGGGAGCTCGGAGGGTTTGGGGAAATCAGAGGCTCAGAGTACTCTCAGGGCCAGTTATGGGGCCAGTATGGCGGCTTGAGGGGCCTCGGCCTGGCCCAGCCCCTTACGCTCTTCAGGCTCTTGAGGCACACAGTGTCCACGAAGGAGAGGGCACCCAAGTCCAGGACGAGGCTATGGAAATCTGGCTGAGGCAGGCCCAGGGCCTTCAGCGTGGACACGTCTGGGGCCTTGGCATCTTCTTGACCACTGGCCGCTGTTTCTTGTGGCTCATCCCCTGGGCTCACCTGCTGGGAAACCAGACATGCTACAAGGGCCACCCAAGAGGGGTGAGGGCAGGGAATGTGCACAGACATGCGGGACACACAGGTCAGAGGTGGGGGCCTGTATATAAACACACACAGATGGGGACACACATGGGACACGAGCACAGACATGGGAGAGCCACGTATGTAAGCAAAGACAGGAAGGACACATGGGGACATGCAGGAGAACACACCCAGACATGCACACCCTGTTCTGTTACCTCCTGGGCCCAGGCTAAATAGGGACACAAGAAGGGAGGGTGCCACGAGACTGTCACATCCTCAGCCAGCCAGGGTGGAGCGGGTAGGGGCCCCAGGGCAGACCAGAATAGACACATGCGTTCACGTGCACACACTCACACATGGACACCTGGGCACCCTGCCCTGTCTGAGTCTCTCATTGAGCTTGGCATCCCCTTTGACCCCTAAGGTTTTCTTTGAGGCAGGGTCTGTGTTGCCTGGGCTGGATTCAAACTCCTGGCTTCAAGGCATCCTCCTGCCTCAGCCTCCTGAGTAGCTGGGACTACAGGCTTGTGCCACTGTACCTGGCTTTGAGCCCTAGGTTTTTTCCCCCGTATACCCAATTCCTTTCCTCTACCCATGAGCACAGACTGTGGGGTCCTGTGGCATCTACAAATCCAAGATCTTCATCTAGGCCTGAGATTCTAGACAAGAGGGCCACAAGCACAATTCTATGGCATATCACTAGAGATGTCCCCACAGAACGTCTGGTCCATCACCCCATTCCTCCTGACACTGGCACAATGCCCTGGAACCCAGTGGTGGGTCCACGGCTTTCCTCTTGGGACATCTGTGGATACTCATGTCTGGGCCCTCCTCTCCCACCTCCAGCCTCACCTTGGCCTTGGAGTCCTCCACATTGTTGCTCTTGATGTCGTCGAGGCTGGTGTTGACATTAATGGAAACTGAGGTGCCCTTGGAGGAGGCAGCCTAGGCCAGGGAAGAGCGGGGACGGGAAGGAGTTATCCCAGCTGCCCTGACAGCCATGCCGATCAGTTCCAGGAACAGCCATAAAATGGAAGAGGACCATGATGGTCCACACTGTCCCTGGTTCGGGAGATGGGAGAAAAACAAACCACCACCCAGAGCCCTGACCTGCCAGGCGCGGGAGGCAGGGTCGCTGGGGGAAAGAGGGAGAAAGCGGGAGGGGTGAGGCGTGGGGACGAGGAGTCAGGAGGCTGGGAGAAAGGCTGGGGTCGACTGCAGGGCAGAGGGCAGAGGGCGAGAGCAGGCAGGGGTCAGAGTCGCCAGCTAACGGGCCCTGCCTGTTTCTGGAGCTCCTTCTCTTTCCGCAGTTGCTTCAGCTTTAGCTTCTCCTGCTTCCTGAGCAGCTTCTTCTTCCGGGAGATGAGGTGGTCCACGTCCACACCACACTGGGGGCAAACGTCAGGGAAGGGGGGTGGGCGCTCCAGGCAGGCGGGGCCCTGACACCCACCCTAGGGACCCCATGCCTCACCCTGTGTTTCAGCGCGTCACTGTAGAGCTCGGCATTGGCAAAGTACACGGTGGCTGAGGAGCGGAAGATCTTCACACCCGGGACCTCCTTGGCCTGGGGATGGAGGCGGCTTGGGGTAGCTGAGCACTCCTCTCCCTCTGCTGCATCTGTTCTCCAACCTTTCCTCCCCAGGAGTGCCAGAGGGCTGCCACCATCCAACACTCTACCCCTGCCTGCGGCCAAACGCCCTCCCAGAGGCTTGGTCCATAAGCATGGGAGCGTGGTGGAGTCATCCTGCCCATCCCGTTCCCTCTCCCCTGCCCAGGCCCTTGGCAGGCCCGGCAGGGCCTTCCTCCAGGGCACAGCCCACACCTCTCCCTCCCCACCTCTCCTGCCCTTCTGCCACTACCCAGGTCAGGTTTCAGAGGCTCTTAGCCCTCCTCTTGGGTCTCCAACCCCTGTCCCGTGGTCTGTTTCCTGTATGCATCTCCCGTCATCCCAACCAGACCTTCCTGTGCTCCCACCCCATTCGGCACACAGCCCAGGTCTCTGCTTGGCACCAGGACCTGCATGATGTGGCACCCCCTTTCCATCCAACTGGACTGCTCCCTTCATGTCCTTTCCCACATCTTGGTCCCCTGGTTCCTCCTCTCAAGCCGCCTAGTCCCACTGTGCTCAGCCTTCAAGGCTCCATGTTGGGGGAATGGGCTTGTTTTATTCCAGAGTCCCCCACCTATGTTCCCAGCACCTGGCCCAAGATTTCTCAGAAGATAAATGAATGACTGGGGACTTAGTAACCCCCACTGATCAGATTGAGAAACAGCCCCGCTACATCCTGGTGCCCTGGGACACTGCCCCTCCAGGTCCTGACCCATGGCTGCTCCACAGGATGGGGCCTGTGCTGCTGGCTCCAAGGCAGACCCTTCCCCGGGCCCCCAGACCCAGTTCTGTCCACTCTTCCTCTGCCCCTTTGCAGCCCCTGAGTCCCCTGGTAGGGGTCACAGACCCCAATTCCTTCCTTCAAATTCCAAGGATCAAAGCCAAAGTGCCTCAGCCTCCAGCATCCTGGCCAGGTGTGGAAGGGACTGACAAAGGCTCATTCTGTCCATCCCACCCAACTCATGCTGTCCTCCTGCACCGGCCCTGCTGCTCACCTCTGCGTACTCGGCCACGTCTCTGTAAATGTCTGTGTCTGGCAACCGCCCCAGGACAGAGTAGTGGGGCCTGTGGGGAGAGAGTGAGTTCAAGAAGAGGGGGCAACAAGGGGGTATGAAGGAGCCTAAGGTCCCCAGAGATGTGGGGACAGCTGAGGGGAGGCGGTGTGGAGCCCCCTGACTAGCTGGAATGGAGGGACCGTCGTGGTTGACTCACAGCTGTGTCCGGACCACCAGGAGCAGCAGAGAAAAGACTATTGCAACTGCCAGGCCAAGGTCCAGGTTCAGCAGGATGGTGGCCACAAAGGTCACCAGCCAGATGAGCTGAGAACAGAGGGCAGTGGTCAAATTGAGTGGAGCTTGGGGCTGAAGCCCCAAACCCCAGCCCTGGGCTCCCCAGGCTTCTCACCAGATCTGCTCGGTTAGCCTTCCAGAGGGAGCATATGTCAGCGAACTGCATCAGCATGCCCTTCAGGTTCACGATAATGGTGGCCGCCAGCACCGCCTGGTTGGGGGGACGTTGCCAGGGGCCGTTGAGAGGTGCCCAGATGCTGACAACCTGACCACCCAGGCATGACCAAGACTGATCTCAAGTTGAACAGAACCGCAACTGACACTAAGTACCACCCATCCCCTGATCCTAACAACTTGGATCTCTGAAAGGTTCTAACCCCTGACCCTTGACTCCAAATCCCACCCCAAAGATCTCAGCGTTAAGGACACGATGTAACCTTGTATCCTCGCTCCTTACCTGGGACTAGACTGACTGATCTGAGCCCCTGGCCTGGCCAAGGACCTGCAGCCTGGCTGGGTGGGGTGGGGTCTCACCTTGGGCAGCTCTTTGAAGAGTTCCCCAAGTTTGACAATGACGAGGAGGATAAAAAGAGAAGAAACGGCTCCAGCAACCTGTCGGGTGGGGAAGCAGGGGTGAGGGAGTTGGAGGGAGCAGGGGTGGGGGGAGCAGTGCACACACTGGCAAAGCAGTGTGTGCACACAAACACACTCACACTCGCACCCAAAGCTCACCTGCGTGTTGCCCCCGGCACTCTCCTGCACCAGGCTCCGAGACATAGAGCAACTCACGGGGAAGCACTGGAAGATGCCCCCGACGAGGTTACTGAGGCCAAGGGCCACCAGTTCCTGGTAGAGGGGAATGCGGTGTGAGGAGACTTCCTAGAAGTGCCTGGTCACTGTCCCACTGTGCCTAGGCCTATACATCCCCAACCTCCAGCCCCACACGACTGCCCCCAAAGACTGGGTGCTGCCCACATATCCTGTTCTCCCACTCTCAGTTCCCCCCATGGCCCCAGCACATCTGCCATTTCCCTGTGTCCCACCTGGTCCTCCCTCCCCCTGTCCCTGGGGCCCCCATACATCTGGATGTCTCCTACATGCCCCACGTCACCCAGACCTGGTTGCTGTCCACCCGGTAGCCATGCCTCAGAGCGAAGATCTTCCCCAGTGAGATGGCAATGGCGAACCCAACCACAGCGATGGCAAAGGCGTTTCCCACAAGCTTTGCGAACAGCTGGGGGCTGGGGGCCACTGGGGGCACCAGCCTGTGAAAAGCATCTGTGAGGCCAAAGGAAGGTCCTGGCCCGGCTGCCCAACCCTCCCTGGCCTGACGGGAGCTCACCCTGGAGGGATGTCGCCCACGACATCAACCCCAAATCTGTGCTGCAGGTCCACACCGTAGGAGATGCCTGTGGCCCCGATGAGCTGTTGGGAGAACAGGGTTGGGGAGGGAGGTGCTGACATCAGAGTGGGGGAGGGTGAATAAACCACTCTGAGGTGAGGAGGGAGACACTGGGACAAAACCTTCTTCAGAGGGGCGGGGAGGAGTCACTGACAGGGTGACATGGACAACACCATTTTGGGCAGGGGGAGATGCTGTCAGGGGTAGGAAGACACCACCACAGAAGCTTCCTCTGTGGTCCCCTCATACTCGGAATGCTCCCCAGTGCTCACGCCAGCTGGCCCTCAAACACCTGGAGGCTGCCCACGTGGCAGGGACCCATCCTGACCTGCCCTTCTCCCCACACCCCCGCTCCTGGGACCCGAACCGTGAGCAGTTCCCCGGGTATTGGCACAGGCAGACGCGGCTGCAGCTTGTCATTCAACAGCTTCACCATCATGAGCACCACCCCTGCCACAACTGCGGTGACCACGGTGCCGACCACACTCTGGGGCAGCTTCCAGCAGACCTCCAGCACTGTCTGTGGAGAGGCGGGTCATAGCCAGCACTCAAGGCCACAGGGCACACCTACCCATCCCTCCTCCCTCCCTCACTCACATAGATGAGGGACAGTGGCCCAGAGTAGCTGTTCAGACGGAGGCCAAACACATACTTGAGCTGTGAGACAAAGACCTGCACAGACGCAGCTGTGGTATAGCCACGGACCAGAGGCTCTGACAGGTAGGTGACCACGAAGCCGAAGTGGACCAGGCCCAGCCCCACCTGTGAAGTGGCCAGGGGTAGTCAAGAGAGGCAGGGGTCCCTGGGGTGGCTGAAGAGAAGCCTAGGGCACATGGGATCAGAGGGGGACGAGTGGACAGCAAGAGGAGGAGGGCGGAGCTGGGCAGACACTCAGGGGAACTGCAAGGGGGTGGGGGAGGCACATACTCCTGACTGGTCCACACCTGGAAGAGGCCGACCAGGACGCTGAGCGTGGAGGCCAGCTGCACCCGGGCAGCATCTGTGGATGTCTCGTTGACCGTGGAGTTCGAGGCCGGGGCCAAGGATTCTGTCACACTGCCCACCATCACAGACATGATAGCAAACGTCCCTGCAAGGACAGTCAGGGCAGGTCTGAAGGGGAGAGGACGCTACCATACCCTAGAGCTCTGGTCTTAAGAGAGAGGCCAGGAGACATCCAGTTCTGGACAAATATCCTCAGACTACGGCTGTACAAATGAGGTGTATAGGTGCTGGTGGTTAGGCATGGCCAGGGTCAGGAGTGAACCTTGAGCTCACAGGCTCTTACGGTTGACTAGAAATGCTGGCCCTGCATCAGCCACCCTGCCCCACCTGTGTGTGTTGGCCCAGGGACACAGAGGCTCTCTATGGAGTGGGGAAGGGGTCAGGGCCTGCTTCAGGCTGGTCAGGTCTCTGCCAAGCTCCAGGCCCTTCAAGCTGCCTCCCCCACTCACATTTTCCCAGAGCCAGGGCTTTGAGGTGTTCTGAATCTGTGGTCCTCCAGTCAGTCCCCTAGTCCTGCCTGGGAATGACCCTTGGGCTAGCCTCCCAGTGACCCAGCACCAATATTGGCCTCTTCCCCAAGCTCTCCTGATTTCCCAGCCCTCCTTCTCCCTGTCCTCCATGGCAGATGTGGGCACCCTCCTGAGGGGTAGGCCTGACTCCACTTACCCACAGAGATGTGCCGGGAAGTACCAAACAGGAAGTAGATGAAGACAGGGTAGAAGGAACTGTAGAGGCCAAACACAGGGGGCAACCCAGCCAGGAGGGCGTAGGCCAAGCCTGGGGGTAGGAGGGTAGCAATGCAGGCTTGGAGGCCAGGGTCTCAAAAGAGTAGGGGAATCCCAGCCCTGGGTCAGGCACCATAGTTCCAGGGTCAGAGGTCATGGCTTCAGGTTTGGGGGGTTCACAGACCACAAGGCTTCCAGGCCAAGGCCTGGAAGGGGCTCACCCTGTGGAAGCTGCATGATGGCCACACTCAGGCCAGATAACAAGTCACCCAGGAGCCAGTCACGCACGGGATACCGGGGTAACCAGACCAAAACTGGGAGGCGTTGGAGCAGAAGGGCACGGACTCGGGCACAGGAGCACCTGAGGACATGAGGGGTAAGTATCAGGGACAGGGGCTACCTGGGCCCTGCCAGAGCCCCCAGACCTCCACCCCTGGCCTTACTGAAACCAGGTTCGCCACTGACGGGTCCTAGGTGCTGAGCTCCAGTGTCCCAGCTCCTCCAGCTGCTTCT
This sequence comes from Eulemur rufifrons, assembly GCF_041146395.1. Lineage (NCBI taxonomy): Eukaryota > Metazoa > Chordata > Mammalia > Primates > Lemuridae > Eulemur > Eulemur rufifrons. The sequence continues at coordinate 153,661,505 of NC_090989.1, forward strand.
GGTTCAGCAGTGGCCGTTCCACGCGGTAGTCTCGCCTGTGTAGCTCCATTGCCTGAGTTGCAGACAGCTGTACCTGCACGTCCCTTGGTGTGGGGTGGTGAGACCACAGAGATACAGTGAGCACACCCCTAATCCAACCTCCCCCACACCTCCACCTGGAACCAAAGAGTCACCTACCTGATTTTTCCAGGCCCCAAGATCAAGGTACAGTAGGTCCAGTCCCAGCCTGCCCCTGTGGGCCCCATGCCCACACCCAGGCAGGGGCAGTACCTGAACTTTGGCTGATGGAAGCCTATTTCTGGGCCAAAGTCCCCCAACAAGGGAGAGCAGGATGAACACAGCAGGACTCACACCTTCAGCCCAGGTGTGGCTGCCCAGCCCCGAGCTTTCAGCTTTGGGACCAAGGCTGGCCACCCCTCCTAGCCCCTTTCTCCCAGCTCCTTGTCTTCCCCCAGCTAGTCTGTGTCCAGTCCCCAAGTCCTTATCCAGCTACCCCAGGAGCCCAGTGCTGGCTGGCTGAGAGAACACTCAGGGAAGAGATGCAGCAAACCAGGAGTCCAGTTCTTCAAGCAACTCCCTCTCCAAGCCTCAGGCCTCCAGATGAGACCCTCCCCTCTAAGGGAAGGAATGTGTTGAGGCCAAGGTTGCCCCTGGGCCTCCAACCCCAGGGTCCAGGTTTAAGACAGCTCAGGCCTAGTCTGGGAAAACCAAGGGATGGCTTTCACCTGAGGAGACGGGGATCTTTCCTGGAGCCGGAAGCTCTCACCTAGAGGGAGAGGCTCCCAGCTAGAAAGGGAAGTGCCCACTTGAAGCAGCAGAAAGATTTTACCTGGGAATAGGAGCTCTCAGGGGAATCTCACCTAGAAGGAACTCTGACCTGCCAGGAAAACTTTCACCACCCAGGCAAAATCTCTTATCTGTCCAGAGGCTCCTACCTGAAGTGGGAGAAAGATTTCACCTGGGAACAGGAGACCCAGCGGCAGAGGGTTCTTACCTGGGGGGTGCTCTCATCTAGGGGAAGCTCTAACCTGGGGGGAGGCTCCCACATGGACTGGCAGAAAGTACTCACCTGGGAATATATCTCAAAGCGGGGATGTTACCTGGGGAAAGCTCTAGCCTGTTGGGGAAGCTTTCACCTAGCAGGAAAGTTGTGATCTGGGAGAAGCTCTGAGCTGGGGAGAGAATGCCATGTGAGGGACAGGAACTCACCTGGGAAGGGCCTCTAAACTTGATGTCCCGGTTGGAGGAGAGAGTGGAGTGGGTGCGAGGAAGATCCTCAGAGATTCTAGGCACCGCTGTCTCCAGATCTTAGAGCACCCTCTCACTCCCCTCCTCAGTGAGCCGCTTAGGTCTTTTTCAAGGACTCCCTCCCCCACAACGCTGGACCCGAGCCCAGAGGGCGAAGCCTAGATCGTTGGCCCCTCCCTCTAGGAGGGCACAGCCAGAAGGGCCAGAGAGCTCATTCCCCGGTCAGGTGTAGATTTGGGTTGACCCGGGCTCCAGGTGAAAGCAGTTAACCCGCGGGCCCCGGCCAGGGACTCTCTTGCAGCAACCTCCAGGCCCCAACGCGCCCCAGCCCGGGCTCTTCTGCACAGTAGTTGCTGCCTCCCTGCGGCCCCCGGTTAGCCCTCGGGCAGCACTCCAGCAGCTACCCGCACAGCCCGCAGGGGCTGGGGTCCCGCCGGCTCCCACCCCCATCCCTAGCTGCCGACCGGCAGCCGCCTGCAGAAAATCGACAGAGGCGATCGCAGGCGGGAGATGCCTGCTCCAGGTCTGGCGCTCACGCAGGGCCCACACCTCGCGGACGCCGAGAACCCGGACCGCGCCCTGCACTCACCCGGACGCCTCCGACAGCCCCATGGCTCGCACTCCGGCCGCGGCTCCTAACAGCTACTGCTCCGGGCCGCTACGCGCCGGAAGGCGGCGCCAGGGCAGCTGCGAGGCCGGCGGCGCGCTCCCGGGGACTAATCCCGGGGTAGCACAGGGAAGGCTTGGGCCAATCAGCGTGCGGGGGCGGGGTTTAAGGGACGCTCCCCAGGCCACGAGAACCCTGAGACCGAAGATTTAACCCCTTCCTCCCCGGAGGTCTGGCTCGCACTCCCCATTGCGGCTTGCCCAGCCCTCTGCCCCGAGCCCGGTGGGACTGCAGAACTGGAACTAAGGACCAGCGCTGGGCTGGCTGTAGCCGCGCCCCCAGGCCCCTGTGTGAGATGGAGCTGCTTTTCTGTCTTGGCTTTGCGCAGGGTACCCGTGGAGTGGGGAGGAGAAACCCCCGAGTGGTCAGGGGGCCTTGGGGGGTGTCCGGTAACGCCAGCCTTCACTCTTGGTGGAGGATCCAGGTCTGTGGGGCTTCTCATGCCTCCAGCTTAGGGCGCCACCCTCAGGCTTTCCCTCTGAAGCTAGGCATATTGTTTCTGAGATGGTCCCCAAGGCCTCCTCTTCAGCTCTGACCACCCAGGCCAGAAATGAAGCTGCAAGGATCTCCGCCCCCGCCCCCGCACAAAACACAGCCCGGGCATTGAGCCCGCGCCTGCGCCTGGAAGGTTCCTGCCTGACCCGCGGGGGTAACGCCTCTTCCTGGCCAGCTCCAAGTCAGAGAAGCTGGTGGGGGTCAGTGCTGTCAGTGACCCCTAGTGTCATGACCCCTAGCCAGGGCATAAAACACCAGGCCAGGGCTGCAGGCCCCAAAGACTTAGGATGTCCTCATGCTGCTGCCTTGACCAGAGAAGCTTCCCTTGGCACCTTACTCCCAGCACTTGTGCTTCAACTTTAGGCCCCAATTACAAGGTGAGGGCCCAGGTTTCAGGGTGAAAGATGGGAACCTGGTCCAAATCTAGTATGAAATGGGCTAAAAATAGCTGGATATTCTTGGAGGGGGCTCAGATTCCTCCCAAAGGTCAGTCTGGCCTGAATCATTCACAGTCACCATCCTGCACCCCACAATGGAAAGAGGCAATAACTGTTTTCTATAGAAGTTTATTCCCAAAACAGAGCGCGGCTTCACGGAACAATTTACACAGACAGGAAAGGGGACCGCTGGGCTGGAGGGGGGCACCCCCAGGGAGGGGCATCTACAGAACGTAGGCAGTAGCAAGGACACCCTCCCACCCTTAGCAGGCCACTCAGCCCTTCAAGGGCTGGGATCATTCTGGGTAAGGAGAGCTTGGGTCCTGGCTGGTGGGATTTGGCACCAGTCAGTGAAGTACAATTTTTAATCTCCTAGGAAACTGCCTCCTAAGAGTATGCATGGAGTGGGGGGTGGGGAGGTGTCTATACAGACCACCCCCCAGCCCTACACAACCACCGTCCCTGTGGTAAGAGGGTGCCTACTCGTGAGGCCCTCTGGGTCTGCTGTTAAACAGGGGACTCAAGACTGACCTTTGGCCTGGGAGAGCTCAAGATGGCCAGGTCCAGGGTCCTCACAGGTGGGTCCTCCAAGCCCCTCTCCCACTTTCCCTACCTTTTACTTGTAAACAAAGGGAAAAAAAACATTCACAACTGTAAACAAAGTGTAAAAGTTCAAAGTTTTAAGTTGTAAACAAAGTTAAAAAAAAATTTTTTAAATCTCTACCTGTAAACAAAGCAACAAAAATTTAAAGTCCCCAGTTCTGGACATCAGACAAAGTAACAAAAGTGAATTTTGTGAACAGAGTCCTAACAGTCATTTTTCCCTTTTTAAGGGAATAAAGGAGGAGTGGAACTGAGTCACTTCCTGCAGCCCGGTGCCAAGGGCCAGGGAGGATCCTGTAAACTCGGGGAGGCAGCGGCACCTACATTCTGGGTCTTGAATTCCCTTGTTTCTGCTCCCCTCACTCACCCTCCCAACCCACCCTTCAGAGCAAATTCTAGCAGAGGGCAGTGTCAGGGAATCAAATGGCACCACAGACAACTTTTGCTCACAGCAGGGGCAGGGGCAGGGGCAGGGGCAGGTGAACAACCCCTCCCCCACCCTCTGCAGGAATGTCTGACTAGAGGCCTGAGCTCCCCCAGGAGCCAGGGAAGCCTTGCTCTGTAAACATGACATCTGCTGCTCCACCAGCACCCCACAGCATCAGTCCTAGGTCATAAGGCAGTAAGTGGCAGGGACTCCACATAATAAACACACACATCCACGGGGAAGGGAGGCATGAGCAAGCCCCCATGAGGAAGCCAGAGGACCTCTGTTTCCAAGACCAACCCCCAGCCCCAGAAATTTGGTCTTTGGGGCATTTGAGAAAAAGCAAAGAACAATTCTGTACTTGGGCCCCTGGCAATATTCAGATCCACCTTGCCGGTAGGGGGAGCATAGGAAGGCATCTGTCCCACCTGTCTGACTCCACCCCAGTAAGAGCAAATGGTTTGCTAGGGACCCACGTGGGGCCAAACTCTGCCTCTCTCTTCCTCTGTCCTCCTCCCCTTCCCAGCCCAGCCTCAGACCCCCGGGAGACAGAAAAGCTGAAAAATAACATAAGCATATCTCTCTGGTTACAAAGGTACAAAACATATAAAAGTCCTCCCTTCAGTTTCCCCATCCCTGCATCTGTCACACGCATGCTCACAGATGCGCATGGAACCTCATGGAACCTCATAACCTCAGTGGGCAGAGCTGTGTGGGGTGGGGGGCAGAGGCTGCCTTGGGATCAGCCCCCAACTCCTGGAGTCTCTTCTGTTAGCCCAAATCCTCCATCGCCCTCAGCTGTTCCTCGTCTGTACCGCTGGCCCCTCAGGAGTGACCCTCACTTCTGGGAACTCTGTAGAGTTGTGGGTGGAAATCAAAGGTCGATGCTGAGTGGACTCAGGTGGCTCTGGGTTCCCCCACCAGTCTTGGCCTGGTCCACCTCCCCATGCCTCCGCCATTACCCCTGCCTCTCAGCCCCCAGCCCCTGTGCCCCCTCATGCCCACTCCGTCCATTCTGCACCCCCAGACTCATCAGCAAGGCTCCTCGGCCACCTAGGTCTGTTTTCTAAGTGCTTCCAAAGCACCTACTATGTACAGATGCTATGTTAAGCACTTGACATTGTCTCATTAATCTCCACATCTGAGTTTGTTACTACAGTCCCCTTTTACAGATGAGGAAACTGAGGCTCAGAGAGGCTTATACCTTTCCAAGGCCCACAGCTTATGAGGTGAGACATAGAACTTAGACTCAGACCTGTGTGACTCCAGAGCCTGAACCCCCTGCTCAGTCCCCAGCCCACCTCACACACAGCCAGACCCCAAGGCAGGGGGACCCAGGTGGGGAGTCAGGTCCCTCTCATCTGCACCCCCAGCATCGCTCTGGAGCCTCAGACGCCCAAACCCCCTGCTCCTCCCGCCTTCCTTTGTCCTCTCCCAACACTAGGTCCTGCTCAGTTCTGTGGTCCCCTTCCCCATCCCAGGGACCCCTTCTCCCAAAGCCATCTCTTATCCTATGAGCCCTGACAGAGCCTGACCCGCCCGTTTGTTCTCCTTGAAACTCACTTCTCCTTTTGGCTTTCAAGACCTGGCAACTCCTGGTTCCTCCCACCCCAACATTCCTTCTCTGACTCCTGAACATACACCTACTTCCCAGGTCTCTCTGCTGTCTCCTCCCCCACAGATGCCCCACCAGCACCTGAGATGCACCAGGTCCCAACTCAGCTCCCGTGAGCCCCACCCCACAGTGCCCATGGCAGGAAGACCTTCATATTGACTGAGGAAATCAATGAACGAATGATTTACCCTCTACAAAGTTAGCTCTTCAGCCCGGCATATCCTGGCACAACTTCCAGCCCCTCCTTATGCCATACAACCTCCCAAGCCAAGCCTCCTCCCTCCCCCTCCCCCCTGCACTCACCAGATTACCTCCCACTTCTAGGCCTTGACCCCTGTCCTCCGCCTGCACTAGCTCAAGCCCTTTGGAAGGCACCTATCTCTCCTTAGCCTGGGAGGTGCAGGGAAGGGTGGCTGGCCCCTGTCATTTGGCTGGCATGTCCCTGCTGGTCACACCCCCTTGCCAGATTTCTGTCCCCAGCCTGGGCCCCTAGCTTGCTGAGCCTGGGATAGGCCACACCTATCTGCCAACCCTCACCCTATTCCATGGCAGAATTCGGAGCAGGGTACACAGGAGGTTGCCCTAAGCTGACAAGGGTGTGAGCAGGTGGCGGCACCATGCTTACTCTGAGTCCGGTGACAGCTCTGAGATACTGTGAGAGGTGGCAGAGCGTGGCGTGGAGGGCCCAAGCGCAGAGGCCGTGGCAGAAGGCGTGGCAGTGGTGTGGGGGCCCGAGGGCGTGCTTGAGGACTGCACAGAGGAGAGGGCTGAAGAGTTGAAAGATGCGAGGATAGACGAGAGAATGTCCAGCTGCTCCGTGGAGGGGCCATGGCTGGGGCCCCTGGCTGGGTCCTCCCTAGCTCTGAGCAGTTGTGGGGCTGGCCCAAGGGCTTCTCGTGAGGGGTGCCGGCTAGGCACCTGGTCCAGCCGCTCCCGAGAGTTCGAGCTCCTAGACAGAGAGTCCAGGGGCCGGGATGGCAAGAGGGGGTCCCTTGAGAGTTGCCGCTGAGGAGACAGGGGCAGAGGCGGAGGCTGGGGGTCAAGGTCCCGGGTGCGGCGGGGAGGGGGCAGTGTGCTCAACCACTCTCGAGGCGCCCCTAAGTCCAGCGCATCCCGAGACCCGAAGCGGCCAGCCACGGCACCAGGGTAGTCCCGGGGTGGCTGCCTCCGTGGCAAGGTGCTGCCCCGATTTCTGGGCTCCAGGCGGCCTGGCACAGCGTCCACACGTTCCTGGGAACCTGGCCGGCTCAGGGGACGCAGAATAGGGGCAGGGGCCTCCTCTAGTCGCTCTCGGCTCAATTGCCGCCGGAGGAGCAGGTCCAGCTGTTCTCGGGAAGAGTAGCGACTGGCTGGCTGTGAAAGGCTGCCAGTGCCCCCGCCAGCATAGATGCGACCATAAGAGGCAGCTGGCACAGCACGGTGGCCCAAGGTGGCTGCACGGCACCAGGACAGCTCAGGGGCACCTCGGGTCTGTGGCACCAGTGGGTATTGCAGCCGGTTCTTCAGGATACCTATGGGAGGAACAAAATGGGGGACAGGGTGTGTACGTGGGAAGGAAAGGCAGAAATTTACAAGTTTAGGCATGTGGTAGCCCCTGGGACCCCTGTGACTCGGGGTTGGGAGCAGAAACCCCTTGGGGAGGGGCAGAGGCAACCCTAGGGGTCCCAGAGAGGCAGCAGGATGGGGGCAGAGTGGGGAGGCAGCGATCCTCCAGATCAGGTCACGGGCGGTCCCATGGTACAGAGGTAGGGCAACCTCCCCCTAAAATCAGAGAGGGGCAGCCCTCAGGCCCTGGCAATGCAGGCCTGGGTCAAAGGTGCAGAAATCCCTTTGGTTGGGGCAAGAGCAGTCCCCAGGGTCCCTGTGATACAAGGGTGGGGGAAGAAACCTCAGAGTTGGGGCAGGGACAACCTCTGGGGGACACTATAAAGCAGGGTAGGGGGCAGAAACCTTCTAGATCAGAGCAGGGACTCTGGGATCTGGGAGGCAGCAGCTCCTGCACACTGGGGTTGGAGGAAGGGGAGGAATCCCTTGGGTTGGGGCAGGAGTGGCCTCTGAGGTCCCTGTGGTGCCAGCCAGGGTATGGGAAGACAGGAACTCCTGGATCAGGACAGGGAGACTATGAAGCAGGCTGGAGGAGCAGAAACCCCCCGGATCAGAGTAAGATGAGCTCTCAGTTTGGAACAGGAAGCTGAAATCCCCTGGGTCAGGGTAGGTTACACGAGCTGAGCCTCTGGGTTAACCCCAGTGACTCATGACTCCTGTGACCCAGACTCAGCAATGTCTGACCCTCATGACCCCTGAAGCCCTGGCTGTTCCCAGTGAGCAGAGGTGGGGATAAGAGGGCATGTCCTCAGAGATCAGTGGAACCACCCAGGGAGGGGGCTCCTGATAAGCCCCCTTGCCTTAACTGGAAGTGGATGGAGACGAAAGTGGAGGAACCTGATGGCTCAGGGCTTGGGGCATGGGCAGCCCTCAGGGTTCCTGCAGTGCAGGCCCAGGGTCAAGGTCATACCTTTCCTCTGGCGCTGGGCCCGGCCCAGGGAGGTTTCATCCCCACTGGTCAGGGCCAGGTCTGGCTGGTTGTTGTTGGCTGCATCCTTGCTGGTGTCCAGCCCCAGGCGCCTTTCAGAGCCCCAAGTCTGCAGAGCACAGGGGGCTGCCTCGCACTCCCCAAGGGCTGGCCAGTAGGATAAGAGGTCATTGCCATCCACATCTGTGGACCCAGGGTAGGTTACAGGAGCCTCTGGGTTGACCGCAGTGATTCATGACCCCTGTGACCCAGACTCAGCGATGTCTGACCCTAATGACCCCTGAAGCCCTGGCTGTTCCCAGTGAGCAGAGGTGGGAATAGGAGGGCATGTCCCCAGAGATCAGTGGAACCATCCAGGGAGGGGGTTCCTGATAAGCCTCCTCACCTTAACTGGAGGTGGATGGAGACTGAAAATGGAGGAACCTGATGACTCAGGGTTCAGGAAGGCCAGGCTGGACCCAAACCCACAGGGAAGACAGGGGGCTGGAGGGATGACATGCCACTCCGTAACATCCCTGACCTCGTTACTCTGTATCAGGCCATTCCTGGGACTCCCAAGCACTGCCGGGAGATGGGTGGGGAGATGTGCATGGGGGTCCCTATCGTTATCCCAGAGGTTCCCAATGGGCCAGTCCCAGGCATCCTCAAGGGATAGCAGGGTCCGTGCATCACACCCAAGCAGGAAATGGGGTGTCCCTTGGTCACCCATGAGGTCAGAGGTCTCCCATCACCTTTGGGGTGGGTAAGGAGCCTCTCACTTTGGGCTGCCCGGCGGAGTGGACGCTGGAAACGCCCCCGTGTCCGGCCATTGTCCTCACTTTCTGAAGATGGGATGGACAGACTCCTCTCCTCCTCCAAGGACAGGTCACTGTCAGAGTCGGAGTCTGCGCCTGGAGTTGGGAAAGTCAGAAGGAGGGTAAACTCGGGGAGGCAAGGGACTTGGGGGTAAGGGAAGAACCTGGGTTTGAGGGTCTTGAGGTGGGTACGGCAAAGGGGCTGGGGCCAGGAACCTGGCAGAGCTTGGGGTGGAGGTGGGAACAGAAGGGCCGGGACTTATCCCGGGGTGGGCCAGCAGGAGTGGATTAAGAGAACCAGGTCTTGGTGAGTAGGTGCCCTCCTGAGGCAGTGACCTGGGAGAGCTTGTCCCACCCCAGTCAGCCACTGCTCCCAGTTTGGGGCAGAAGAAAAGGGGATCGATCAGGGAGAGATCCTCTGCCTCCCTCCTCCCTGACCCAGGCCCCCAACTCCACCAGCATCTCGATGGAACATGGCCACATCCAGGTCAGTGGGGCCAGCGTGAGCCTGGAGGCTGTGGTCAATGTGGTCAGCAGCTGAGCCATGTCGAACCAGAACATTGTCCCTGGAAACACAGGAGCCCCCATCAAAAAGGGATGTGATGGGGTGCTTTGGAGGCTGGAGTATCCGAGTGCACAGCCAGCTGCAGGTGGAATGGCTCTGAGGGTATCCCTGGGTGTGTGGCAGGAGGTGTCTGGGGCAGAGGCAGCAGCAGGGCCCCCGATGGCCCAGATGGGTGAAGCCGTCCACCCCAGGACCTGGTAAGACCCTCTGGTAACATGGGGCTGGATGAGGAGGCCCCTCCTGTCACCTGAGGTAGCTGCGGCCCCGCTGGCTGTCCTGGTCCTGGGTCCGGCCAGAGCGGGCACTGCTCACCGAGGAGACGGTGGAGGCACCAAGAGTGATGCGGATGAGGCCGCTCTCCTCAAAGAGGGCAGTGTTGTTATAGGCCCCTGGTCCCTGGGGGAGGCAGGGATAGGAATGTGAGGCAGCCCTGTAGACACCTCAAACCCCAGCCTTCCCAGGCCCCCCAGCCCTGACAACCCCTCACCGTCCCAGGCGTGGGCCTAGCCTCCTCGGGCACTGCCTTCCTGCTCAGACAGGCTGGTGTCCAGGCAGCCCGGGCATCTGCATTCAGGACACAGAAAAGCAGCAGCACTGCCAGGCCCTGTGGGTCAGCAAGGGTCAGGGTGGGGTGAGCAAACGGCAGTGAGAGATTGAAGTCAGAGAAGGTGGGAGTAGGGTCAGCAGGGGCCGGTCACTGCAGGTTAGTGTGAGGCAGTGAGGAGCCCAGGGGTGCTCAGTAACAGAGTCAGGCAAGGTCAGCAGGAGCAGAGGCCAGAGCGGCATTACAGAGTGGATCAGTAAAGGTCAGTGTGGATAAGCAAGGGGCCAGGAGCCTCAGTGTCGGTGAAGCTCAATCCAGGATCAGCACCCAGTCCAGGGTCACAGTCTAGCTAAGAGTCAGCTCCAGACCTGGGGTCAGCAGCCAGGGTCAGTGTCTGGCTTGGGCTAACACCTGGCCTGACAACAGTCACCCAGTAAGAGTCAGCTGCAGGCCAGGGTCAATGCCCTGCCTAGAGTTGGGCCAAGCCTGCTGCAGGTCCACTGGGGTGGGGGAAGGGCGCCAGGGTTACCTGGAGGCCACAGAGGCCGGCGTGGAGGTAGTGGAAGGCCAGGATGCTGTGGTTGACTGCCAGGAGGCCAAAGAGCCAGGAGGCACTGACCAGCAGAAGGAGCAGAAAGGAGCTGCGTAGGGTCCTGCTATGGGGACATGGGAGGACACAGGAGGACATGCAAGGCTCATGAAGGGCTCATGCAGGGGACAAGGAAGAAAAGGAACCCACACCAAAACATGGGGGTCTCTGGAGGACACTGAGGGGATGGAAGGTCGTACAAAGAACCAAGAGAGCACTCAGGGAGCCACGAGGGGACATGGGGAAAATACACATGAGTGTGGGGCCATGAGGGAAAGCATGGAAGATACGAGGGCACACATGGGGCAGGGAGCAGAGCAAGACACCCAGGCCAAGGGAGACTCTGGGGAGACCCAGGGGACAAGGAGAGACAGCAGGGTGGCAGCACATGCAGGCCAGAGTATGGTGGGGGCGCCAGGGCGGGACTGCAGGCCAGGGCAGGTGTGACTTCATCCCTTCATCAGAACTTGGAGCCCAGCCTGCACCAGGGATGCTCTCGGGACCCCAGACCGCACCTAGGAGGGGCCTGCCATCCTGAGAATCCCCCCGTTCCCCCAGCCAGCCAACTCACGGTGCAGAGGTCTTCTTGGCTTCCCTCTGCCCTGTGGAGCAGGATGTGCGGGCCGCGAGGAGAAACATGGTCCCATTCATCTGGACCCACGGCCACATGTGTGGGGCCGGGCAGGGCAGAGAGAGAGAGAGACGATGAGAGACAGACAGAGAGAAGAAGGGACAGAGAGAGACCAAGACTCACAGTAAAAGGGGCAGAACCAGTGAGAAATTCTCACACACACATGCACACAAAGGCACAGGGATCAGAAACAAAACAACCGAGGTGCTTAGAATCACAGAAAAAGTTGGAGATAGGGAACCAGACACGGATTGAGAAGGGGGAAAGGAGAGAGACAGAGGCAGAGGCAGAGGCAGGAGAGTCTGTGACCCCACACCCCCATCTCTGTGCCAGCTGAGTGGGGAGTGGTCACTCTGTGACCAGAGAACAGAAATGGAGGCCAAGCCCAGGAAGCCTGCAGACCACACCTGCTGCAGGCCCCCCACCTCCCCCCATGAGGGAAGCACAGAGGTGGGCACCAAGTACAGGGCACTTACCACTATGACCAGGACAACAGGGCCAGCAAAGCTCCAAATGAGGGGTTCGTGGACCGAGATCCAGCAGAAGTCAGGGTTCCCGTAGCCCTCAGGGTCCAGGCCGACAGCAAGGCCTTGGGGACAAGGGGTAGAACTGAGAGGTGTGTTCTAGGGCTGCTGACCCTCCCATGTGTGGGTGAGGGTGGAGCAGGTTCCTCCATGAAGAGGGAATGCAGGGGGTTGAGGTTGGGGGTCATGATTGGAATTGGGGGCAGGGGCAGGGGTCAGGCCATGTGACGGCTAGAGGTCAGGGGTCACAGCCCTGAATGGGCGAGTGGGCAGGGCCCTCACCCAGCAGCACAGCAGGGACGCCCCAGCCCAGGGCATGGTAGAAGCGCATGGCACCGCGGTCCACATTGCGTGGCTCAACCTGCATGCGGTAGAGGTGCAGCCCCTGCACGAGGAGCCACGCAAAGGTGCTGAGGAAGAAGTAGTGCAGGAGGATGGCGACCGCAGTGCACACCAGCTGAGGGCAGGGCAGGGGGGCGTCAGGACCGCTCCTGCCTCGCCCCACCTCTGACCCCCCCTTCAGGTATCTGCTTCCCACCTCAACCTCTAAACCACAGCATCTTACCCCAGCATGTTGCCCCAAACCCTGGCCTCAATCTGAGCATCCCTGACCTCTGACCCCGAGCTTTGGCCCCAGGCCTCCTGGGTGAGGTGGGGTCATCAGGACACAGCTCCCTTGGCCCTGAACCTGCACCTGGTTGTGAGTCCTGTGAATCCCCAGCAGGTAGAGAAGCTCTGCCACCCCCAGGGCGGCTGCCACGTTGGCATGGATCCCACGCACATTGGACTTGAGGCTGCGCAGACTCAGCAAGATGGCCGCGGTCAGCACCAGCGCAGCCACGGACACAGCCACGACCACGTGGGTGAACACAGCCAGCAGCTCCAGGTCGCCCTCCAGCCGCTGCAGAGACAGAGATGGTCGCTGGGGTGTTGGGCAGAATCCCCCTGTCCCTTTGACCCCGCCTCTCTTCAGGACACTAAACACAGCCCCACCTCACGGGGGGAGGCATCCATGAGGACCCCAAAGGTGCCCGTCCGGCTGCAGCGACACCGTGCGTGGGACCCGTTCCTGTGCACCAGCTCGCAGTCCCGTGCTGTCCACATACCATGCTGGTCCGCCCTGCAGCCACAGGGCAGTTAGACCTACTACCCCATCCCAGGAGTGCCCGGTGGTCAGGCAGGGGTTTGTGAGGGATTGTGGGAAGGGCTGTGGGGCAGGCTGGGATTATCAGTTGGCCTCCTAGGAGCTAACAGAGGGACCAAGGGTTTCCAGAATGGGGGTCCTCACAGGCCAGGTGGGTCCCACTGCACGCAGATCGCCTTGCTCCGATTCGCCGTCTGTAGCAGTCGGAACTCAAGGCTGATTGGGGACTCCAGGACACCCCTTAGGAAGTTGTGTCCATGAAATACAGCCACGCTGACCACCGGAGAGTTCATAACGGGGTTCTGGGGCAGCCTGAGGAGACACCCCATCTGGGCTTGGCCACTGCTGACCTCTCCAAGCTCTGCCTGCCTACCTCACCCTGTTTTCATGCCACTTGCCATAGCTGACCCAGGGTGTGGGATGTCCCCAGAGTGGATGCTGCTTCTAGGATGCCTCTCTGCTGGGCTGTTCTGGGGCTTCAGATTCACTGCCCAGACTGTAGTCTGAGGCCTGAGCAGCTCCAGAGGATCTGCGACCGTTTGCTGTCTTTGCCCTCCCCCCTACCCCATCTGACGTCCATCAGTCAGCCTGTCTTTGTCTGTCTCTATCAGCCACATGGCCTGTCTGTACCTGGCTCATGTACCCCTCCTGTGTGTGACTGTCCCCATCTGTGACTCTGTGTCTGTCAGCCTGCAGCGCCACACCTCTGCACAATTCCAGAGAGCACGATTCACATGGAACCCAGCATGGACGAGGCTCCCTGGAGCTGTGCACAGGAGCATCTCTGTATGTCTGTGAACCTGCTCATCTGCCACCAAAGAAGGGAACAGTGGGCTGAGTAGAAGCTCATAGGAAGCTCAGGGGTGAGGGGCCTGGGTACCTGGCACCTCTGCGCTCCGCCTGGAACTGGGCAGGGAGCAGCCCCCCCAAGGTGCGGTAAACGAGGAGAATGACAATGGAGATTCCAGGCTCTGGCTCTGGGGGTGGTGGTGGGGGGACCACACTTGACGCGGTGGAGTTTTCCATGCTGCTGGTTGTGGGCAGAACTGCCAGGGAAAAGGGGAGGAGCCACTGTCAGTGACCTCCAACCCCAAGCACTCACAAACCCAGCTCTGAACCCAACCCAGCATCAAGCACAGGGATCTTTTCCCTGCAGGTCTGGAACTGTGGGATCGGGGAACAGCCCATGAAAGGAATATTCAAGGCCTGGGAGGGGTCATCTGTGGAGAAGGGGAGGACGTCTGACATGGGGGAGGTCTGCAAAGGGGAAATTGGCAGAACGGCAACATGGGGTCTGGCTTGGGGGGACAGGGAGACAGGACCTGGTCCCCCAAGGGCTCTCACCTTCAGAGGGGAATGGCCAAGGGGACTGGAAAGGCAGTAGCACATGGGTATGAGGATCCCAGGCATCCTGGCCTCGAAAGAGGTTACTGTGGTAGCGGGGGTAGCGACGGGCCCCCCGGGTTGAACTGGGATGCTCCATGCGGTCAATGCTGAGCACTGCCCGGGGAGGCAGGGAGAAGGAGGAAGCCCATCAAGACCTTCTTCCCCACGCTGAGGGTCCCACTCCCTCCTGCACCCATCCTGCACCCAAGTCCCACAATCCACATTTTCTTTGCTACCAGCAGAGCCTGTCCCTGCAAAATTTAGAGGGTGGTGGCACAGCCTCCTGCCATGAAAGCTGGCATCAATAGCCCCAGCCTCTCAGACCTCTAGGTCCCTGCCTTTTCATGGCCCCCTGCCCTGCCCCACCCCACCCACCACGCACTGATATTGGGTGTCACCAGCCCCACGGGATTCAGGTATGTGAGTTCCATATTCCTTGCAAGCGTGGCCGCATACTCCTCTAGATGCCGCATCAGCCCCGCGCTGCCTGGGGAGCCCCCAGGGGCCCGCTGCCCCAGCGCCGCCCACAAGTCCCCTGTCTCTGGAGCAAGCAGTGCAGAGCCGGCCCACAGCAGATTCTAGAAGGTCAGAGATGGAGGTAGGCTCAGCCAGGTAGTGAGGATGTATAAGGGGACAGGGCAGGCATGAGGGGTCTGGCCAGGTGCTCAAAGGGGCCCCAACAGGCAAGGGGGATGGAGTGGGAGGGGAAAAGGGAAGAGGAACAGCCTGGGACGTTCACTTCCCCACAGGACAGGAGGGGCCTGAGCTGGCAATCCAGGGCTGGGGGCTGGGGAGCCGGGGGCGCAGAGCTGGGAGTCCAGGGCCAGGGGACTGGGAACATAGGGCATAGCCCCACCTCATTGAAGTGGGCGTCCTGTGTGGCTGTCAGCCCAAAGCCCTGTTGGTGGCTCTCAAAGGCCAGCAGATGGGCCAGGAGGCGGGCAGTGACACGGACATCTTGGCTGAAATAGTGGTCAGTGTGGCCAGTCACCTCCCGCAGCTGCTGAGCCAGCTTCTTGGCCTCCGTGGTATCCAGTGCTGTCTTGTTCAGCTCTAAGCCATCCAGCTGCCAGGACAAGGATGAGGGTAGTTGTTCTGTGATCCCTTAGGCCTTTCTCAAAAGCCTCATAGGGAGAAGGGGTTGCCAATTCAAAGAGCAACTGGAAAAGGCCCAGGAGGTCAAGGGCTGGGGTATGATATCTGGGGCCCGCCACAGGCCTGGGGTGGCTGAGGCCAGGATCAGAGCCAACGAAGGTCTTGGGTGCAGGGAAAGGTCTGGGCAGAGTCTCACCAGCAGACTAAGCTCTCGAAAGGCAGGGGAAGTACAGTTGAAGAGGTCGGGTTCCAGCCAACCCTGGTCCTCGTCACAAAGCCGCACAGCAGCACCTGGAGGCAGGAAAGCCCTGGTCAGGCCTGGGGTGTGGATCCCTTTGCTGAGGAGGTGACCACAGTACCCTCTCGTATCCCAGAGGGCATCTATGGCTGGATCCCTGGACATAACAGCCCAAGCCCAGGGGGGCCCCCACGCTTGTCAGTCGATTCCTGAGGGGTCTGTGGACCATTCTCAACCACCAACTACATAAAAGAAAGCACCAGGGTGGGGCTGCAGACACACTCACACTCAAACACATTCACACATAGGCCGGGACGGGCTCATAGACATGCCAGTGTTCACAGACACACAGCCCCAGTGCTCACAGCTACACACGCACAGATGCATGGATCAGGACAAGCACACAGACATGCAATGCTCACGCACACACACAGACACGCCAACACAGATGGGTCTTCTGAGAATATCCTGTGAACAAAGTGAGGTGGGAGGGTTCACACAGTTTTAACTGCCTCAGTGGTGACTTTGCTGTCATCTCTCTCCCTTGTCTATTGGGATGGAGTTAGAGTGAGAATTGACTTGGTCCTTAGAGAGGCTTGTAGCTACCAACAAGAGGGACCCTAACATAAACACAGAATCCCCTTCCCTCCAAGACAGACTCTCAGACGCGTGCGCAGGCACAGAAAGACACGAGCATGCACACACAGATGATCTCTGTCCAGCCACTGCAGAGACCTCAAGCAGCAGGGAGGTTCTGAGGGGCCTCAGGCAGCAAGGAGGAATTGTAGGGTCCTCAGAGGGGAGGGATCTTTCATGACCTCAGGCAGTAGGGAGAGGCCTACAAGGACCTCAGGAAGTGGTGATAGTCCTGTGGGGACCTCAGGAACTGAGGAGGGGTTTGCAAGGATCTTAGGAAGTGGGAAAGTATCTGCAGGGTCCCCAGGCAATAGGGAGGGGTCCCTAAGGAACTCAAGCAGCAAGGAAGGGCTTCCAGGGTCCTCAGACAGCACGAAGGGGCCTCAGGGACTTCAGGCAGTTAGGAATAGATTTTAGAGACCTCAAGCAGCAGGGAAGGGTCTGCAGGGATCTCAGGCAGCGGGAGGGATCTGCAAAAGCTCTGGCAGTGGGAGGGGGCAGCGCACCTGAGCAAACACGTACCCCTTACCTGCACCCCGCAATCCTGCCCAGAAGCCAAGAGAAACAGACGGAGTCTTAATGAGGGTTTAGGGAGGGACCCAGACCCCCTGGGAGGCAGGGAGGGGCCCACATGGACTCCTACCCCATTCCCACCTCTTTGCAGGAGCAAGGCCACCCAACTCAGGAAAAGAGATGGCTCTAGCAGTCAGAGAAAAGGCCCATCCCTACCTTCAGCACAGCCCCTGCCCCCCACATACTCACCGAAGGCCCCCCGGGGACAGGGCACTGTGGCCAAGCTGCCAAACTTGGTCTGGGGCCACCACACACCAGATCTCAGGGACTTGGGGCAGGCATCATAGAGCACTAGGGAGAGAGGAGGTGCTGAGGCAGGCAGCCAGGATGTGGGGCAAGTGGCAGCCACACCTACTGCCCCTCCACTGCCCACTCTAGGCCCACTGTCCACCACTCCTGCTGGCTTCTCAGGAGCTGGCCTGTCAGATTCTGTGACAGGTCGGCAAAGTACTTGGGGCAAACATAGGGATCCCTGGGTATAAGTGGTCTTCCTCAGAAGCTTCCAGAGTCCCTACCCAAGGAGCCACGCATGCTACTAATACTTGGTGGAACCATGCTGGAAGCAGCCTTCTATGGGTGGAGCCTACTTACCCCTGCATCCACTGGCTGTCACCTCTGCGAAGGGACTGTCACAGCTGTTACACTGGCGGCCAAGTGCTCCTGGACGACAGGGGCACTGCCCACTGTGGGGTGCACATGAGCGCGAGGTGGAGCCCACAGGGTAGCAGTCACATGGGAGGCATGAGTCACTGCCCCGTGGTCGGTAGTGGAACTCCTGTTTGAGGATGGGTCGGGGCCTGAAGTCAGAGGTCAGGGCTTGGGGAACGGTCAAAGGCAAAGAGTAAAGAGAATAGTGCTCAAAGGCCAGGAGGAAAACAGGGCCATAGATGAAGGCAAGGGAGGGGTTGGGGTCAAGGATGAGAGATGGCAACTAGGTCAAAGGGCATAGGTAAGAAGTTACGCCCTAAGTCAGGTGCAGAGATCAGCAAACTGGACAAGAATCACAGATCATGTCCAAGGAAGGGTTAGAAGGTCAGGGGCCAGGCACACCTTGCAGTGACACTGCCCATTCGTCTTGTTGCAGTTGGGGTCAAAGCCCTTGTGAACATCACAGTTGCAGGGGCCACAGGTTGGGCTCCCCCACCAGCCCCGTGGGCACTGCTGGTCCATCCTGGGGGTGAACAACCAGGAGAGATGCTTCCATGATACTCAGTGACTCTCCCTGTCCCCACCGGGTCTCTCCATCATCTCAGCCCCTAGCCTCTCACCTGTGCTCACAGTGGTGCCCAAAATAGCCACCTGCACAGTCACAGGTATAGCCATGGGGGGCTCCTGGAAGGTGCCGGCATGACCCCTGGTTCTGACAGGGGTTCAAGAGGCAGGCATCCACACAGCCTGGGCCATAGTAACCTGCAGATCGGATTAGGAAGCTCAGGACACTGGTCACAGAGCATGGAAGGCAACAGGCACCTGTCCTTCTCCGTCCCTCCCTCCTGCAGGCCCTCTAGATCCCCCATCTTTGCCATGGGCCCCTGGCTCCTGCCCAGATCACCCTTCCCCCAACCCTCTCAAGGCCCACCTGGCCAGCAGGTGCAAGAAAAGGTCTGCCAAAGGTCTCGGCAGTCGGCGTGGGGTGGGCAGGGCCCAGAGGCACAGGCGTTGGTCACAACACATCCAGGTTCCACATTCACTCGGTGGCTGGGGGGTAGCAGGGCCGGGGACCCCGAGGGTGTGGAGCCGAGCCACACCCCCTACAGACACAGCCAGCAAGGGGTGAGACCCATGTCAAGGCACAAGTCCTGCAGAGCCAGCCACCCAGTCTGATAACCCCTGACATGCAATCTCCCCAAGACCCGCCAAAAAACCCAGGCCCCCCAAAATATCCCCAATTCAGTCCCCCTGAATTGGGTCCCTGTGGGACCCTAATTGTGCTGTCTCTGACACAGATCCCTAGTGACCCTTGATTATCTAAGATAGACTCTCACCTCTAACACAACAGAAAGGCTTGACTTATCTCTGATAACTCTGGGTCACCCATGCCCTCATGCCAACCCCCACTTGAATGGCTCCTTTCAGGTCCAAGGAGCCCCTGACCTCTGGCCACTGACCCTAATGCCCCATATCGCATTCCCATGCTGACCCCCACCTGGATACAGCCGACCAGACCCTGAGGAACCTCCTCCTTACTGCTGGAGGGCAGGCCTCCCACGTGGAGTTGCTTTACCTTCAGGCCCTGCAGCTCGCTCCCCACCGCCATGGTGTCCTGGAGAAGGGGGGACAGTCAGCACTGGGGGTGGCGAGGCCTGAGGAATCCCTGCCGTATCCCAGAGTCAGTCTTGGCCTTCTTCTAGCCCTGCATGACCACGCTTTGTCCCTCTGTGCCAGAGGAATGGTCTGGGAATGAGTGGCTCCCAAGCATGGAGAAGCTGCTGGGGTGTGGGTGACGTGTGATAGGGAGGTTTTAGTCAAAAGCTGGCCTCAGGCTGGTCCGATGGTAGTGGGTTATCAGACCTTATTAACATCAGTGTCACTAAAGTTGGTATACAACTCCCCACTGCTAAATTTGACTGGCTAAAAAAAAAAAAAAAAAGAAAAAGCCAGCCTCTGATATGCCCCTCTCTCCTGGACCCAAAGCAGATCTTGAAATTCTTTGATCTTGAGCTAGGGTGGGCAGGGATCAGGGCAGAGATCAGAAGGGGCTTCTGGGAGTCAGGCCTTTGCTACCTACAGAAGGTTCCCCAAGACCAGGCCAGAAATCTAGGTGGGCTCCCTGATGTGAGGAAGGCCTGACAGTGGAAACTGGCTGGTGGGGAGGGCTTGCCAAGGATATAAGGAGGGGGACTGGGGGAAGAACATTAGACTTGGTGCAGTGCAGGGAATTGAGAGGAGCTGGACTAGAGGTGGGGTCAAACAAGGCAGGTCTGGTTGGAAGGCTGAGAACAGACTACCCGGAGTCAGAGATCAGACCTGGAAGAGGCTAAAGTCCAGTGAGACCATGAGGACATGGTGGCCCCGTTGGCCACCTGGCTCCTCTTGCAACTCCAGCCGCAGATCATGCCACCGGCCATCACTGACAGTCACCTGGTCCAGGAGAAGGTGGGCAGGACGGCCCAAGCCCTTGGTCACCGTCACAGACAGCAACCCCCGATCTAGCTGTGGGTAGAGATGCACAGCCCTGGAGTTAGAGCCCCAAGTTGGGTTGCGGTGAGTTGTGAGATCAGAGGGCTCAGAGGTCAATATCAGAGCTCAGAACATTGGTCCAGGCTATACCTGGAGCACAGGGCACTGTGCCAGGGAACAAGATGTTGCTTATATCAGGTCAGGGGGCAGAGGCTAGAACCAGGGTTGTGGACTGCTGTAGCTAGCACAAGAGAGAGCTATGCGGGTACCCTGCACCTACAGAGGATATCATGATGGGGAAGAGAATCAAGGGTCAGGGTCCAGAGCAGGGTCACATGTGGTCAGGACACTTGGCAGAAAAGTATGCTGTATGACCAGGCAATAGGCGAAAAGAATGTTGCCGATGGCATCAAAGTTTGAGATCAGAAGGGTAGACACACCTGGCAGAGAAGCGTGCTGTGTGGCCCAGCCTGCACTTGCATCAGGACCCCCTGTGTTGCCCGTGTCCGAAATGCCAGCCCCAGGTACCATGGCACAGACACAACCATGTCATTTCCAAAGTTCCAGCTCAGTGTGCCATTGCCACGAAAATGGTGGGGATGGGCCATGGCTGAGTGGATAAGAGAAGCAGGGTCACAGGCTGAAACCCAGAAACAGACCTTACCCCGCACACCCCTCCTGCCCCATGCTGCCCACTCACTAAGCCGACAGTCTTTGCCACCGAAGCCCACAGGGCAGTCACAGCTGAAGCCACCCCAGTGCTCTGAGCAGAAGCCACTGTTCTTGCAGGGGCCTGAGTCACAAAAGTGTAGCTTGGCCTGGCAGCCTGGGAGAGGAAGGCACATGGAAGATATGAGAACATGGGGTGGGAAGCATGAGTGCTGGAAGATATTGGTGCCCAAAGGGGCCAAAAGGGCCATGATTTCAGCCCCATGTTCTCTCAGGGGGTGGGGTTGGTAGGAGTCAGGCCTTAAAGGCTGAGCTGTAGCATGGTGCTTGCCATCAAAGGAAACGGGGTTGAAGTCACCCCATGTAGTCATCCACTCCCTCCCTATGCTTGGGACAGGGCCACGGGCTGTGCTCATGGGAGCTTTGGGCCTACCTGCCATGGTGCCATTGTTTGCAACAAAGGCCGCCATGTCCACTCGGCGGCCATCAATGTGCAGGTCCCGCATACAGCCGATGAAGTCCTTGTGGGACACGGGGAAGTTCTCGGGGAGGTTGGGGACACCCCCCAGGAGCAGAGGGCCCGTCAGGTCCAGGGACCTGGGGGTCAGGGGTCTGGGTCACTGGTAGGACTGAGACCAGAGTAGGGTTGCTCTTGGGGGCCATAGGAAGTAGAGGGTAGGACTCTGAGGGTAGGGAGGTTGAGGGGGAAGGATAAGGCCAGGCCAGGGAAGGAGTTAGGGCCTTACTGCAGTTGTGGTGGTACAAAGGAGAGCTCAAGATGGGCAGATGCTCTGGGGAAAGGCAGGGGAACTGGGGTTGAGGGCTACAATGAAGAAATGAGGCATCTGGGTAGCTGAGGTAGGGGATAGAGAAGTGGAGAGTCTGGGGAGCTGGGTATGAGATTAAGGGGCTGGTGGGAGCCTGGGGCATTGGAGAGACTACGGTTGGGATGTGGAGGCTTTGGAGGACTGGGTTCCTGGGGCCTGTGTGTGGGAGCAGGGAGTCTGGGGGAGAATACAGAATTGAGGGTTAGGGTGAATAGGCTTTCAAGGCCTTTGAGGGAAGAGGGAAATCTCATGGTTTGGGGAAAGGATGGGCAGTTTGGCAGGCTGGGGTGGGGAATGGGGTATATGAAGGGTTGGGGTGGGGTTTGGTAGGCAGAGGACATGGGCACCAGGGGGTGGGGGCCTCACTTCTTGGAGCTTGTTTGCACACCAGCAGCCGCGCATGAGTAGTTGCCAATCTCAGCACCAAACTGCAGAGCTATGGCCACATCACAATCATCCACACTCAGCACAGCCACCTTGTCCTTGGAGGGGCCCTGAGTACCCCCTAGGGCATCTGTCCGGGGCTAAAGGCGGAGGCACAACAATCAACAGTGCCTCTAGGGTAACCCCAGAGGAGAGCAACTCAGAATCCCCACTTCCCCCATGCTCCATGCCAGGGGTGGTGCCTACCTTGTTGTAGTATCTCATATGCACTGTATGCCACTGCCCGTCACTCAGGCCCCCCGGAACTGTGGGGCTGACCACTGTGTTGGATTCACCTGTGGAGGGGATTCAAGTGGAGAGTTATATGGACAGCTGAATCACCCCACCCTCACCCCAGTCATATAGGCACAGCTACTCCCAGAGTCACCCTGGATGCATCAGATCAGTCCCCTCACTGTTGACCACACTGACTGGACCAGAGTGCCTTTGAACAGATACAAAAGCACACACTTCTTCGAGACACGGACCTTCCCACAGGGAATGGTCACAGAGCTGTGTCCTCACTATTGTCTGTTTGGCATGGAGGTGCACAGTGAGGCAAACCTGAGGGGACTTGGGGCTTGCATCTTCCAGCCACGCGACGTACACATGCACCCACTCGCCGTCACACACATCCGCAGGGACACCCACCCGTGGAATATGTGAGCCGAACTTGGCCAGCCACTAGCTCCAGGGCCAAGAAGTCATGCTTCTCGTTCAGGCGCCCGTTGTAGAAGAGTAGCCCGCTCGGCTGCACCGTCGCAAACCTGGGCGGGGTGGGCAGGGGGCGTCAGGAGCTGGATACCACCTCACACCCACCATCCCTGCGAGAAGGTTTTTGGGGCACCCGCCCAGCTGGGGCGAGAGGAAGCGACGAGGGACCGCGGGCCCGACGGGGTACGCCAGGAGCGGGGCCTCAGGAGAGGGGGCGGTATCCTGCGGGGACGTCAGGATGGGGCAGTCGGGAATCTGAGTCAGGGTCACACAGGTAGGGGCGGCATGGAGGGGCGCAGACACGGGGCGGGCACCTACGAGAGGGACAGCGTGAGGTGGAAGCGCTGCCGCAGGCCACGGAACATGACGAACGAGCTGGGCGGGAAGGAGCGTGCCGCCACCTCGCAGCGCGGGCCCTCGAAGGCGCCGCCTGTCGGGCACTGGCAGCGAAAGCCACCGTTAGGCGCATCGGTGCAGGTGCCCCCGTTGCGGCAGACGCCCGGCACGCAGCGACCGGCTTCGGTGTCCAGCTCGCAGTCTTCTCCTGGGGGCCAAGCCGCGGTCAGAGGCGGTCACAACCACGCTGGCCCTGCTCGAGTGGGCCCGATGTCCGTGCACGTCAAGGCCAGGTTCCAAGACCCCTGAGAGGTGGAGCTCCCTCTGCGCACGGCCGCTCTGTCTGGCCCCACCCGCGCCCCAGCCCGGCTCGGCCCCGCCCCCGTCGCCCCGCCCCGGCCCCGCCCCACAGCCCCGGCCCCGCGGAAGATCTCTATTCCCTGGCGGCCTTAGGCGCTCCCTAGGCCCAGCTCTACGGCTTCCGGTCTTACCGCGCCCACACCAGCCCCTGGGGCCTCAAAAGTGATGCCCACTTCGACTCAAACTGTATAAAACCAATTTATGTAACCAAGACGTTTGTATCCTGTAATACTCTGAAATAAAATTAAATTAAAAAAAAAGTGATGCCCAGTCCTCACTCGCGTTGCTGTCCCGCCCCAAGCTCTGCGCCGCTCACCAGTGAACCGCGGGCGGCAGACGCAGGTGTAGCCGCCCTCGCGCCGCGCACAGGCTCCGCCGTTGCGACATGGGTTCGAGTAGCAGAGGTCTAGCTCGGTCTCGCAGAAGTCGCCCGTGAAGCCGGGCGGGCAGCGGCAGCGCAAGCCGGCGATGGGCTGGATGGGTCGGAAGAGCGTGGAGGCAGAGGCCAGGAAGGGCGCGGACGAGTCAAAGCGGAGTACCGACACGCATTTCATATAATTCTCACAGGGCTCGCGTAGGCACACGTTGTCATCAAAGGGCAGGACGTCGAGCAGCGAGCGGGCCGCAAGCGCGGCGCGGCGCACGTATAACTGCTCCTGCAGCTCCTCGGAGCTGAACCAGGGCCCCGCAGCGCCCGCCGCGGCCCCACGCGGAGCCAGTGCAGAGAAACTCACATTGAGCACGGTGCCCCCCACGTCCGTGTCGTTCTGGATGTTGAAGATGAAAACATCCTCGGCTGGCGTGGCGAGCACCGCGGCCACTCCTTCAAGGAAGTGGCCCAGCAGCGGCGACAGGAAGCGTTCTTGCCACATGTTCTCGAGGCGCACAGTCAGGCTGTTGGCCAGCAACTCCTCTGTGATGATGACCACACGCAGCACACACTGTGCCGTCACACTGTGCAGGCCGTCTGCAGTTTGGGGCAGGGGCAGTGGTCAGCAGCTGCCCCTCCCTGGGACACAAGAGGGCTAGGACCAATGACAAACCAGGCCCCAAGCACCTCTGAGTCAACAGGCTGACCCCACCAGGACACAAGGGAGTCTGGGGCTAGTGACCACCAGCTCCCCCAGCATCAGGGTGCTGTTTCCTCCCCCAACCCCCATCACAAACCGAGATCTGGGCCAGGGATCAACCAACCCACACAGTGCCCATGCGCTAGCAAGTTGCTCTCCCAACAGCACACAAAAAGTTAACTAAGTGCTCAGTAACTCACACTTCCCCAAGTTATAATGGTCAGCAGGTCAACGCCACTCAGGACACAGAGAGGACCTAGGGCCACTGGCCACCCATTCTCAGACACCATCCCATTCTCCCCTACCCCAGCATAGCAGAACTAGAAAAACATTCCCTCCAAGAAACAAGGAGGATTCCAGGTCAGAGATCACCTACTGCCTATCTCTGGTCAGCAAACTGCTCTCTTATAGCACCAGAAGGGGGCCTGGCCCAGTGAACACTCAATGCCATCCCCCAGTACCCTGGGTCAGCAAGCTCCAGGATCCTCCTTCTCCCCACCCCCACCCCCCAACAGCATTCTTGAGTTAGCAAGCTGTCCACCACTCCACATCTGGGTCCTGTAGTTTCAGTGACTACCAAGAGATGAAGATGAGGTGTTTATCTGCCTTGTTTACCTTCTCTCCAGACCCTAGCACACACTGGGTGATCAATAAGCATAGGTGAATTGACGGATAAATGAATGCTGTGCCTTCTCTGGCAGTGCCAGGAGTCCCTGCTCCAGATTTGAGAAAAGAGCACCAGTAAAGCCCGTCTTCCAACTTTTGCAGCCTCCAGTAGGCAGGACTTGAAGAGCCTCTCCTGCCTGCACCCTCCTACTAGAGAGGGGTTCATGAAAGACTGAAGCAGAGGAGGCAGGAAAGAGGCAGGCAGACCTCTGGACATTTTTCCAAAGAGCAGGGCCTCAGACAGCCCCTTGGACAGCAGCCAGGCCAATGTGGACACACTCTCAGCCTGAAGCTGCCATAGGAAGCTGCTGTTTCTGACCACTAAACTACCGGTCTCCTTTTCCTGCACAGATGGGTGAGGGTCAAACTGGATCCAAAGTAATCCTTCATCTGAACATGGGTATGATGTAGACTGGCCCGTACAGGCTTTGTCTGGGACCTCCAGAGAATTACCCCAGGACCTCTGGCATTTTATGGGGAGGGGAGCTATCCCTGGGGTAGCAGATGGTTCTTTACAGTCTTTATGGGGTCTGCTAGAAGCCTTAGAATCTTTGGGATTCTATAGAGACTGTCCAAGAACCTTAAGCAAAGTCCCTGTGAGGTCTATGGCAGATCTGTGGGTTGCAGGGACCCAAAACTTAAGAGAGTCTTGGAAGGCTTGGAAATCCCTCTTTGGTTTGAGGTGCCCTGTGGAGTTCCTGAGGCCCTGACAGGTTGGGGTCACTGGGTCACTTGCCTCTCCCTACCACTCACCTGTGACAGTCACCAACATGGAGGCCACCAGTGGGCGGTTGTTGTCTAGCTTTCGGCTGAGTCGCAGCTCCCCACTGGTCTGGTTGACCACCAGCAGCTGCAGCTCATTGCCACGCTCAAAGGAGTAGAAGAGGTGGTCAGAGACATCAGGGTCATAAGCTGGGATGCGCCCAATGATGCCTGAGGGGAAGGTATCTGAGTGGTTGGACACATAATTGTTGAAGAGGATCTGGAAGTTGTTGAGCACAGGACTGTTGTCATTCTGGTCAATAAGGCGGACATGCACAGTGGCCCGACTGACCAGAGGAGCAGACGTGGCCTGCACCACAATCACATATTCCTGGCGAGCCTCATAGTCCAGGTCAATGAGTGCTGTCAGTTCTCCAGAGAAGATGTCCATTTGGAACAGCTCAGGGATGTTCCCTTCCACGATCTGGTACATTATATGGGCATTGGGTCCTTCATCAGGATCCATTGCGGTAATCTGGGCCACCACTGAGCCCACAATGCTGTTCTCCTTCACTCGCACCTCAAATTCCTCAGCTGGGAAGACAGGCGCATTGTCATTCACATCCTGTACTGTAACCTGGATACTGACTGGAGTACGAAGTGGGGGCACACCTCGGTCCACTGCATAGGCAGTCAACTCATACACTGGCACCGCCTCCCGGTCCAGCCGCCTCACTGTACGGACAATGCCAGAGGTGGGCTCAATGGTAAAATCTCCATCCCCATCTTCCCCATTCTGGAAAGTGTACTGGACTCGGCCATTGGCATGAGCATCCCGGTCAGTGGCTGAGATCTGCAGGACACTGGTGAACGGTGGGGCATCCTCAGAGACCAACCCTGTGTAGTGAGAGGCCACAAACTGTGGAGCATTGTCATTCACATCATTGACCATCACCTCCACATAAGTGGTGTCTGCCTTCTGTGGAATGCCATTGTCCCGAGCTGTAATAGCCAATGTGTATGTCACCTGATCCTCATAGTCCAATGGGGCCTGCAATGTAATGGCCCCTGAGTCTGCATCAATGCGGAACTGAGGCAGGTTGTCCTCTAGGAGATAGGTGATACGAGCATTCTCACCCACATCATCATCAGAGGCACTGATGACCACTACGGTGCTACCCACTGGACGATCCTCATTCATGCTTACTGAATAGTGGGCACTTTGAAACACAGGCCGGTGAGTGTTGGCATCTGTGATGTTGATGTGCACATAGCAGTGATCGTGAAGGGCACGGTCAGATGCAGTTAGTACCAGCTTGAAGTAGCGTTCCTGCTTGTAGTCCAACGGCAGAGCTAGTGTCACAAGACCCACACCTCCCTGGGTGCTGATGGCAAAGCGATTCCGGGTGTTGCCACCTGTGATCTGGTAACTGATGGCACTGTTGGCATCACGGTCTACAGCGGTCACACTAACCACACTGGTGCCCACAGCCGCATCTTCATTCAGCCGTAGGTGGTATTCCTTCATCGTGAACTCAGGCCGATTATCATTAACATCCAGCACAGTCACTGTGACGCTGGCTGAGGCAGAGAGTGGGGGTGAGCCATGATCTCTGGCCTCCACACCAAAGAAGTAATGCTCCACAGACTCACGGTCCAGGGGACCACTCACAGAGACCCAGCCAGTGGCACTGTTTATCACAAAGGGAGTATCAGGTGCCACACCAGTTAGAGAGTACTCCAATCTGGCGTTCTCCCCATGGTCAGCATCCACTGCCTGAATGTGGATGACTGAGTGGCCGAGGGGCGCATTTTCCAGGACAGAGACCTGAAAGGGCGTGCTGACAAAGATAGGAGTGTGGTCATTGATGTCCACCACCTGGATGCTGGCCAAGCCCGTGTTGTTGGACAGCGGTGGCCGGCCGGCATCCTGCGCGCGGATGCGCAAGGCATACTCTCTCTCTGCCTCGAAGTCCAGGGGTGCCACCACCTGTATCTCGCCTGTGAGGCTGTCGATGGCAAAGTGGCCACGGCTGTTTCCACTGATGATGTTGTAGTGCACCAATCCATTGGCATCCTTGTCCCTGTCGGTGGCCGTGACGCGTAGCACCACCGTGTGGGGGCGCACATCCTCGCGCACTTGTGCCACGTAGCGCTTCTCGCTGAACTGGGGAGCGTTGTCATTCTCATCCAGCACGGTAATGTGTACGCTCACAGTGGCAGAGCGTGGCCCGGGCTCCTGGCCCTGGTCGCTGGCTTCCACCACCAGCTCGTAGCTTTCCATGTGCTCACGGTCCACGCGGCCGCTGGTGCTGATGAGGCCCGAGCGTGGATCAATCTCGAAGGCGGCAGCGGCGGCGGTGCGCGCGGCAGGCGGACCCACGAAGCGGTAGCGCAGGTTGGCGTTGGGGGGCGCGTCGCCGTCCGTGGCGCGCAACTGCAGGATGGGGTAGCCCTCCTCTACATTCTCGCGGAGCGTCTCCCGGTACTGTGCCTGCTCAAAAACTGGCGAGTGGTCATTGCGATCGGCTACTGTCACCGCCACCATGGTGGTGGCCGAGAGGCGCGGCGAGCCATGGTCCTGCGCAGTCACACGCAGGTAGTGGCGCTCCATGCTCTCGCGGTCCAGAGCAGCCGCCGTGCGGATGAGGCCGCTTTGAGGGTCGATGCTGAACAGCTCCAGCGAGCGGCTGTTCATGAGCGCCGCCAGCGAGTAGACTAGGCGGCCGGCCTCGCCAGCGTCGGGGTCTTGCGCAACCACGCGTAGCACAGCAGTGCCTGCCGCCTCGTTCTCGGGCACCAGCGTCTGGTAGTTGTACTGCGGAAACTGCGGGTGGCGGTTAGCAGCGCGACGGAAGCGTGCTCGGTTCTCTGAGGGTATTCTCCACGCTTGAGGACTGGCCCAGACCCCTGGGGGGCGCGGCCCGGGGCGCTGCGGGAGGAAGCGGCGGCGGAAGAGACCGCGGGAGCGCATGCGCTCGGGCGCCGAATCGGGAGCTGTCCGAGACTCGCAGGGTGCTGAAGCCGATGTAGGAGCTGTCCTCGCCGTGAACGGTGCTGAATCTAACCGAGGAACAGATCCCGCAGCCCCGAGAAAACAGTCCCTCCAAAGGACTGTCCTCTCCGCTCGGGATATCGTGGCTCTCTCGCCCTGACCCCTGCGCCTTGGTGCCCACAATTCCCCGCAACAGCGGGCAGCTCCCACTCTTTTGTGGGCGCCTGTCCCAGCGTTCCACTGGGAGGACACCGGCTTGGAACCACGGGGCCGAGCCAGCAGATCCGAAGGGAGGGGCGAGCTGTTCCCTGGGCTCGGGACCCCTGGGGAAAGAGCCTCTGGCGACAGACTACCTCTTCGCAAAGGTCCTGTCCGCCCGCAAGAGGAGACCTCTGGGCGCCAGTATAACAGAGACCCTGGTACCTGTCCTGTCTCTCGCCCGCGGCTGTCCAATGCCTGGACCCCATGTTTAGTCCCCAGCTTCGCGTTCGGCTGCTCAGGAGGCCCTTGACCACTTCGGGCGCTTTGCCTTCTCCTTCGGAGCCCCACGAAGACAGGCTCCCTGACTTCCAAGCCAGGGCTCCCTTCCTTCCGGACCCCGGGCGGCTCCGGACAAAGAGCTAAGGCTCTGCCGCCGATCTGCGCTCCTGGCCCCGTAGCAGCAGCTAACCCCGGCTCCCAGCCCTGGTGCCCACCGCCTCCCAGCTCCTCCCGGCTGAGGGGGAACAAAGAGAGGAGAAGAAGAAGCAGGAGTATGGGGGTCGACAGTCCCCCGAGACTCCGCCACGGCAGCCGCCTCGCCATCACCCCCCGCCTCCCTGCACGGCCTCCACTGCCCCCCGCCCAGGTTCGAGCCTTGGGCCGGCCCCGCTGCTCGGGCCCACTCCCGGGCCCCTGCCGCCGCCCCGGCCCCCCGCCTCTCGGCCTATCGCTCCCCGCCGCCGCCCTCTGGGCACCATCTACTCTCCGGCCAGAGCCTCTTTGGCGTGTGGCCCCGGCTTTTGCAGCCCCCACCACAGCATCCCCGACGCTGCTGCCGCCTCCCGCCGCTCCAACATGGCTCCCGGATGCCCCGATGGTTCGCTCCACCTCTGCCCCGACGCCCCAAACCCAGTGGTACAACCCGTGGCGCATGGCAGGTCTGACGGCCGAAGCCGTTGCCGCCATCTTTACTGAGGACAAAAGTGCTGCTCACGGTGCTGAACAGAGCGCGGGGCACCGCCGCCTTGGGTCCGCCCTCCGCGCTCTCGGCCGCCGCCCTCACCCGCCTCCCTCCTCCTTCTAGGGCGCTGTCCCAGCTCCGTCTCCCAGTCTTTCTTTTGCTTGCGGATCTCTTGTCCCTCTTTCTGAACACTGGTTCCGAATCGTGTCCCGAATTTTGGTCTGAAAATTTAGTGCCCATGAGCGTTCTCACCGCTCTGGGCGGGGGTACCATGTGGAATCCTGGGGCGGCGGACGATGGCCGAACAGGGGCCTGGGGCGCCAGCAGCCCGAATAGCCTTAATCGATCAGCGAGTTTTAACTTATGAAACATCTCGTGACCATCTGCTTGTTTGGAGCGCCCCTGTGGAGCAGGGACCGAAGATGATCCTACCGAGGAGGGAAGAGAGACCAAATTCTTCCCCGCCTTGCCAGCCCCCAGCAGTCTCCTGGGCTTGGGGCTCCTCCACGGGAGGGTACACCCCTTCTGCAGGTCACGGGTCCTGAGTGCTCTGGGATGGCACGTGGAGCCCGGCGTAGCCCCACGGCTGCAGAACCAGCTTCTTCGGATCCCCGCCCCTCGCCTGCCACGACCGCATCCCTTAACCCCTTGAAGGAACTGACAGAAGCTCAGTCCTTCCCCCTCCTCCTTGGTCAATCCAGCTCTCCCCGCGCGGTGCAACTCCTGGCACGCGCCGGTTTCAGCTGGCCAATGGGTGCTCTTGGGGCAACAGACGTCACAGAAGACAAGCAGGGACGAGGGGTGAACGTGGAGCATTCCAATCAGAGAGTCATTGTTTCTATTGGCACAATGGGAGGCCCCGCCCCTCACAGCAAGATTCATTGTATGCGGGGAGGGGACTCCGGGGGTTCCAGGCTAGCCCGGAGAGATGACCCAGCTGGCACTATATGGACCAGCCTCCAAAGGCGGCATCGAGAGCGGGCTGCAGTGCCAGGAACAGAGAACGCGGGCATTCTGGCAAGGAGGAGGAGGTCAGGGCCAGGACCCCCAGAACGCTCCACTGGGTGCGGCTCCCCCAACGGGGTAGATCCTGCTTCAAACAGGAGAACTCCTGGCCAAGGCCTCTGGCCCGCCCGGAACGGTGATGACATCACCACCAACCAATCAGACGGCGCATTCTCTCACCCCTTGACTTCTCCGCTTCCCAAAGACAGGGCTCCTGCGGGTTCCACCTCCCGAGCGCCCCATGTGGCTACCGAGAACAGGCCAGTGGGCTCGTTGTGCGCTCCGGTGTTTCTGAATGTGAAGACCTCTCCAGAATCAGAGCTCCGCGTCAGATACACGGGCTGGATTCCTATGGGTTTATGCGTGCAGGTGGAGGATCTGTAGAGACGCTTAGGACAGAACTCCGTTAGATCGGGGCCAGTCGGTGCAGGGGCTGGAGAAGCGAGATCCTGAGACCCTGGACGTGGTTTCGAGAGCACTACGGCTCTCCGGATCCACAATCCAGTGAGTAGAGGGCACAAAACCTTACACCAAAGGAGTCGGGTGTAGACAGGGGATTGGTGGGGAGGAGTGCTGAGGTACCAGAGGAGGCACCTGGGTTATGGTAGAGATCTGATGCCTCCACTGTTGTCCTCCCTTTGTGACTGCTGTTCTATGGAGCCCCCTCCTCCTATCTGCATTCACCTCTATGCCCCACACCCAGTGGCAGCTCTTAATGCACTCCCCGTAAAGTCAAAAACCAAGTGTTGATGACAGCTCCACCTCCAAGTCTAGCCTTGCCACCTCCTAAGAACATAGTAAGACCCCTACATGGTTCATCCTCTTACTCTTCTCATTAGTTTCCAGGTAGAGAATCCCCCCACCCCTACACCCCAGGGCCCAGAGACCTGGATTTGAGGCTGCTGTGGGCCAGATGGAGAGATCAGGAGACCAGAGGGCAAAGGTGTGGCTCTTCTCAGCCTCTAAAACTTCTCAGACTCTCTCTTTCTCCTGCCTTTTCCTTCTCACCCTGAGTTTGCCCCCTCCCAGACTCTCTTGTACCTTTCCAGGAAAGTAGGCCAGAAGACCTTGCCATCCTGTCCAGCTCAGTTACCCAACAGTTCTTTGACCTCGCTGAGATCTCCAGTTGGTTGTTCATCAGCTCCTTGACCTTTACCATTAGCCTTATAGAATCCAGTGCTATAACAACTCCTCTGCTCTGTCCTTCTTAGACAAACTCTCTGGCCCAAAATGTAACCCCACTTAAAATAGACTATTTGTGTATTCTTTGTCTCTGGAGCAGCAGAACGTTGCTTGAGAAAAACACACAACCATGTTAATTGGTCTCATTTTATATTCATGACCACAAGCCTCAGTACTATATTGGAGGACCTGTCCAGTGCAGTAAGGCAAGAAAAATAAAAAGTTATGAAGGCTGGGCATGGGAGATCACACCTGTAATTCCAACACTTTGGGAGGCTAAGGCGGGAGGATCGCTTGAGGCTTCAGTGAGCTATGACTGGGCCACTGCACTCCAGCCTGGGTAACAGAGAGAGACTCTGTCTCAAAACAAAACAAACAAAAAACAAAAAAAGTTAAAATTTCTACATATCAGCAACAGATAGTAAATTTCTTAACAACAATGCCATTGACAATAGCATCAAGTAATATGAAATGCTGAGGAATAAATCTAATGAAAGATACGCAAAGACTCTACACACACACACACACAGAGAAAAAGCCCTACAAAACATTGAAAGAGATAGAGTGAAAAATTGTTCAAAGATTGGAAGATTCAATATTGTAAAGGTTCCAATTCTCCCCACGTTGATATATGGATTCAATACAGCTTCAATCAAAACCCCAGTAGAGGCCGGACACGGTGGCTCATGCCTGTAATCCTAGCACTCTGGGAGGCCGAGGCAGGTGGATTGCTCAAGGTCAGGAGTTCGAGACCAGCCTGAGCAAGAGCAAGACCCTATCTCTACTAAACATAGAAAGAAATTATCTGGCCAACTAAAATATATATAGAAAAAAAACTAGCCGGGCATGGTGGCGCATGCCTGTAGTTCCAGCTACTCGGGAGGCTGAGACAGTAGGATCGCTTGAGCCCAGGAGTTTGAGGTTGCTGTGAGCTAGGCTGACGCCATGGCACTCACTCTAGCCCGGGCAACAGAATGAGACTCTGTCTCAAAAACAAAAAAACAAAAAAACAAAAAAACACCCCAGTAGATTGTGTGCGTGTGTGTGTGTGTGTGTGTGTGTAAACTGATAAACTAGATTCTAAAATGTATGGGGGCCAAGAATACCCAAGAAAGTCTTGAAGAAAACCAAAGTAGGAGGAAAACTTCCTCTATCGCATATCAAGATTTAAAAGGCTACAGAAACCAAGACTGTATGGTGCTGGTACACCAATGGAACAAAATCCAGAGACGGGCCTAAAGATATGTGGAAACTTGAATTTTGATGAGGGGGCTCTTCAGAGCCAACACGAGGAAAGGATGGGCCTTTCAATAAATGCTGCTGGCTCAGTTGGATATCCACATGGAAAAAATTAAATGAGATCCCTATTTTATTCTACCTGCAAAATCAATTCCATATATATTTGACATCTAGACATGAAAGTAAAGACAATATATACAGCTTCTAGAAGAGAGCACAGGAAAAGATCTTTAAGATGACTTTAAGCAAAGATTTTTTAACAGGATATAAAATGTATTAACTATAAAAGAAAATATTGATAAACTATATTACATTCCAATTAAGAACTTCCTTTCATCAAAAGACATTTAAAAGTGGGAGAAGAGGCCAACTCATACCTGTAATCCCAGCACTTTGAGAGGCCAAAGTGAGAAGATTGCTTGAGGCCAGGAGTTCGACACTAGCCTGGGCAACATAGCAAGAGCCCATCTCTAAACAAAAATTTAAAAATTAGCCAGGTGTGGTGGTGCACACCTATACTCAGGAGGATTGCATGAGCCCAGGAATTTGAGGTTACAGTGACCTATGATCAGGCCACTGCATTCCAGCCTGGGTGACAGAATGAGACACTGTCTCTTAAAAAAAAAAGTGGGAGAAGATATTGTAAGATATAAAACCCAAGGACTCATATCCTGAACACATACTACAAATCAATAAAAAATAGACAAACCAATAGATACATGGGCAAGAGATTCGAATAGGCATTTCACAAAAGAGAATATTCAAATAGCCATAAACTAATGAAAAGGTGCTCAACTTCTTTAGTCATCAGGGAAATGCAAAATAACAAATAAATACCACTATACTCTTGCCAGAATAGTTAAAATAAAAATGACAATATCAAATTTGGGGAAAGATATGAGGAGCTGGAAGTCTCAGCCACTACTGCAGAAGTATATATTGATACAATTATGGAAACGGAAAACTCTTTGGCAGTATCTGCCTATGACCCTGCAATTCCACTCTTGGGAATATACCTGCCCCCTCCACCCCCACAAAATGCATATGAGAAACAAGAAGGCATGGCAAAAATCCACATGAGCAACAAGAAGCCACAGGGCCATACATTGTTCATTCTAGGTGCCAGCACTAGGACAGAGGGCACAGCTTACCACTGCAGTTCTCAGGTCATTGTGTGCATCATGACAGCAAACAGAGCAAGTCACAGAGGCTGTCAAAGTTCCCTTCCTCATCTTCCTAGGGACCTGTGCTTTTCACTGAATTACACTATGTCCTTATATCACTATTTGTAACAGACAAAAATTGAAAAAGTTATCAACAGCAGATGGACAAATGAGAGTACATTCCACACAGCATTGGGAATGAACAAACTGCAACCACATGCTATGACATAGTTGAATCTCAAAAACTTAATGGTGGGCCGGGCGCGGTGGCTCACGCCTGTAATCCTAGCACTCTGGGAGGCCAAGATGGGCGGATCGTTTGAGCTCAGGAGTTCAAGACCAGCCTGAGCAAGAGTGAGACCCCATCTCTACTAAAAATAGAAAGAAACTAGCTGGATGACCAAAAATATATAGAAAAAATTAGCCGGGTATGGTAGTGCATGCCTGTAGTCCCAGCTACTCGAGAGGCTGAGGCAAAAAGATTGCTTGAGCCCAGGAGTTTGAGGTTGCTGTGAGCTAGGCTGACACCATGGCACTCTAGCCCGGGCAACAGAATGAGACTCTGTCTCAAAAATAAAAACAAAAACAAAAACAAAAACAAAAACTTAATGATGAATGAAAGAAGCCAGATGTGGAATTTATACTGTATGATTGATTTATAT
The DNA here is from genome assembly GCF_041146395.1 of Eulemur rufifrons. Classification (NCBI taxonomy): domain Eukaryota; kingdom Metazoa; phylum Chordata; class Mammalia; order Primates; family Lemuridae; genus Eulemur; species Eulemur rufifrons. Next base: position 153,696,544 of record NC_090989.1, read on the forward strand.
AAAATTCAAAAAACAGGCAAAATTTATGATTACCTCTGGGGAGGAGGGAGGAGTCAGTGATTAAGAGTGATTAAGTGGGTTTTGGGGACTGGTGACAGTCTATTTCTTCACCTGGGTGCTGGTTGTTTTAGCATTTCACTGTTGTAATTCACTAAGTCATCCTCTTTGAATACTGTACTTTCTTTCAATAGTGTTACTCTTCCATAAAACCAAACAGGATTGTCTTCATTTACTTGGAACCTCAGTCTGTATCTTTTGGGGACTGAGCAGGTGGATGATCTTTACTCCATCCATCACCCTGGGGTGGCTTTATGCACAAGCAGCTTGTGGTCCAGGGCATGTTCCATAGACATGGTGCCAGCACCTTTAGGCACCCATTTCTAGGTGCCACTTCTCACCCAGAAATCAGCCCAAACTCCACTCACTGTCCCACCAAATCTGAGTTTTTCTCAATCCCACCCAAACATTCTCTTTCTTTGAGGTGTTTCATGCTTTCTCTCACTGCCCTTTCTCCTGCCTAGCCACACCTCATACCTACCATCCTTCCAAGCAGCCAGAGGTGTCTTCTCAGTTTCCTCCCTGGGATGAATTCTCTGCCTAATCATTTTGTTTTTTAATTTTTATTTTATTTATTTATTTATTTTTTGAGACAGAGTCTCACTCTGTTGCCCAGACTAGAGTGCCGTGGCGTCAGCCTAGCTCACAGCAACCTCAAACTCCTGGGCTCAAGCGATCTTTCTGCCTCAGCCTCCCAAGTAGCTGGGACTACAGGAATGCACCACCATGCCTGGCTAATTTTTCTATATATATTTTTAGCTGTCCATATAATTTCTTTCTATTTTTAGTAGAGATGGGGTCTCACTCTTGCTCAGGCTGGTCTTGAACTCCTGAGCTCAAACGATCCGCCCATCTTGGCCTCCCAGAGTGCTAGGATTACAGGCGTGAGCCATGGTGGCCAGCCTCTCTGCCTAATCATAATCTGCCCTAGTGGTTGTAATTTTGTATTGTGAGACCATCATCAGGGTGTTTGCTGAGGGGGTCCTGGAGTCCTGCTTGCTACCAGGACCCAGCATTTATGTAACTTTGTCAGCTGGGGCTTCTGCATTCCTTACCCACACACGCAAGGGCCCCATTGGACAACCCTGCAGAAGTGGGCAGGGGCTTCTGCCATGGGGCCATACTTTATTCTAGGTATCAGCGCTGGGACAGAGGGCACAGCATAGCCCTGCAGTTCCCAGGAGGTCGGTGTGTGCATCATGACAAGGAACAGAGGAAGTCACAGAGGCTGGCAGAGTTTCCTGCCTCAGCTTCCTGGGACCTGTGCTTTTCACTGAATGATGCTATCTCCTGAGAACAATGGTTCCCTGCCTTCAGCAGCCCAGTGAAAAAGGAGTTGTGATGGGAAGTCAGTGTCCTTGATCCCGGATGTGAAAGGGAGGCAGAATGTCTCCAGGATGAAGAGGAGTAACCAGGTTGTGCCCCACAGAGCTTTACTGGGGGCCAAACAGTCAGCCCCTCCTCCAGGGCAGTGAGCCTGTGTGCTCAGCCTTCTGACAGGGTCCACGATGGAGAGGGGTCTCCCCGCCAAGACCCCGTGCTTCACTCCCACCAACTTCCCATCACATGTCCGCCTCAGCTTCCTGAGAGCCTCCTTCCCGGGGCCCCCACTCCTACCCTGGCCTCCCTGTGCCGCTTGCTGCATCATATTCTTGTTGGGGGAATAGCAGCCCCCACTTTCAGCACCCCAGTGAGAATGAAAAAGTCATAACCAGAAGCCACAGTGTCAATGATGTGTGGAATCACCTGATGAATGAGGAATTCTGGGCAAAAATGATGGGAAATGATGAAAACCACTTAAGCACGGTGCAGTGGCATGTGCCATGTTCCCAGCTACTTGGGAGGCTGTGGCAGGAGGATTGCTTGAGCCCAGGAGGTCAAGACCAGCCTGGGCAACATAGCAAGACTCCAGTCTCAAAATAAAAAAAACCACTTCTGACTGATGTCTGCATGTGGGGGGTTCCTGACTCTCCTCCCCCACTTATAGTGAGAGCCTCTTTGCTAACTTTGGAACCCATAAGGAGAATGAAGTTTCTGCCAAACTTTGGCCCCTAACTCCTCTAAAACAGTAGTGTAAACCCAACCCCATGCTTGTTAAGATTTTTGCCCTACCATAATTACCAGATCTCTGCTGAGGTTGCAAAATGAGGGGATCTTGCTGGAGCCAAGGACCAATGAGGGAAGGAAATAAGGCTGGACAGAGCCAGGTGTCCAGGGAGGCCAGGGCTGGGGGGTAGGGCCTGATTCATTCGACAACAGCTCTGAAGGATGACAGGGCTTCAACAGAGGGGAGAGGGTGGCATTTAAAGCAAAGAGCGAGATGTAAGTGAAGCCTGGAGGTACAGACTTCTGCATGGGGACACTGGGCTGTGGCTGGGTCCCAGGAGAAGTGGGGGTTCAGGGGGAAGAGGCTGGAACAGGGCTCAAAGGACCTTGAAGGCTGGGCCTGTCAGGGCCCCTCACCTCCTAAGGCTGGAGAGGTCAGTGCAAGCCACAGCGATGGGGTCCTGAGACCTCAGCACTCCTGCCCATCCTCTCCCAGCACCCCCAGGATCATTCAGGGAAGCCTGTTTCCAGACGCCTGTGATTTATTTCCAAAGGAGAGCTGCAGCACATAGGAAAATACACATGGCTTTTCAGTCTACATTTTTACAGAGAAAATAGATTCTGTCGTTGGCTTTCTCAGCGCCATCATCCTGTTCTGTGAGGCTCCAGGATGGATGGCCTGTCTCCAAGATCCCGCTTTCAAAGCAGCAGCTTGGCCAAGGCCTCTGGGGTGGGAGTGAGGGGCAGTAAGCCCCGTGGGGGTAGGGGGAGCACATGAGCAGCACTCACTGCAAAGCTAAGGCAAAGAACAGAGCTAGTGGGAGATGCCTCCCTCGCCCTAAGGACATGGCTTGCTGAGGCCCAGGACACAGACCAGGTGGGGTGGGGATGGTGGATGTGGCCCAGCCTGGAGCAGCAGCAGCGGGACTCCAAGTGTGTGTGTGGGTATGGGGTGAAGGGGGGGCATGCCGAAGATGTGGCCTATATGGGGATAGAGGGGCTTCAGCTTGCATATTCCCCCTGCCCCAGGACAGCTCCCAGACCGTGGTCCCCAATCCTACACTTGGCCCCTTATATAAGGTCTACTTAAGGTGGGGGGCCCTGCTCAGGTCCCTTCTTCTGCCTTACCCCCTCACTGTCAGTGCAAAACGTTCTTAGGGCCAAGCCCCGAGTCCCCTGCACCCTGACTGGGGCTGCAGGGAAGGAAGGAAAGGAAGGTGCTAGCTGGGGGCCTCCCCTAGCACAGGGAATTCCTTGCACATCTCTCGAACAATCATGCGATCCATCTGGCACTGGGGCGAGGCCTCCTCCTCAGCCAGGATTCGTCGCAGTGTGGCCTGCAGGTCGGGCAGCCGGTGGCGGTGCTGTAGGTAGGGCGTGGAGCGGACCACGGCATGCATCAGGGAGAGGTACTCCATGCGCAGCTGTGGGAAGAGCAGGCCAGCTCAGGGACCCCAGGGAGGCACTGCAACTGCCACCAGACAGGGACAGGCCACTACCGCCCATGGACCCCAGGGCTGTGGACCAGCTCATGCCACTTGGACATCAGAGCTGCAACCTCAGCACCCAGAATGTACCTGGCACAGAACTGGTCTTCAATAGCTGTTGAATAATCAGTACATGAATGGATTATCCCAGCCCAGTCTCCAGATGTGGCCTGCCCAGGGCAGACCTGCCCATCTGTCTGTCTGTCAGAGACCCTCTGCTTCTCACCCTATCCTCTCTTGCCCTGAAAGATCTTGTTCATACCCACAGCTTCAAATAGTGACCCACCCTCATACCTCTTGCTAGATCTCTCCTGTGAGCTCCAGGTGAGACCTGTTCAGCTGCCTGTCATCGCCTGCACGTCTCAAACCTGTGTATCTGCACTGTCAAAACTCATGACCTGCGCCACCCTCCCGAAGCTGAAGGCTTTCTCACGCTCTTTATCTCGGTGAAGAATGCCGCTGTCAATCCAAAAGCACAGGCCTGAAGCACAGGTGTCCTCTCTGATTCCTCTCTCCCTCACACTTCACATCCAAGCCACCTCCAACACCTGGCCGTCTCACCTTCCACCGCTGTCCTGAATCCACCCCCAACACCCACTCCCCCAACCCTTACTTTCAGCACCTCTGGCTGAAGCTGTCCCAGCAGCCCCAGGGACTCAACAGCCAAGCTCTTCCTCATCCTCCCTGAGGCCCTCAATCCACTAATCTGATCCCAGCACTTTTTCTTTGTCTCTCATTTCTCTCTTTACTTTTAACTAGAGGAATCAACACCCAAACCACCTTTAGGCAGCATCACCCTGCTAAGTCCCAGCCCTGGCCATCACGGGAGGCCAGTGTCTAGGCAGTAGACAAGTACAGAGCTGCATACAGGTCTGTATGCAGGTGCATTCCCCACCACAAGCCTCAGATGGACATGTAGCACTGCAGGGACTCGCACCGCTGCTCTCTGCTGCATCCGCTCTCCCTTACAGCGCCATTGCCCGCCTCCTCTCTGTCTTCCAAAGCCTGGTCAGCTAGCCTTGTGCTTCACGGGAAAACAGAAGCAATCTTTCAGAAACCTGCCTGCCTTTCTCAGTACCCACGTCCCACCTGTCCCCCCACCGAATGAACTGCCCAGCTCCTGTCCGTGTGGGCCTGGACCCTCCCCTGTGGCCTCGCCTACTGGACTCCTGCAGTGGCTGCCGTCCCTAGCACACTATCCACTTCTCTGTGCTTCCTAGACCATTCCCTCTGGCTCAGCACGAGCACCAGCATTTCCCGCCTTTAAAACGCTCTCCCTGACCCATCGTCTTGCTCCAGCGGCGCCCCATTTTTCTGCTCCTGTTCCTAGAAAATTTACAAGCATTGTCTCCATTTACTGCTTCCAACTCCCCCCTCATTTCCACTCTCCAATAATTTCAAATTCTCTCGAACTCTCCATTCAGACTCTCTTCCCTCCCCACCACAGACACTGCCTGTCAATCACCACTGAACTCCACGTGGCAAATCCAATGGCCAGTTCTCAGCCCTCATCTTACTCTGGCTCCTAACAGTGTGGGGACGGCTGATCTTCCTCCTCCACGTACGCAGCTCTGGGGCTCCTGCTCTTGGTCCTCCTCCCGGGTTTCTCCCTGCTTGTCCCAGCTGTGCCCAGGGCTGAAGCCCGAGCTTCCTGCCTGTCCATCCATCTCACTCCCTAGGTGATCGCGCCGTCACAGGCTCCATCACATCTCTGCGCAGACAGCTCCAAAGTGTCTCTCCAGTGCCCACTCACCCCCATTGCCTCCCTGAAGCCCCTGGTACGTGGCTGACTAGCAGGTACCGCCTCAACCTTGACACACTGAAAACACATCTCTATTTTTTCCCCAAGGAGTTCTTCTCCTGGCCATCCCCACGTCAATGATCAGCACTTCAGCCACCTTGTTGCTCAAAATAAATCCAGCGGCAAGCCCTGCCAGACCCACTTCCAGCACACTCCGAGGATGGCCTGTTTTCACCACTGTGCAGCCTCCCACCCCCGCCCCCGTCCCCGCCCCCCGGCCCTCTGAGGTTGCTTCCTCGCTGGCCAGCTTCCACTCTGCTTTCACACAGTCTCACTTCCACCTGGGATGCTCATCAGAGCACTGTCCCCTCCTCTAAGGGATCGAAACCTCCTGCTGCAGCCGCCAAGTTATCATGTAAACTCCAGCCCCTCTTTCCTCGTCTTCCACCACTCCCTCCATCCCAGCTGTCTCCAGGCACCCTGCCTCCACATCACCCCACGGCTGGCTCCTTCAGCTCTTGGCGCGCCTGCCACGGTTTCTGAATGGCCTCCTACACTTAACTGGCTCCAGCAGTGGCCCTGTCCCCTCATCTCCACTCAGTGTCATGTCAATCCCATTTTGTTTCAGCTTCCACACAGCGACCATCCCTGCTGCGGCCACCTCCAGGCACCTTGTCTCCAGGGGACAGGTCCGCGATGTGCCGCACAGTGATGTCAATGAGCGCCATCATGTCTGTGTGGTAGAAGATGGCAGCTGTGGAGGGGCTGCCGAATACATCCTGCAGGAACTTGAGGATAGAATGTGGCGGCTGTGGTTCATGTTTGAAGATGCGCACGGGGTCATCTAGGAGGCAGAGGTCATGGGTCAGGGCACTCCTTGCAGGGGTCCCAGAGTCACCCCAGGGGATTGCAGGAGTCATTACAGGGGGTCATGGAGTCACAGGGCATCGAAGTGGTACCCATGCAGATTCCTGTGCTCTCACCCCCTCTGTTCAGGAGCAACAGCAGCTTCTCAGAGAAGATCTTGACATTGGTATGTTTGCTCAGGGCGGCCATGATGACATTCTGGTCAGGGGCTGAGAAAGGACATGGGTGTAGACAAGGTGCTGAGCCTGGAGAGCCCCTGTTTGGTCAGCCACCTCCCGGCCCGGCCCCACCCTACCTGGCAGGTGCAGGTTGAGAGCCAGAAGCAGGTTCACGCAGAGGTCCGGCAGCTGCTCTGTGGTGTCCAAGGGCAGCCCATCCTCAACGATGCTCAGCAGGAACTGGGCAAAGGGTGTGCCCAGGTGTTCTGGGAGAGAGGCACACTTAAGTCTGTAGCCCTGTCCTCTCCCCCAACATCACTCGGCCTTCATGGCTTTCTGAGAGCCTTGGGGACGCCCTATCCTTGCCAGGCTGTGAAGTCAGCAGGTCCCCAGGCCACGAGCCCTGGCTCCAGGACCTGTGGTCTGCTGGGCTGTGATATGCATTCTTACCGTAGTGTGCGTACGGCACTGCCTCCCCCATGGAGAAGACCATGGCCAGGACGAGGGCAGAGTAACAGAGTTTCTGGTGGTCTGGGGGGACAAGGCAGATAGTCAGAGCCCCTGAAGATGGCAGGAAACCCCAGCAGATGGTGGGAACCCCCTCCAGATGGCAGGAATCTCCACCACCCGGCTCCCCCCGGCCTCACCCTGTGTGTCCGTCTGCATGTCCCGTGCCAGCTCTACCGGCAGCACAGATGACACGAGTGTGGAGATGATGGCTGCATCCAGGCTGCACATGGCACCGAAGCACTTGAGGAGCAGCAGCCGCAGCGATGCTCGGTGCTCCTGCAGGGGACCCTGTGTGCTCAGTGCCCGGAATCCCCACCCCTACCCTGTCCCTCTGTGCCCCCTCCCCTCTGTCTTGCACACACCATTTGGTAATAGGCCACCAAGGCCAGGACAGACTCGAACTCATTTCTCTTGCACATTTTCTTGCAAACTTCAGGGTCTGCATCAGTCTGTAGGGAGGAAGAAGTGTGAGAGTCACCCATGTGAGCCGAGCTGTGTGGCCACATGGGAGAGAGTTGAGTGCATGTGCGCAGAGGAGACTCCTAAGCATCGAGGAGGGAAGGTGCAGGGTGGGGGTCACTGTTCCACATGTTGGGGGATGCCTATGGGCCCCCACTCCGCACCAGAATATGCAGCAGCTCCTCCAGGTAGCAGCGGATGACGCCCTCGTCCTCATACAGGGCCCAGCTGCGCTGTTGGGCATCGTCCTTGTGCCGAGCCAGGTCTGCAAAGATCACCTCCAGCCTCTGCTGGTCATGGCAGACCTGCCCTGAGGGCAGGGCTGTGCTCAGGTCCTGGAGGAGAGGAGAGGCACAGCTCAGCACATTCCCTGCCCTCACCATCTCCAGGAAGTCCCCAAGCCTGCAGAGTCCCACTCAAGTCCTACATGGCCCACACTGGGTAGAGGGCTCAACCCCAGTCTTGATGACCTCCCGGGACAGGATTCTGCATGACACACGTCTGTGGGGGCTTTTCTAACAACTTTCTATCATCCTAGATCTGGGTAACTGCCCCATGAAGAGGGCCATGAACTTTCACTGCCTGAATGTGATTCTGAGACCTTACCCTCCCATTCCACACAAAGTGGCAGCAGGCCTGTCATCTACCCACTTCCCACATTTTCTTCAAACCCTGCTGACCAGGCACTGGCTGCCATGCCCAGCACAGACAAGCCCATTAACCCACTGTCATCCCCCCACACTCAACCAGAATTGTAAGAGGGACCATGGTGCCCTAAAGAGGGACCTTTGGCCAATCTGGCTCCCATCGTGTAGGCAGGCTCACTGCCCCCCAATCCTGCTCCTGACCAGCGCTGCCCCAACCTTGGCAAAGAACCCCAACCATCCCATGATGCCTACACACCTCACTCCCTCTTGTCCAAGCCAGTCTTTAGACCTCCATCATAGCTCTCCAAGCACCCACACCTCTCCACTGCCAAGGCCAGCAGGGTACTGCCCTCACCCACGCCCTGTGTCTATGCCTTCTCTGCAGCCAAACAGAACTCTTGGCCACCCACATCTGTTCTCATCCATTACCTGTTCCAGGTCTCACTTCCTCCCACGCCACCTGCCCTCACTCTCTGTGTTCCAGCCATCCCGGCCCTGCTCTGCTTCACCCCAGGAGCCAGTCTCAGCCCTGCCTCACTGTCCTTGTCCAGGCTGCACCTCTGCCTGGCATGCTATTCCTCCTTTTCTCCTGCAGGGATCAGCTCAAATGTCCCCAACATCCAGCACAATGAAAGTTCAGAACTTGACAAATACCTGTCACATACAAACTGGACAAATGTGTGAGGGTGAGAACAGGGTGGGGTTAGCAGGGTGGCCCGAAGGTAGGGAGGCTCCTGGCTGTGCTGCCCACCTCACCTTGCCCTCCACCAGCGAGAGGAGGACCTGTTCCATGACAGGTGCGCTGGCTGGCACGGAGGCCTGGATGTGACCCACCACGACGCCAATGGCCACACGGCATAATTCATGGCTCAGGCCAGTGTTTCTCCGCACAAGCTCCATTAGCTCTGCCCCAATGGTCCTTGGCACAGCTGTCTCAGCCACTGCCTTTTCCTCTGTGGTCCCCAGGCTCAGTGCATCCAGGGCCTCTAGGTCATCGGGGGCTGAGGTTGTATCAACTGCCACTTCCTCTGCAGGGGGTTCAGGAGCTGGTTCCTTGGAGGGAGGGGGCTGGGCTTGGGACACAGTGGTGTGGGTGCTCCGGCGGGGCACAGGTGGGGGTATGGGTGAGCAGCTGGAGCCCAGCTCAGATGGGCTGGAGTTGGTATAGAGCGTGTCCAGGGAGGTGCTGCTGACTGAGGAGCCGCTGGACATGGAACTACCCCCGGAAGGCATGGTGTTGCGGCCGCCTGTGAGCAAAGAGTGGATGCTGTGCTGAGGCAGCCCCTGCCCCTCCCAGTCCAGGGCCCCTGTCCCCCAATACAGGGCCCAGTTCCTCTGCTAGGCTCTGTCTCCCCTCTACACCTAGAGCCCCAATTGTCCCAACATGGGGGCCCTGTCTTCTCCCCAAGCCTAGAGCCCCCATTTCCCTGATATGGGCAGGGCAACCATTCTAATCACAGGGCACCCCCATCTCAATTCCTTCAACCCTGCCTTCTTACCGCTCCCCGAGGCCACCAGGGTCTCTCGGTCCCTGCGTTTCACAGGTGGGGGAGGTGTGGCAGGTGCTGCCCGGCGAGGCTGAGGTGGGATCTGGGAAGACAGAAGCAGGATCTGGGGATCTGGGAGGACAGGCTGCCATCCCATATGGACTCCTTGAACCTCTGGATGAAGCTTTTTCTTTTTTTTTAGAGTCAGGGTCTCGCTCTGTCACCTAGGCTAGAGTACGGTAGAGTCATCATAACCACTGCAACCTCAGACTCCTGGGCTCAAGTGATCTTCTTGCCTCAGCCTGTCAAGTAGCTGGGACTACAATTGTGCACCACCACACCCAGCTAATTTTTCTATTTTTTGTAGAGACAGGGTCTTGCTATGTTGTTCAGAATGGTTTCAAACTCCTGGGCTCAAGGAATCCTCTTGCCTCAGTTTTCCAAAGTGCTAGGACTATAGGTGTGAGCCCCCATGCCTGGCCTGGACAACGCCTTTAAGCCCTACCCATCTCCCTGTTCCAGGGTGCCTTCCCCAGGTACCTGGTAGAGGCTTCCATCTGCACCAAGATGCTCAGAACTGGGCAGGCTGTGCTGCCGCTCGAACCCAGCTCGACACACCCCATTGGGCTGCCTGGTGGCAGCAGCATCCAGATGATGGTCACTGGTGGATGGGGTCATTGCTGCAGCACTGGAGGCTGAGGAGCCTCTGTGAGACAGGGTCTCTTTCCGGTGGTGGATCAGCTTCCTGATGGAAGGACACGGAAACTACTTTATAGCTCCCAAAGTTCTCATATGCTCTCTGTGGGATACTGGGACCCCACAGCCCAGAACCCTCACATCCCCATCTCCCCCTGCCCTCCCCACATCTCTAGCACTCACTGAAGGACCCCACTCCACCGTGCTCACTGGGAGGTGCCACTCCACCTCCCACTGCACTTACTGGAGAACTCCACGCTGTTCCAGGCTGTACTTGCCACCATCCTGCATAGCTGTGTTGTGCACAGCCTCGATGGCCCGGTCAATGGCCTGGAGGACATCCTGCTCCAGGCCCTGGAGAGGGGCAGGGGGCAGAGTTAGACCTGGAGGCCAAGTGGAGGTGCTCAGCCCAGATCTAGCCCAGCCCAGACAGAACCGAGGGCACAGGACCACTACAGCTGAAGCCTGGAATGCTAGACACTAGCACAGAAAGTGAACTAGAATATGGAATGGGGTTCTCAAGCTGTGTCACTCAGGGAGCTAAGGCACAGGGTGGTCCCCTGCTGCCACTTTACATATTGAGACCCCACTCAGGATTTTACCCCACAGGGAGGCTCTTGGCTAAGATGTTTCTGAAAGCCAAGGGACAAAAACAAAACAAAGCCCAGGGACCCCCTGCTTGTGGCCAGAAGCACACACCTAGTCTATCCCTAGTCTTGGCTCAAAGCCCAGGTTGACATGCCAAGCAGGATGCCTCCAATGTCTGGAATCCTTAATAAATCACTCTGGATCTTGCTGATTCTTCACAAAACCAAGGTCATATTCCAGAACAGCCCTGTCCTCTGCAGACCCTGGGAGCCAAAAATGGGCCAAAGGGACCTCCCCTCCCCATTCCTGCTGCCAGCCCTCATGCCCTCAAGGTGTCCAAGTAAGCTCCCAGACCTGCCTTGGGAAGCAGTTCTATGTTTTAAGGATGGACACGAGATAGGGGCCTGGCCCCTGCTCCAGGCTCTGGGTGCCATGCTCAGCAACCCAGGGTCCAGTCTACCTGCCTATATGGCATGCGGTGGGGTTGTGGGGTAGCAGCTGTGGAACCAGCCACCCCACCCCTCCTCTGGCACACATGGTCCATCAGGTGACACAGGAGCCACAGAGCAGAGGTGAACTCACTCTGGAGTGAGTTTGAGAGGGACAGAGAGGTGGGCACAGAGGTCAGCAAAGCCCTCCAGGTGGTATGGGTGTGCCAGAGTACAGGGAGACAGAGACAGAGAGGAAGACAGAAAGAGAACCATACGCACACAAACATAGAGTAAAAAAGACATGGAGAGAGAAAGGAGCTCAGAGAGGAATGGGGAGGCAGGCAGAGGGAGACAACGTAGAAAGAAACTGAAAGCTAGAGACAGAGAGTGGGAGAGAGTCGGAAGAAGAAAGAAAACACACACAGGTGGAGAGTCAGAATGACACAGACAGAGATACGCAGTCAGGGAAACGGAGAGAGATACGCAGAAAGAAAGGAGAGACAGTGACACAGAAGATGGTAGCCTCTCTGGCCTCCCCGAACACCCTCCTCCACTGGTCCTGGCTGGGGCAGGGGACTCAGGCCTGTGACCTATGCCCAGTAGGGGAAGAGACAGGACTTTTCCCAGGCCTTCAATGAGACTCCATTCCCAAAAAGGCTGGGTCTGACACATTCACTCCAGGCCCAGCAGCCCTGGTATCCAGGGCTCCCCACTCTTACCCCAGACACTCCTAGATGGGATCAGGCTGAGGGTCTGTGAGGAAGCCCCTAGGGCCCAGGGCCCATTCCCTTTGCTGAGACCAGATGACATGTCCAAATTTATCCTGTTATTTTTGTCCTGAACCGGGCTGGAACAGGATGTTTCTAAAAGCTGGGGACTAGGATGGGGTGGGGGGTGTCAGGCACAGGCCAGGCGGTCCTGGGCCCTCCTTCCTGCTGTGGTCAGAATAAACCAGCTGGAGACACCACGCCCCAGGCCCTGCAGCAGGGCTTCTCTCAGGGAAACAGGAACTGGGACTGTAGCCTCTTCTAGAAGGAAATGGGGCCATGGTCAGACCAGGGGAAGCCATGAGGACTCATTTCCTCACAATGGAAGCAGCCCCCACTCCAGGCTCAGGACAAGGAGGGATGGAGCTCCCCCACTGTCAAAGGAAGTAAGAGGAGGTAAAAGTCAGGACCTGAGGCCTGGGGAGTAGATGGAGTAGTGCCAGGGAGTGTCAGCAGAGGCTGGGGTCCTTGGTTCAAATAGGGTTGGGGGAGTCTTGGGAAGAGCTTAGAGGGTGGATGAGTACAGGACAGTTAATGACACTAAAGTCCCAGGGCTTGGCTGTCACCTAGGGGATGGGGGTATCTATGGCTGCAAGGTCCAAGTGGGGGGTTGAGGACCTGGAGGATGTTTGGGGAAACAGGTGGTGTCCAAGGTGGCCCAGGTCTCAGTGGCGGAGGCAGTGGCTCCAACTGGGGGCCTGAGGGAGAGGCAAGAATGTGGAATACTAGGGATCTAGGGAAGGGGCATGTTAAGGGGTCTCAAGGATTTAGGTGACTGGCCAGAATTTGGCGCTGGAGACTCGGGGTGCTCTTAAACTCTATTCAGATGGAGATTTTAATACTGAACACTCTGGGGTCCCAAAGAGTCCTAGTTCCAGAGTTAGTCTTATGGTAGATCTGGGTAGGCTGTCAAGGGCATGGTCTTTTGTGCGGGATGCTGGCCCTTGGGGTCTCAGTCTCCATGGGCCTAGGGTCTCAGGATCAGGTTCTCAAACTCCCAGTCTGCTAGAGGTCTCGGCCTCGGGTCCGCGGGAGTCTGGGGTCCTTAGGCTGGTTCTGCTGGCCTGTCAAGGGGTCCAGTGCCAGGGGCCGCGTAGGCCGGGCCGAGAGGGACACACTCACCTGCAGGCGGCGCAGGTAGGCGGGCGGCACGTAGCCGGTCTCACCACTGCGCGCCCGCGCCGCCAGCCACCAATGCGCGCTGCTGCGCTCCAGCACCAGGAACGTCTCGCCCGCGGCGAACCCCAGCGCGTTGGGCTCCGCAGAGCGGAACGCGTACAGCGCGCGGTACATGGGGCCGGGCCGGGCCGGTGCAGGGTAGGCGGCAAGGGGCTGCGGAGCCAGAACGCCAGGCCGGGAACTCCACACAGCGCTCGCCCCGCCCCGTGACACACCACGCGTGCGCGCGCACGCCCGCCGAAGCCCCGCCCCGGGGTGTGTCGGCCCACGCATGGAGCGCCGCGCACCCTCGCGGCCCCGAGAGACACGGCGGGGCGGGCCTGGTGAGCCAGCCGCCCCCTGTGGCCAGGAACTCTGCGACTCTGGGCTCCTTACCCCAGCCTCGGTTTTCCCCGCCTGGCCCTTTCCCCGCTCAAGTTTGAGAGCTGCGGCCTGTCCTACCTCCCGGGGAAGGCGCGCTCCAGTCGTAGCCCGTGCGCCCCCGCCGCCCCTGGGAAGTGGGTCCCAGCCTACTAACAATAGGGACGGCGACCCGGGAGGCCGGTCTCATTGTTGGATCCCGCTGATCCAACACTTGGAAGCCCCAGCAGAGGCCAGGTCTCCTTGGCGTGTCTAGGCTTCAAGACACCTCTTCATTGAGTCCCTGCCCCGGTACTGTGCCAGTGGTAGCCAATGTGGAGCCAGTGTGTGTGTGATGGGGCAGGGTCGGGGGGAAAGGGTGGTGCAGTAAGAACATAAACCAGCCTGGGCTGTTCCTTGTCCAGAGTCTTCCCATATTTGCTCCCCACCCCTACCCCTTCTCCCTCTTCAGCTTTGGCTTCTTTTCTGTTTTCCGCTGTGTCTTGGGTCTTTGCATATTCTGTTCACTTTATCTGGGACAGTCTTCCCCTTGCTCTCTCACTGCATAAGGTTGTCAAACTCCCACCCCTATCAATCGCTATCATCTTGCTTTGTTTTATTGTCTTTATAGGACTTTAAACTCTAGATTAATTTCTGACGTCCCCTTCTGAGAGCCTACAGGAGGGCTGGGAGGGGTAGGAAGTAGGTTACCAAGTGGCCTTAAGTGCATGTTTGACTCACCCAACTTTCCAGTCAGCCCAGACCTCCAGGTTTTGAAATCCTTGTAGTGTGAGTGCCTGTGGAACCCAGTGAAGAGGCTCTGAGGGAGAGGATGGGGAGCGGGGAGGGCTGGTCTGGAGCCCAGGAAGCAGGGGTATGGGCACAACTAGGCCAGTATATGTAGTTGACCTATGTTTTTGGGCAGAGTACATAGGGCTCAGTGGGCCTTGGGGAGGAGGTAGGTACTGGGAGGTTCAGAGGAGGCGTAAAGCTGCTAGAATCTGACATCCAGACTCTGCCTTCTCTGCACCAGGTCTGGCTCAGCAGTTCAAGACCTCCCTTAGACCCTCTTCCTTCCAAAAAGATCTCCTGGCACACAGCAGGAGTAGCTCTCAGGGGGTGTGTTGGCTGGGACTCCGTGAAAGATGAGTACAATTGTATTGTGGCCCAGGGCTGGGTAGGAGTGGTGACAGGTAGTGTTCTGAGGTGTCTACGAGGACCATCCTGCCAGAACACTCCTCATTCAGCCCTCTAACCTGAGCCCCTTTACCACACAGCCCAGGGCTGCCAATGGACCTGAGCCTAGCAACTACTTGAGACCCCAGTATTGGCCCCAGGATATCTGACACCACGATGTCCAGCGAACTAGCTGCTGCTAGGGGCACAAGAGGGATCAAAAGCTGAACCCAAAGTTTGGAGCACCTGCTGCCTAACTTTGGCTTAAGCTGCACAGGGCCATGGAAAGACCTTGGCCAGTACAGACCCCAGAGGGACCTGTGTGTGTCAGGGGGTTCTTTTTGGGTGATCTCAGGGTGTTAGGTTGGGGGACTGAGGACCAAGCTAAGAGGCTATGGTGATTTTAGCATTGATCCATGGGGTGGGAGCAGTGGCCAGGAGAATATTGCTGGGCCAGGGAGGAGGTCACAGCATGTGGTGAGCCTTGTGTGGGTTGGGAGGGGGGCTGCCTGTCCCTGGAAAGAATGACATCAGCATTGTGTACAATAAACAAAAAGATTTATATTAGAACATATACACTCAGGGAAGAAAGAGGTATTTGCATCATCAAACATGGAATGTTGAAGAAATAGTTAAAATAAATAAAGACTCCAAGCGCAGCTGGGGCTGGCTCAGGCTGGGGCTCACACAGGCCACTACACATCAGCTCCAGGCTGCAAGGGCCACCACCTGGCCATACTGGCCTCCTCCCCGACGCAGCACAGCTGTGCCTGGGACACAAGAGAGTCTCTCAGGTACTGGAGCAGTCAGCAAGCTCATTCCCCACTCTCCTCACTTATCTCTGTGACAATGTCTATCAGGCTCTGAAGCCCAAAGATATAGCCAGCATCCTGGCCCTCGTGCACCACGGTGTCCTCGCCATACAGCCTGCAGGTGGTGTGTGCAAAGTCGATCATGCGCACATCTACTGAGCTGGTGCCAACGGGCTTGTAGGCATAGGCACCAGCAGACTCATCCGCTGACTCCTCTGACAGGTCCTCCAAGTCCTCAGCATCTGAGTCCAGGGCCACTTCGGGCCGCTCCTTGCCATCATAGATGACCAGCAGGGAACTTGAGTAGAAGCGGTAGGACTCCTGTCGCTCTAACACCGTCTTCAGCTCAGCCAGCTTCTTGAGCACAGGGCTCAGGAGTTCACGGCGCAGGTACCGCCCATTGTGGAAAAACTGGAAAAGTGCCTCCTTGAAGCCCTGCACTGACAGCTTCCGTCCATGGTACTTGTTCATGAACATTAGCTGTCCACTGCCTGCCTGGTACACCTGTGGGAGAGAGACCAGCAGGTCAGAAGCCAAGGGCCATCTTAAAGCCTGGACCCCAGGGGATGGTACAATGTGACAGCCCAGATCAGATCCTTTAACTTGTCAAGTACACCAGTCATAAATGAGTCGCTGTCCTCTCTGTTCAGCCCCTACCTGGGATGCAGCCATCCAACCTGGGTTTGGTCATTGTGCCCCAGCCCCCTGCTCAGCATCTGGGTCAGTGGAGAGGGCCTAACCTCTTGCCTTCCTCCCTACTCCTGTCCACAGTCTCTGGACTCAGCCACCAAGGCCAACCTCAGAGGGGATCACCTAGGCATGCATGCCATCTTTGTAACCAGAAAGCAGCAGACTCATGTAGGGTCAAACCTGGAATCTTTTGAGCAAATGAAACTGCGCCAAGGCAGGGAAGTGGCAGACAATGGATGCCCTAGCCAGCCAGCCCTTGCCAAGTACTAGCACACTCCTCACCTGCATACCACACACACGCACGCCAATGACTGCAGATGTGCTCTGCTGACATTTTCGGATCTGGTTGGCTGCCTTCTCCTCTGAAGCATCGTCACCATGTTGACGTGTGCCCATCTTGAGGTCAAGGACACAAGGCACCTCATAGCGGGAAGTCAGGTTCTCCAATAAGATAAATTCTGAGTGGTTAAGGACAATACCCCCAAAGAAGTGCCACTGCATGGGGCCTTGACACTCCCAGGGCACAGTGTCTGGATATAGTGACCCTGAGAAGCCCAAGTCCACAGCAGACTCCATTAGTCCTGCCCATCTCCCCTGCAGGAAGCCCAGGGCTGACTAGCGAGCTAAGTGGCACCTTTACTTCGTGTCAGGGAACTGACATGACAACAGCCTACATTTGGATTCAACATAGGCCCAGGCTCTCCCAGTATAGGAGACACACACACCATTTCCGGAATTCAGCTAGGTGTAGGACCAGTGTCCAGCAACGGAAAGTCTTCAATTACAAATTGAAATCAAATAAGTTCAGCAAATCCTATAGCCTTAAATGTGAATTGGAAATATCAGTATAACTCATGAAAATACTTTTTTCTTTAAAATAAATGTCTATTGGCCAGGTACAGTGGCTCATGCCTGTAATTCCAACACTTTGGGAGGCTGAGGCAAGACGACTGCCTGAGGCCAGGAGTTCAAGACCACCCTGGGCAATACATCAAGACCCTGTCTCTACAAAAAATTTTTAAATTAGCTGGGCGTGCTAGTGTGCACCTGTAGTGTCAGCTATTCAGGAGGCTGAGGTGGGAGGATCACTTAAGCCCAGGTGTTCAAGTTTGCAATGAGCTTTGATCGTGCCACCGCATTCCAGCCCGGATGACGGAGTGAGACCGATTCTCAAAAATGAATAAACGTGTTTCCTAGCAGTGTGCACTGAAAAGGTCTAGAAACAACGACCAGAAGTAATGAGAGCCCCTAATGTGCAGACTGTTCTGTTGTCTCATCATTTCCCATTAAAAGAAACCAGTGCTCCCCTGAGCAGGAATTGCTAAACTGGCCCGCAGCTCAGTGTTGTACAGTCTGTAAGCTAGGAATGACCTTTACATTTTTAAGAGATTAAAAAAAATGTATACATAATATTTTATGATGCATGAAGATTAAATGAAATTCAATTTCAATGATCGTAAATAAAGTTTTTAAACACAGCCACACTCACTCATGTACAGTATTGTCTACATGGCCTTGGACCATTGTTTCATACCAACAAGCAATATTACCATCACAGACTACCATAATTGGGTCAAAATGACTCAGGAGCCTATGTGAAAAGGTTTCCATGTGAGCCAAACTTGGGACCATCTTAGCATCAGTAAGATAACAACTGTGACGGACTAAAACACATCAAATATATTTAAATTCATGCATGCATAATAATGCTAAAAAACTCACTGGTCACCTCTAGAGGATGTTAGAGAACCTACTCCTTATCCTAAATATCTAGTAAATAAAGGAAAAAAAGCATTTAACCTGTTTTTCTATATAAACTGTACCTCAGGACAGGCACATAGTTGATGAGGAAAAGTTGCTCTTTATAGAAGAATTTCAGTTAATGACTGAAGAAAGAATGACAAAATTAGAAAATAACCTAATGAAAAAATGGATCGAAGACAATGACGATGCAAAAGAAAAAGACAACTAAACACTGTGCTTCCCAATGGACATGTACAATATCATCTCTGAAGGATTCTTGCTAAACCTGGGTGACAGGTACTTTGGGGTTCAATGTATTGTTCTATTTTTAACATGTTTTCCCCTAATGCAAATTAAAAATTAATAAAAGGATGGACCCTGGTGCTTTCCTTATGCACAGCTCATGTGCCGGTCTGGTGAACCAGGACTGAAAAGAAAGTCTCCTCCCCTACCCCACAACTCCTCACAGCCCTTGGCAGAAAAGCACTGTTTGGAGGCTTCTGAAGGAGTGTGAAAACAGGGACTAGCCCCTTGCCTTTTCCTCTAGGTTACCCAGGCTAAAGCCCACCTGATCCAAGTTGGCCCCTTCATGAGGCACCCCTCACCTCCAGAGACCCAGTACCCCCTGCTCCCCACAAGCACACTCCCAGTCTAGTCCCTAGCCCTGAGGGAGGCGATATTTGCCCACAGTTATCACGCAGGGTGTCCTGGCACAATCTTAGTATAAAAAACCAAAGCTTTCTCTCTGAGCTCCAAGTGCCTTCCTCACTTCCCACCCCCTTCCCCCAAGGCAGACAGGCCCATGAACAAAGGATACTATACTGGCTTCGATGCTTCGCATTCTCCTTCATTCTCTGCAACTGTTGCTGGTGACACTTCATGCTCCAAGGGTTATAGTGTTTAAGTTGGGAACTTATATTACCCTTTTTCTCTACACTGTAGTACAAGACTTCAGATTTCTTTAGCCACTCAAATTCTTCTTCTAACTTATGGCTATAAAGAGACAAGGACCCAATAAATCAATTATGTCTTATCAAAATCTAGGCCCAAAGAGGCAAGTAAGAACTTTCTGGAGTAATGGAAAGTCTGATATTTTGATGCAGTGGTGTTTCAGTGCACACACCTGCCAAAACTCACTGAAGACTTCATAGGGGTGCATTTTATCCCAAGTATATTATACCTCAAGGAAGTTCACTTAAAAAAATGAAATTAAGGGGCCAGCCCACCACTGTTTTCTACAGCAAGGAGAACCTAAGATGCAAGATCAGTCTCTGCTCCCTGGCCCCTGCAGGTAGGCAGCCTTCACTGCCCTCCTCTAGTTAGTACTATCTCCTGGTACATCCAGGTTCCCCTGACTCCAAGTGCTGGAGATTGGGAAAATATGAACTGAAATTCCAAGGGATAGGTCTACCTACTTAGCTACGTTATACATACTTTAATTTATATAATTTATATTTTCATAAGCTCTGCCAAGGTGCAGGACTTGGAAGGCCGTGTGTAGGTGGACCCTGGGGTTTTGGGGATGTCCAACATCAGTGATCACATTTTGTCCCCATCGGTGAGCAACCCAAGATGAAAGGGTAGCTCCTGTCAAATTCACTGCTACATCCCCAGGACACAGGATAGGGCCTGGCACAGAGCAGTTGTGGAAAGAAAGAGTGAATCTTTTTTATAGTAGCCACTGCAGCTGTTTGCCCAAAACGACATAATCTAACCCAGAGTCAATTAAAGAGAAGTTGGGCGTGTGGGGAACTGGCCACTCACTGAGTGACAAGGCACCTACTAAATCCACCATGAGTCCTTAGCTCCAGTGAACTGGGATGTAACCAAAACCCCCAACACTCCCAGCAGTCTACACTCACCTCTTCATCTTCTCCTCTTTCCGGTGCTGGCGCACCCAGTCCTTGGGGGTCTTTTCTGTTTCTAGGACGTGATGTTTTTTGTTTGCCCACCTTAGGAGCTTACTTTTTGGTTCACAGTCTGAATTATCTACAATGTCCACAGTTCCATGGTCCCCTTTTAGTGGATATGCTATTAAACACAAGTTCCTGTCTTTATCTTCTTCAAAGCGTACAGATACTACACCTGGAAAAGGGGGGTGAGGAGCAGAAAGGACTTTTAATTCCACAGGAAGATGCGTTCTAAATAACATGATTATAACATTTGTTTTTTTCTTACCCTGTTCCTTAGTCTCTATGTTGCCAGAGGCCCCAAACTCATCTGCAAACTTAACAAATATCAAAACAGCTAGAAAAGATGACACCATACAAGACAAGCAATTAGGGAGCAAACATGGCCGAGAGTCTTCCTCTCTAATGCACTCAACAAGGCAAGAGCCAAAGAATTACAAGACACATTTTTCCATCATTGAAAATGTTTATTAATTTTTATGTTAACTCTTCTAATCCTGAGAGACTTAAAACATTGCTCTTTATGTCTTGTGGGAAGTTTTAATGCCCTAAACAGAAACTCTGACAGCCTCAAGGCTTGCTTTAAAGCAAAGCCTGAACACAGGGTTTGCCTGAGGGTAAAAAGCATCCAAGGGTAAGGGAAGACTGGGTAAGCAGAGCAAAATAAAGGGGCAAACAAAACAAACCACACAGCACAACAGACACCCTAGCAAAGGCTTCCCGCAGCGCCCCCACACGCAGCGCCCCCACACGGGTGGGCACCCCAAGCCTTTTGTCCTTCTGAAATATGTTTTTATTCGTCTTTACAGTCTCATGTCACAAAGGAACAAAATGAACACAAGGCAGATGGGGTTAGGCAGGGAGCACAGACACATGGCGGCCTTGAAAGCAGCTCTCCCCCTCGAGTCTCTAGAACCTGCCATGTGTACTTAGACAGTCTTGGAGAAGGGGGCTGTCAGGTGGGAACGTTTCAGCAGGTGCCGACGAGCGCCTTACAAACGACTGGCTGAACACCTTTCCTCCCAGGCCTCTCTGCCCCAGGATCACTCAATCTGCTCAGTCCTTGCTGCCCGCCCGCTCGCTTGCTGCAGGGGAATGCGTGCTCAGAGAGAGACGACACTTCTGAGATGGCCCCCAGCTCTGAGCGCAGAGGAGCTGGGGTGGGGAATTCAGGGACCACACTTCCCTGTGGCCACGGGGTAAACGACCAGGGGAAAAAAGGGGGCAGGGGCAGCCAGCTAACAAGGGGCCTTTGGCTTTGTCCTGGAAAAAACAACAGAGAAGGACCAAGTGAGGGTCCCCAACTCCCCCACCCCCACCACAACACACATGCATATTCAGAGTACAGAGAGAGGCACCCAGTACATTCTATCTTTAAAAACAATGTTTCAACAGTCCCAGAAGAACCTAAATTGTCCTAGAGTCTTTTGTATAATCAGGGAATGCACATTTAAAATTAATTTCTTTAATGGGCTCTTCTTTGAATTATCAAAGATTCCCCCCTTCCCAGGAAAGACCACACCATGCTGGTGGGCTGCTGATGTCCCCCCCCCAAAAAATTATAAAAAGAAAAGTCACCATATGTGAATCAAAGGGTTGCTTTCACATAGCAATTTTGGGGACATTCCGTAATAGCAAAGGGCTTCAGCTAATCAGCACAGGCCTCCCACTCTTGCATTCCATCTGACTCAACCTTGTTCCCAGCCTACCTAATCACCCGGGGTTCTGGTTTCCTGGAGGACAAAAAGCAGGCAGCAAGTATTCTGGGTAAAGTCTTCCCCCACAGTCCCCCCATGGGGGACTATAGGTTACTGTGATCAAGAAATACCTGAACATAAAACACAACCACACTTCCACCAAAAATAAACTCAAATCCAACAAAACAAAACAAAGAAACAAAAAAATCGAGCAATCTTACCAAGGCTTGAAAACTGAGGGTGAGGTGCTGGGCTGAGGGCCAAGAGGAGGAGGAGGAGGGAAAGCACAGAGTGGGAGGGGGCGAGGGCTCCAGGGATGGCTGCCAGGGCCTTCCATGGCCAAGATCCCTCACATCTCCTAGCCAGGCGCTGGAGACCCCTCCTGCTGCTGGGGGCTCACCTTTGTATTGAGGAGTAAATTTGCGCATCTCGGCTGGGAGGGTCTCGTAGAACTGATGTTCCCTCGGGACCAGGGGCTTGCACAGGGTTGTCTCATTGAAGCGGAGCACGCACGAGTGCCCCCCGACCTGGTGGACAAAGGGCTCCAGCAGGACACCCTTGGCGCGGGGCTCCATGTCCATGGCCCTGAAGGCTGGGCTCATCCTCCGGGCGCAGACGGCAGGGAGAAGAGGGCAGTGGCAGGATCCAGCAGCCAGCACGTCCTCTCCCTGTTGTCTGTCCCTGGATCTGACTGGTCTCGGCTTCTTGGCTTGTTCGGGCCAGGACTCTCTGCCGGAAGCAAACACAATGATAACATGAGGGTTGGAAGCCGCCTGGGAACCGCCTCAGAGCTGCTTGCCCGCTCCTCCAGCAGAAAGACAAACAGCCTGAGTTCACGCAGGGCTCCGCCCACCCCGGCCCCGCCTCCTCCCGCAGAAAGACAAACACTCTGAGCTCATGGGGGCGGTGCCGGATGCAGACAGGCAGGGAATGGGATCCAGGGCCCCCTAAACGGCCAGCGCCCCCAACCTCCGCGTTGGAAAGCCACTACAGCAGGCAAAACATGATGCTGCGACAAGGTGAAATCACAATTTCAAACCTAATACTCGGATTAAATCTTACCATTGTCTAATAAAATTGTCAAGCTTAAGGTGAATGATGCCTAAGTCTTTCCATTAATTATATCTTTATAAAATGCATTTAAATACAGGGAAAACCTGCTTACGCACAATCTAGTAAGATTTACTTGTCCAGGTTGGTGACACACACCGCCCCTGCCCAAGGCCAAAGACAAGACCCATTAACCTTATTAGCAATGGAGCTTGGGCCCAGCTTTAATGATTAACGGCTGTATCTAAAAACAACTGATTGAGGCTGGCTAACTCCATTTAAAAAGATACACGGTGTTCTAGGTCACCTACTATTTTTATCAGTTCTATCCTGATCACCAAAAGCTGGGGCACACCTTAAAACCAAAGTTGCGCTTCAGGGGTAATCAGTGCTCTCATCCCCTCCCAGGTCCAGGGCCTTAGAACCTAGCCACACACTAGATGCATAATGAGCAAAGCACACCTGTGTGTGCACCCTGTTAATCATTTCAGGGCACGTCAAGCTAGTTCTGTGTTTTGTCCAATTTACAGACTACACAGTCTCTACTAGAACTACTTACAAGGCTTGAGCTACATTTCAGTATCTGTACAGTGATCTTACTGGGAACTCCTTCAGTTCCCATGACTCCAACTGAGATGGTGGTAGTGAGGATGGGTCTGCTGGAGATGTGTCCTCTAACCTCTAATGTGGGTAAAGCACCTATTATGTGCCAGGCTCCTTACAGGAACTTCTTATATTATTTGGTCCTCACGATACTTTCTATGAAGTAGATACTACTCTCCATGTTGCACACAAGGAAGCCAATTAGGGAAGGTTAGGAAACTTACTCCGGGCCAGGGTCCATAAGCCACAGCTCCCAAGTGAACCTCAGACTGTTGGATGTTCCCACACAGCTGCCTCTAGAGCCCACGGTCTCTGGCACTTCTGCCTTGGTATAGCAGTCCTACTATGCATATGGGTCATTTAGCTTTTCCCATGACAGTGTTTTCACCACATATTTGTATTTTCTATTTATAAAGTAGCCTCTTTTAAAGAGTTTAAACTGGTGTAATCTCTTCCTTTCAGAGAGAACCTGACTGTGGGCCCCAATTGGACTTAAGGAATAGGAATCAATAAGCTTTCTTATATGCAAAGAGCAGAGAACCTACGGCCCTAATTGTCTGGCACTATCTTCGCATCACCACAAAAGCTTCTAGGAGGTCACGTACTGAGAAGAGTCCAGAAACTCAACACAGGCAATGGGACTGTAAATATGAGTACATTCTAGCCATTCTAAATTTTTTTTAAGAGACAGGGTCTTGCTCTGTTGCCTAGGCTAGAGTACAGTGGTGCGATCATAGCTCACTGCAGCCTTGAATGCCTGGACTCAAGCAATCCTCCTGCCTCAGCCTGCCAAGTAGCTGGGACTACAGGTGCATGCCACAACCCACAGCTAATTTTTCTTATTTTTTTATAGAGACAGGATCTTGCTATGTTGCCCAGGCTGGTGTTGAATTCCAGGTTTCAACAGATCCTCCCACCTCGGCCTCCCAAAGTGCCAGGATTACAGCCATGAGCCACTGCGCCAGCCCCTGGTAAGTAGCTATTCTATACTCTCCCCAGAAGATGGAGCTCTGAAATGCCTGGCCACACAAGCCCTTTCTCTAGGTCTATACAGACTGATTCACATTAGTCTACTGAAAAGACCTTGAGTAAGAGCAATAGCAAAGGAAAGCTACTGATGCACAGTCAGTCTACACCTACCAGTACCAAAGCACAGCACAGATACCTTAATTATTAAATTGTGAAAGCACAAGATGCTCTTCATGGGCTGGGCTTTAGAAACACAACCCAAAGCTTTCTCAGAGGTATAAAACTGCTTTTGCTATCAGAGCAACGCTAACAACAATGCAAATCCCTTTCCCATTCTGCTCAGAATTCCTTAAATGTACTCAGTTAAGTAGAAAAATTATCTTTCTCCAAGTTATCTCTCTTACCCATCCCCACCTCTTTTTTTGTGTGTTTTTGTTTTGTTTTGTTTTTGAGACAAAGTCTCTGGCTCTGTTGTCCGGATAGAGTGCCATGGCATCAGCCCAGCTCACAGCAACCCCAAACTCCTGGGCTCAAGCTTATTCTCTTGCCTCAGCCTCCTGAGTAGCTGGGACTACAGGCATGTGCCACTGCGCCCAGCTGGCTTATTTTTTCTATTTTTAGTAGAGAAGGGGGTCTTGCTCTTGCTCAGGCTGGTCTTGAACTCCTGAACTCAAGTGATCCTCCCACCTAGGCCTCCCAGAGTGCTAGGATTACAGGCGTGAGCCACCACAACAAGCCATCCATCCCCACCTCTGATGAAAAATTAAAAAAACAAACAAACAATCTGGGCCTCAGGCATCATGGCTCACACCTGTAATCCTAGCACTCTGGGAGGCTGAGGTGGGAAGATACTTGAGGCCAGGTTCCAGACCAGCCTGGCAACATAGTGAGACCCCATCTCTACAAAAAAGAAAAAAAAATTAGCTGGGCTGAGGCAGGAGGATGGCTTGAGCCCAGGAGTTTGAGGCTGCAGTAGGCTATGATATGATAATGCCATTACACTCTAGCCCAGGAAAAAGAGCAAGACCCTGTCTCAAAATAAATAAGTAAAATAAAATGAAACAGACAAAAACAGTCTTTCATGGCATCTCACTAGGGTGTGGCTCATGGTTGCAGTTGGAAGCCAAAAGGTCCAGTAAGGGTCTCTACTTCCTTCTCCCAGGTCACCAGAGTGTTCATTAGCTGCTGGGTGTCACGTGGCACCTTGCCTCTCCCTCCTGCACCCAACTGTGGCAATCCATAGGATGCTGCTCCTGGGAGAATCATCATCATTTTCAGTACTGGGGTAGGAAAAATAAAGCTCATTCTTGCCTGAGCCACTTCAATTAAGAGAAGAAACTCTAAAATGTGAAGCAGAATTAGGGAGACAACTGACTGGCATGTGGTGAGGTACCAGTTCTCCCATTCAATTGCTTGGAGAAATTATGTATTGGAGAAAGACTCCAAGTCCCTGGTGCACTTTGGATTCTAGTTTTCTGGTCTGTAAAATGGAGAAGAGAGGCTTGGAGTACATCTCTACGTTACGGGTTGTATAAGCAAATTAGTAAGTGATGACCAGTAGCTTTTTTCTTTTTTTAATAAAACAGAGTAAGGCCAGGCGTGGTGGCTCATGCCTATAATCCTAGCACTCTGGGAAGCTAAGGCAGGAGGATCACTTGAGGTCAGGAGTTCGAGACCAGCCTGAGCAAGAGTGAGACCCCATCTCTACTAAAAATAGAAAAATTACTCAGATGTGGTGGTGCACCTATAGTCCCAGCTACTCGGGAGGCTGAAGCAAGATGATTACTTGAGCCCAGGAGTTTGAGGTTGCAGTGAGCTATGATGATGCCACTACACTCTAGCTGGGGCAACAGAGCCAGACTCTGTCTCAAAAAAAACAACAACAACAACAACAACAACAGAGTAAAACAAAATGTCAGTGCATTCTACATAATACATTAAGTCCTGTTTTGTGATTTTTTTTTTCAATTATGTTCCATCTCTCAATATGAACATCAGTATGGCTTTACTGTTCAACATATTTCTTATAGCTGGAGTTAACTAGGAAGTACAGTTGTGATGAGGCTGCACTCTAGCCCGGGTTTACAGTCCCTTACAGGCCCTATCTCTGCAAGAAAGTGAAAGATCAACTTCCCAAAGATTACACAGCAAATCCCCAAAGCACTTGCTCTGTGTTTCATCTGTTACTCTCTCTGTTCAACGTGCACTTTAAGGCTCAGTTTCCCGGGAATCCTGGAGTATTAATGGTTACCATAAAGCTGATGCAATGTGTGTGTCATGTGCCTAGAGAGATAGGAAATAACCGCAAAATACTGGCTTCAGATTCAGCATCTATTTTAGCTTTCCACGTTGCCTCATATTTGTCCATAATATTATGAACAGGTAAGGAACACAGAACATGATCCATCCTAGGATAGGATATAGCTTTTCCCCACAGTCCATCTCCCATATCAAATTGGTTTACGGATCTGCTGGAAAAAAATGCCTTAATAGTCTTAACTTTTTTTTTGTTTTAAGAGGCAGAGTCTTACTCTGTCACCCAGGCTGGAGTGCAGTGATGCAATCACAGCTCACTGTAACCTCAGCCTCCCAACCAGCTGGGACTACAGGTGTGTCCACCACCACACCCAGCTGATTTTTTTTTTTAATTTTTAAAGACAGGGACTCACTATGTTGCCTAGGCTGGTCTCAAACTCCTAGCCTCAGGGACCCTCCCACCTCGGCCTCCCAAAGTGCTGGGATTACAGGCATGAGTCATCATACCGGGCCTAATATTCTTAACTTTTTAAGTACTGCAAATAAAATGGCTACAACTTATGAAAACCCGTGGGTCCTTGGTTTACTCATCCAGAATTTAGTTAATGAGGCTACAAATGGGATCCATGGGGCCACTTACTTTGCCTCAAGAAAAGCCCCAGGGTGGGAAAGTCACAGGGGATGGCATGAGAGACACTATCCTGATGGTGGAAAAACAACCCTCACTATTCACACCTCACCCCCATTGAGTCCCAGAGCACTGGCCCAGCAACTGCCCAATACACATTCAAACATAACCCACGACTACACCCATCAGGGTCAGTCACTGAATACCTCATACATTGCTGGTAGGAATGCAAAAAGGTATAGCTACTTTGGAAAACAGTCTGGCAGTTTCTAATGAAGTATAAGCCAGGCATGGTAGCTCATGCCTATAATCCTAGCACTCTGGGAGGCTGAGGTGGGTGGATTGCTTGAGGTCAGGAGCTCAAGACCAGCCTGAGCAAGAGTGAGACCCTCTCTCTACTAAAAATAGAAAAATTAGCCAGGCATGGTGGTGCATGCCTATAGTCCCAGCTACTTGGGAGGCTGAGGCAGGAGGATCACCTGAGCCCAGAAGTCTGAGGTTGCAATGAGCTGTGATGAGTCTACTGCACTCTAGCCTGGGTGACAGAGCGAGACCCTGTCTTAAAAAAAAAAGTTAAGCATATACTTACTATATATAGCAATCCCACCCTTATGTATTTAACTAAGAGAAATGAAAACACATGTCCACACAAAGACATACACAAATGTTCACAGGACTACTATTCACCATAGCCAAAAGGTAGAAACAACAACCCAAATTTCAGTCCGGTGGGTTAGTTGATAAACTGTGTATTCATACAGTGGATAATTATTCAGCAACAACAAAGGTATGTACTGATACATGCAACAACATAGATTAATCACAAAAGCATATGCTAAGTGAAAGACGCCAATCACAAAAGACTACATGCCATATGATTCCATTTACATGAAATGCTCAAAAACAGGCAAAACTATAGTGGCAGAAAGCAGATGAGTAGTTGCCAAAGAGGCAGAAGTTGGGGAACAGGACTGACTGTTCCCAAGGGGCCCAAGAGGAGTTTTAGGTGTAATGAAACTATTCTATGTTGTGTCTGGGTCAGTGATTATATAAATTTGCCAAAACTCCTCAAATATAGATTTAAAATTGGTGAGTCTTAGGGACTGTTTTCCTTATATGTTTTTGAATTTACACAATTTTTTTTTTTTTTTAAGACAGAGTCTCTCTCTGTTACCCGGGCTACAATGCCGTGGCATCAGCCTAGCTCACAGCAACCTCAAACTCCTGAGCTCAAGCAATCCTCCTGCCTCAGTCTCCCAAGTACCTGGGACTAGAGGCATGCGCCACCATGCCCGGTTAATTTGTTCTATATATTTTTAGTTGTCCAGATAATTTCTTTTTTTTTTTTTTTTTTTTGAGACAGAGTCTCACTCTGTTGCCCAGGCTAGAGTGAGTGCCGTGGCGTCAGCCTAGCTCACAGCAACCTCAAACTCCTGAGCTCAAGCGATTCTCCTGTCTCAGCCTCCCGAGTAGCTGGGACTACAGGCATGTGCCACCATGCCCGGCTAATTTTTTCTATATATATTTTTAGCTGTCCATATAATTTCTTTCTATTTTTAGTAGAGATGGGGTCTCACTCTTGCTCAGGCTGGTCTCGAACTCCTGAGCTCAAACGATCCGCCCACCTCGGCCTCCCAGAGTGCTAGGATTACAGGCGTGAGCCACCGCGCCCGGCCCAGATAATTTCTTTCTATATTTTTGGTAGAGACGGGGTCTCGCTCTTGCTCAGGCTGGTCTCGAACTCCTGAGCTCAAACGATCTGCCCGCCTCGGCCTCCCAGAGTGCTAGGATTACAGGCGTGAGCCACCGCGCTGGGTCTACACAATTTTTATAAGTACATATTATTTTAATAATCAGAAAGGATTATACTTAAAAAAAATCTACCTATTCACTGTTAGTTTCTACACGAAAACTGAAATTTCCTTTCCCATCCTTTCTAACTGGGCTCATCTGCCTCACTTTGAGTATCTTGAGTCACTCATGCCAAGGTCAGCATGGGTTGCTATCTTGGTCAAAATAAGGGCTTCTCCTTGACTGTGATGAAGGCACCCCCTGATGGCAAAGCCTTTCAGGGACAGCCATGCTAAACCTCATAAATCCATGATAGCCACTGCTAATACCAACACATCCTAAAGCCATCTTCTTACTTTGAAAGCCTACTTTTATCAGGGTCTCAACACTAGCAGACTTCTACCGTTGCATGGTTATCTTCTTTTCAATTCTTATAAAGCCAAAGCAAAAGCACACTTCACGCACATGGGAACAGAACAGAAACATAAAGGTCCAATAAGCCTTTCTTTAAAACAGCCAGAAGGAAAGAAAAATCAGCAACAAATCTGTTCCAATTACATTGGCTTCCTTGTTATTTCTCAAATATGCCTGACACCTACCTCAGGGCCTTTGTGGTTGCTGTTCCCCTTGCTTTGTACACTCTTCCCCAGATACTCCCCCCTCCCCCTTTAGCTCACTCTCTTAACCTCCTTCAGCTCTTTATGCAAATATCACCTCTTTAATGAGATCTTCCCAAGCCACCTTATCTAAAATTGCCACTCCCCAGCCACATTCCCTGATGCATTCTTGCTTTATTTTCTCCTTAGTATTTATTACCATCTAACATATTATATGCTTCATATTTGTCTTGTTTATTGTCTGTCTGTTGGGAAAATAGGCTAAGAAATGTAAAAGGTTTCAGGAGTTTTGCAGGGCTTTGCCTTGAAGGAATCTGTGGGTGTGTTAGTGCACAGACTAGAAGCTGCTCCCAACAGAGGAGGCATTGTCAGAGGATGTCTGCAGCGTTTCCATGCTACAGGCCATCGCCTTGAGCTTTTTTGCACAGCAAAAGCTCAGTTTGGGCGCTGGGTGAGAAGCTGATTAAAATGCCTGCCCAGCAGATAACGTGCAGCTGGAACTATCTTAAACTTCAAGGCTATTCCTGCTCCACTTCTGACCACATGTCTCTGTATTTAGAGAAATAGATTAGATTAGTACACAGACTCAGTGTTCCTACTTTATCCATTTTTATCTGTATGTTCCTACTTTATACATTTTTATTTATATGCTCAGCTAGGTCTGTTTCTAACTTAGGGCTTAACATGTTTATCTTAAAAAATTTTTGTAACCATCTATTCTTGTAGACAGAATTAGCTAAGGGTCCGTTGAAACCTTTGGGGAGCCTAGAAACCTCAAAGAATGAACTGTACACATAATTCTTTAACCAAGGACAACTATTTGCTGTAACAATGAATACTGCTGTGGGATTTCACTCAGGCCCTCACAGCTCACAGGAATGCTGGAGGACCTCTGACTCCCCCATCACATTAAACTGCACTTTGTCGCTGTCTCTGTTATTTCTCTGTCTCTATTATTTCCAAATTTCTTACGACAATCCTGCCTGGGACCTGTTTTGCTGGGAGAGTAACTAACTCCCAGCACTGTCTCTTCCCACCCGACTTTGACTTGAAAACAAGTTCCATGAAGTCAAAATTTTTTAACTGCCCTGTTCACTGCTGAACCTCCAGAATTCAAAAGAGCACCAGTATAGAGTAGGTGCTCTACAGAACGTGCCTCAAATCACTACTGTGTCATGAATACCTGCCGCACACACATCATCAGAGAACTCAAAATGCACCCACTACAATCATAATCCAAACCCACACTAATCATACAGTGGTGAGAGGCATGCTGCACACTTTACAAAATGCATTCCAAGAGGCCTGGCACTTTGGGAGGCCAAGGCAGGAAGATCACTTGAGGCCAGAAGTTTAACTCTAGCCTGAGCAACATACATAACAAGACCCCCATCTCTATTAAAAAAAAAAAAAAAAAAGAAGAAGAAAGAAAGAAAAATTACCTGGGTGTGGTGGGGCGCACCTGTAGTCCCAACTACTTGGGAGGCTGAGGCAGGAGGATCATTTAAGCCTAAAAGTTTTCGGTAGCAGTGAGCTATGATGACACCACTGTACTCTAGCCTGGGCAACAGAGTGAGACCCTATCTCAAAATGCATTCCAAGCATGACTGGTGTTGATTTTGTATTTATTATTATCTACCTTATTAAGTCTGCATTAAATGGGAAGTACAAATGAAGAACTCTGCACCTGAACACTCATCTGGGACCTGCTGCTGTGGAAACACTTCATGTAAACAAAGCCCAAGGTCACAATGTGATGACAACTAGCCTTCTGGAAAATTAGGTGAGGAAAAACTGGTTACTAAAGAATAAATGCAAAACATGGCTATGAGAAGATTAAATCCTATCATAGTTTAAACAAATACATTAACTAAAATTCACATATTCTGTGTTGGTATTGAGGCCACATCCCAAAGATCCAAGGTTTTCATGTTGCTACATTGTCACTAAAAAATAATTATCCTTATCTTTTGCAGGCAAAACCAAGAAAGGCCATGAGTTGGTCCTGAGTATATGCACAACACCTCTTCAGCAATGGGTCTGGCAGGCTAGCCTTAACAAGATATCTCAGCAAGATGATGCCAAAGGAAGTCCATTCCCTCCCATGACCTAGACTTAACAAGGAAGCTGGGCAACAAATGAGGTACAATCCTTGGCAACAAAATGAATATATAAAAAGGAGTTTTAGCAAAATAAAAGAGGAAAGCTGTCGTCAATGTTTGACTCTGAGACGGTGCCTTGTGGGAGCACCAAATTGACCCATCTGGGTACATGGCATCAGAATACCATCAACCTCAGGAAAATTCCATAAAAATCAAATCCTGGCAGCATATCTCTTATCCCTCATCATAAATGCACTCACCTCCACATCCAGCAATAGGAGAGGAGTGAAACGAAAAATTTTTTTCATTCAATTGAATGATGGACTATTAGGATACCATAAAAAGTTTGCTTATCAATTTTATATTTTTTAACGAGAAAATATTTATGAAATACTCTTTAAGTAAAAGAAGATATAAACTTGTATAACCTATATCACTAAACTATGTATAAAGACTTGCAGTGGAAAAAAAAAAAAAAAATGACCTGCAGACAAAAAGACTGTCAAAAAGTACCAGCTATGCCACTGAATTGTATACTTAAAATGGCTAAAATGTTAGCAGGGCATGGAGGCACATGCATGTAGTTCCAGTGACTCAGGAGGCTGAGGTGGGAGGATCACTTGAGCCTAAGAGTTTGAGCCCAGTCTGAGCAATATATTAAGACTCTGTGTCAAAAAAAGGTGAAAATGGGAAATTTCATGTTATGTATATTTTACTACACACATACATACAAACTGAAAAAAAGTACCAGCTACTCACAGGGCCATGGCTGCCTGCCCCCTTTCCAAGGCCGTCTGCCCCTTTCCAAGGCCCTATAGTCACTGCATAAGAAACCTTGAATGCCTTGAACTCCTATAGCTCATGTGTGAAAGAAACTTGATACAGGTTTTTCAAATATGACAACAATCCTAAAAATTGAAAGGACATATGGTGAGTTGTGAAGCTGAAAGAAACTACGTTGTCACTAATAGGAATGACTGTGACCCTTCTGTTCTCTCTACAGAAAGTTGTAATATTGCTATCATAGAAAGAGGTGGTAAAAATGCTGCCCCAAAATGTAAGGGAGCCAGGACTTGTGGCTCATGCCTGTAGTCCCAGATACTCAGGAGGCTGAGGCAAGGGGAATGCATGAGCCCAGGAGTTCCAGAACAGTATGGGAAACATAGCAAGACCCCCATCTCTAAAAACAAACAAACAAACAAACAAAAATAAAAAACAGAAAAAAAGTATTATTGTTGTAGTATTTGTCTACTTTTTAAAATGTGTAACTTTTTGTGATTTTTTTCTACCTAAATAATAAGCATTCACTTTCTCACCTAATTCTGTTTTCATAATTGTAAATTCTTTTGTTTAAAGATGACATTTATAATTATATGTATAATTATAAATTATAAAGTATATGTATTTATATTATTTTATATAAACTTCAGAAACCATAAAACTTGGATCTGCCCTGTACTAGATGGTAAGATTATTATTCCCCTCTTTTTAATTTTCTGAATGTTTCAAACTTCTTGAAATATTCTCAAACTCTGAGCATATGTTATCTTTATAATTGGGAGAGAAAATATGTGGGGGGTGGGGAGAAATTCACTGAAACTGAAATAGGAAAATGCAAATAGCTGTCCAGCTCTTGAAGGTTTTAAATCCATCTACAAACAAACACTGATCCAGCCCACACCGCATGCTTAGAGCTTCACTCCACGATGAAGGAAGACCCTGGCAGATGGACCACACATACACAAGTGAGGATAACAACCCCAACACACACTGTCCTTAAGATGTATACAAGGTGCTAGAAGGTCAGAGGAGGATATGACCAACTCCTCAACCTTCAATGACAATGGGACATGACTGTGCCGGAAATAAGAGCTCCTGTTCATTGAGCACTTACTGTTTATATGGCTCCTTTCTTCTACAACTCTGTGGAGTAGATACTGTGATTATCGTCCTTATAGATGGGTGCATTGAGGCCTGCCTCATTACAGAAAAACAACAGGTACCTGAGATGAAAGAATCACTGCTAGAATGTGGGAATCACAGTCCTAATCTCAAAGGTGCTACAGCCTGGCTGGCTGGGAGGGTCACTCCCATGCCACAACAGGAGATGGACCTGCCAAAGGAGGACCAGAGTGACAAAACACAAAAGTTCTCTATCAACTTGATAGACTCCTGGGCTACAACACTAGGTGTTCATTTTTGCCCTCAATAACATTTTATTCTGGTTTTAATAAAGAAAGAAACCACAGGTTGTAAGTGGAAATGATTTCATGAAAAGTCATGCTATAATTCATGCAGATCCTTCCCCCAAAAGCTAAGGGGCAAATAAAACAGTAGATTCTGTTCCAAAACTCTGGACAAGCCTTTCCATAAGAAACACAGCGGCCTCTCAGCTGCTTTTCCTCTCCTGAACTACCAGCACTGACCACACTGCCCCATCTCTTTGTCTCGTCAGACTAGATTTCTGGAATGACAAAATAGAGGGCCCCAAGATCAAGGGGGACAGGGAGAAGGAGCTTTCAGCCTACCTAGAAATATGTTCATCAGAGTAACCTGCTAGCGTTACACAGAATTTTAGCAATTTAAAAAAGCTTCTTCTAGCTAAAGCAATTACTGATTCTAAGGTGTCAAATGTCCCCTTTATTAGAATATAAAACTTTCTTGTAAATAGCTAAATGTATTCTATACACACCCCAAGAATTTTCCTTAAAAACCCAGTTACCCCTCTTTTTTGTTTTTCTTTGAGACAGGGTCTTGCTCTTCCCCCAGCTAGAGTGAAGTGGCCTCATCACAGCTCACAGCAACCTCAAATTCCTGGGCTCAAGTGATCCTCCTGCCTCAGCCTCCCCAGTAGCTGGGACTACAGGGGCACACCACACCTGGCTAATTTTTCTATTTTTTGTAGAGACAGAGTCTCGCTATGCTGCTCAGGCTGGTCTTGAACCACTGGGCTCAAGTGATCCTCTGGCCTCGCAAAGTGCTAGGATTACAGGTGTGAGCCACCATGCCTGAACCAGTTAGTTACTCCTCTTTTAAGGGTAATTCTCCATCTCTAGTCTCTTCTTCCTTGGTGCAGAGTTATGATTCCTACCACCCAGTAGGAAACATACATAACTGGAACACATAGAAATGATCCTCTTAGACTATGGCCAAAATTGTTTAGAGGTCTCAGTCTATGAGGGATTTTGCTACCTCAAATCATGGTTCTCTCATGTGCCAATAAATAATGGCCCATTAGCTTCAGACAAGATTATATGCTCCCTGCCTGTGGTCAATGTTTACCCTGTTGGGCCTGTTGCCAAACCCAAATGACACAGAAACTAATCCTCTGAAAGAAAGGGTGCCAAAAAATGTTCAGTCTTCATGAACAGCCACAGAACCAAGGCAGTGCCAACCTGCCCAGGCCAGCACCCCCAAGTGCCACACCTGCTGGAAGGAGGACCAAAGTGTGTCCTATGCTGCACCAGGTCCTGTGGGCCCCTTGGGCCCCTAGGAGGACTGTGTTCTCTGGGTCCTCTCAACACTTGACTCAGGCAAACACTCCCCTCAAGGGTCTGCAAAGTATCCTAGGTTCACAGCATCATTCTGGAAGCTTTTATCACTCAACCACTCTGCCTAAGTGAAGTCAGTGTCCTTCTAGGAAAAGAATGAGACACAACTGTGAGAAAATTCCTGAGACCTCACCAGTCACAGCACTATGTCCTAATATAGAGCCGCTTGCCAATTATCCTTCACAAGTCCCGAGATTTCTTTCCAAATTAAGGAACAGCAAAATATTTTTAAAATTTCTTTGGGGAAATCAGTATCAACCACACTCATAGTTCCAAAGCAAAAGTCCCTTCAGAATCATCTGGCTTGTGAGGAGGGCAGTAGCTTGAGTCAATCAAGATGGTATTTGAGGTATCTTTAAAACAGTGTTGCCAAAAAAATTTTAAAAGATGGCATTTGAGGACCCCAGCAGTGAAAGCCAACAGGGCACTTCTACTTTTGACATCCTAACCACTCTTTTGGGTCATAACAAGGAGCTTAAGTTATTTTCAAAGTAAAAACACTCTTTGAGAGTGAGATAAATCATTCTTGGGGGGGGGGCATTCCTTTCTTTCCCAGGTTTCACCTGCCCCAGGCCTGTTGGCCACACCCATTGGTTTTTCAGCTCCAGTCTAAATCTGTCAGCTGCCAACTGGTACTCCTGCAAAGTCTGACCTCTCAAATGCCCCAGGACCCTGTACACCAAACTCACAGTCCTCCCCTGGCCTTTTCCAGTGTAAATGCAACAACCTGACTACCCCATAAGGTCCTCATGCATGAGACCCTGGCCAGTTGCTGTGTATCAGTTCCACATGGCCCAGGACAGATTCTACCAAGGGCAAGGGCAGCCCAAAGGACTTGGAGAAGAAACACTTATATCCTCACACGCAGATAGGAACACAAAGCAAGAAACACCCCAAACCAGCTGGGCATGGGAGGTTCACACCCATACTCCCAGAGCTTTGGGAAGCTGAGGAAGGAGGATTGCTTGAGCCCTGGAGTTTGAGATCAGCCTGGGCAACAGAGCTAGACCCCATCTCCACACAAAAAAATAAAAAAATTAGCTGGGCGAGGTGGTGCATGCCTGTAGTCCTGGCTCCTTGGTAGGCAGAGGCAGGAGGATCACTTGAGCCCAGGAGTTCAAAGTTGCAGTGAGCTATGATTGCACCACTGCACTCTAGTCTGGTTGACAGAGTGAGACCCTGTTTCAGAAAAAAAATAAACAAAAAACAAAAAACCCCACCCAAGCCCTTCAGTAGTGGGTCTATAACCAACTCAGCTATCTCTCCCCCAGAGGCATTCACCTCAGAGAACACATACTGTTCAAGGAATGACACCTTTCACTGCCTTACATGTAAAACTTCTATTTATAATAGCAAAAACATTGAAAATGTTAAATAAGAATTAACTAAATTAAGAAGACAGTAATTTCAGCAATGTGCTAATAGGTGGTTTAAACAAGTTATTGGTGGCCGGGTGCGGTGGCTCACGCCTGTAATCCTAGCACTCCGGGAGGCCGAGGCGGGCAGATCGTTTGAGCTCAGGAGTTCACGACCAGCCTGAGCAAGAGTGAGACCCTGTCTCTACTAAAAATAGAAGAAATTAGCTGGACAACTAAAAATAAGCTGGCATGGTGGCGCATGCCTGTAGTCCCAGCTGCTCGGGAGGCTGAGGCACGAGGATCACTTGAGCCCAAAAGTTTGAGGTTGCTGTGAGCTAGGCTGATGCCACGGCACTTTAGTCCAGGCAACAGAGTGAGATTCTGCCTCAAAAATAAATAAATAAAAATAAAAAATAAAGTTATTGGTGAATATTATTCCTATCAGGTTGCTCAAACTCATAAAAACACACAGTCTGGTCAAGACTACATCCATCCCTCCTCTTCCTTTGTTAAGTAACTCTGGGCAAATTCTCAAGGAAACAGTGACTTTGTTCAGCACTAGAGCCAAGCAGGTCTGCACACGTCCATAGAGCACCCCAAAAAGCAGACAAATTATGAACTTTGCAGAGATTTAACATCACCCACAGCTCATGAGAGGAGAGGAAGGAACCATGGCACAGCACAGTCCATAGACACCAAGTTTAAAGCACATCTAAACAAATGGGCATCAGAGTGAAAGCTTACAGGCTTGGAGTTAGGTTAGTCCCAAGACAAATGTTGCTGCAGTCTCAGCAATAACATCAAATTCGTGTAGAAATGGGATCTCAATCAGAGACTGGGGCAGGTAAGTATCTGGGTGGGGAGAAGGGTTACACTGAAAATGCATATCCAATGTTAGTTTTATACTTACAAAACAAAAATAGTCTATTACTCTTTAAAACAAGCACTGAAGGGGGATGCAAGATTTTCATGTTTCCCCAGACAGCTGAGACGAGCTTACATAGCCCACGGGGCACCTCCTTTCTAAGTGTGCAGCTGCAGTTAGGAAGGCCTGTTGGCTCTGAAGCAGCCCCAACTCAAAGAGGAACACAAGGATCAAAACAAGGAGCCCTGGTGGGTGGACTCTTCTGACAGGCATGGTTAAGGCAAAGTGTATGGGAGCTTGGGACACAGCACCCCAGGGCCAGCCCAGGCAAGGTGGCAGCTGCCCACAAACCCAGCCTTGTGAGATCTAGCCCAGGTATCAACTGGGCACATTCTCACAAACTAATTGCAGAAACAGCAACATAAGAGCCAGGTGTTCTAGCTTCCTGGTCTGTAACACACTTTATTCCATTAAAAGAAAAGTTTTATTCTTCCTTAGGCTTGGGATTAGACATTCAATTTCTAAAACATGTATGAATGCCTCAAGTAAGGTAGAGGGATACACAAGAGAAAACAAACAACAATAAATTATCTCCCACTTTGACCAATTACCAGTGTCAGTTACATACATTCACAAGAAGAGTTAAGCAAAACCCAGCAATGCAAAGCAAGCTTTGTGAATGCTCCATGACAGAATAGGCCCAGGCTGATTCCAGCTGCCCAGTGGGGCTTGGACAGTAGGTACTGGAACGCCATCTCCAAGTCACAAGGGTTCAAGAAAACCTAAAGCCCAAGATCCTTCAGTCCAGAATAGGATGAAACACTTTTGATCACCTCACCGAGAGGCCAAGAACAAAACAGGAGAACAGAGGTGAAGGAACCAACATAGTCAGAGTCCCAGCACAGTAAGGATTCCATGAGCACAAGTTATAACTGTTATTTTTTGTGGGTAGGGTACTGTAGGTGCTGACCACATCACTTCTGCAATAGCTACATTTCACGAACATTTAAAATGAAGGTGGGACTTGACTTTTTTCCAGAGACAGGGTCTCACTCCGTTGCCCAGGCTAGAGTGCAGTGGCATGACCATAGGTCACTGTAAACTCAAACTCCTGGGCTCAAGCGATCATCCCCCTGAGTAGATAGGACTACAGATACATGCCACCATGCTAAGCTAATGCTTTTTTTAAGAGACAGAGTCTCAAACTCCAGGCCTCAAGCAATCCTCCCATCTCAGTCTCCCAGAACGCTGGGATTACAGGACTGAGCCACCAAACCTGACAAAGGCAGGACTTTTCTATTATAACCCACTTGTTTTACTACCTGTTCTGACCTAGAGATCACATTTAGGAGCTACCATTCTTCTTACCATTCCAGCCTGAACTAACTAGCATTTTGGTGGCATAAAGAACAAAGCTCTTTCTTGTTAGTGTAATATTAAAACTTTTGGGCCGGGCGCGGTGGCTCACGCCTGTAATCCTAGCACTCTGGGAGGCCGAGGCGGGTGGATCGCTGGAGGTCAGGAGTTCGAGACCAGCCTGAGCAAGAGCGAGACCCCGTCTCTACTAAAAATAGAAAGAAATTATATGGACAACTAAAATATATATATACAAAAAAAATTAGCCGGGCATGGTGGCGCATGCCTGTAGTCCCAGCTACTCGGGAGGCTGAGGCGGTAGGATCACTTAAGCCCAGGAGTTTGAGGTTGCTGTGAGCTAGGCTGACGCCACGGCACTCACTCTAGTCCGGGCAACAGAGTGAGACTCTGTCTCAAAAAAAAAAAAAAATAATAATAATAAAAAAAAAAAAAAAAAAACTTTTGGCCACCATATTCTGATAATGCTGGTGCTGTCAATGGAAGAGTTATTACTCACTTGCTTTCCATAGCTTAATTCTTACTTATAAGGCTGAATTAGCATAACTTAAATTAGAAGAGAACCCTACAAATTCAAATACACATTAAAGGCCGGGCGCGGTGGCTCACGCCTGTAATCCTAGCACTCTGGGAGGCCGAGGCGGGTGGATCGCTCAAGGTCAGGAGTTCGAGACCAGCCTGAGCAAGAGCGAGACCCCGTCTCTACTAAAAATAGAAAAAAATTATATGGACAACTAAAAATATATATATAGAAAAATTAGCCGGGCATAGTGGCACATGCCTGTAGTCCCAGCTACTCGGGAGGCAGAGGCAGGAGGATCGCTTGAGCCCAGGAGTTTGAGGTTGCTGTGAGCTAGGCTGACGCCACGGCACTCACTCTAGCCTGGGCAACAAAGTGAGACTCTGTCTCAAAAAAAAAAAAAAATACACATTAAAAAGCAAACATAAAACCATGCAAAAGATTGAAGAAAATATCTGAAAATGGAAATCTGAATTCAAGATGCACCTGAGCAGGATGTGGGCCATGGCACAACAAACTCTTGAGGAGTAAGTAAAACTCCCACCACCCACCAACTGCCCATGCAAAAACCAGAAAAAGGGCCATGTGCTACAACCTCCCCAATGACCACTTGCAGGGCATATTGCCACAAGTGACAATAGGGCCTGCTAGACAGCACTGACCTGCTTCCTCCCTCCATCCTTGGGGCTAGATTCTGATTTAATGTCTCTAATACAGTGCAGTTTTGTCCTTTGAAACCTGCCAGGATAAGAGGAGTTGCAGAAAGACTGAGGAGCCAGTGGGGAGGTGGGGGGGAGGGGGGAGAAAGGCTATACCAGGACAGGAAGGGGGCTACAGAATTTCTTTTGGGGTGAATTACATGGTATGTGAACTATATCTCAATAAAGCTGTTATTTTTTTTTCCTTAAATCAACAAAGTAAAAGGGTCACACTACAGAAATCACAATCAAACTGGGGTAAGGTTTCCAATGTCACATCTCCCATCACTGAGAGGTGAGGATGATGTACTCAAGAGGAGAGTACCAATTGGCTCCAAACGTAGCTATGGAAATAGCAAAGATGCGTGTAGGCAAGCTGGAGTAGAACTAATTCAAAATGTGTTAAAAAGTACAACTGCTAAAGAAATATAGTATTTTAGGTAATAACTAAATATGTATGTATAATTAAAAATACTATGAGAGGCCGGGCCCAGTGGCTCACGCCTGCAATCCTAGCAATCTGGGAGGCTGAGGCAGGTGGATCATCTGAGCTCAGGATTCCAGACCAGCCTGAGCAAGAGTGAGACCCTGTCTCTACTAAAAATAGAAAGAAATTATATGGACAACTAAAAATATATACAGAAAAAATTAGCCGGGCATGGTGGTGCATGGCTGTAGTCTCAGCTACTCGGGAGGCTGAGGCAGGAGGATCGCTTGAGCCCAGGAGTTTGAGGGTGCTGTGAGCTAGGCTGATGTCACGGCACTCTAGCCGGGGTAACAGAGCGAGACTCTGCCTATATATACACAATGAGAAATTCAACTTCATCAACATCTCTGTAAGTTTATACATTTGAATTGTGCCAAAAATTCTTCTTAAATTTTCTCCCTGGGAAATCAGGGGCTGCTTTATATTATTTGGGTATAAATAGTGCTTTACCTATTCTCAGTGCCTGTCTTCATCTGTAACCAGGTATATGGTACAATTAATTATCCACCATAAGGTGGAACCAAGATCAAACATCTAACCTACTGCCTAGCTTGTATGCTAAGCACTCCCCAAAGATAGGCTTTCCTTTTGAGTCCACTGTCCCGGAGTTCTCCCAAAAGAGTTCAATGGAAGAGGCAGGTCAGAAGGTAGACTCATCAGTACAAGGGGATAAGACCATAATAAGCTTGCCCTTGTAGGAGGATGAAGAAAGAGGCCATCAATGCCAGGCAGAGCAATGGAGTGCCAAGAGACAATCCTGCTTAGTCTTTTAAATAAATGGACTTTTTTACTGATTATAAGTGTGATAAAATGACCATTATTAGTATGGGGGTTTCTTCATCCTACAGATTTTCTTCTATGCATTTTTTTCTTTTTCTTTTAGTATCCTAGACTCCATTCTCACGTGCATTTTTCTTTTCTTTACATAAATAAGATCAGGCTGTATGTGTTGTTTTGGCTTTTTTCCCCAGTAAAATCAGCTTTATGTTTCTCCCCTAACTTTATTTTTACTGTGATAAAATATACATAATGTAAAATCTGCCATTTTTATTTTTGGGTGTACAGATCAGTGACATCAGTACATTCACATTGTTGTGCAATAATTACCACTATCCATCTCCACAACTTTTACATCTTCCCAAATTGATACTGTACCCATTAAATAACTCTTCACTCCCCTCTCCCCCAGCCTGACAACCACCATTCTACTTTCCGTCTAGGCATCTGAGTACTCTAGGTAACTCATATACGTGAAATCATGCACTATTTATCGTTTGTTTTGACATTTTGTCCTACTAAACTATATGCCTTCAGCATCTTTCCACATCTCTACGATTCCTTTTAAAGGCTGCATTATATTCACACATAATCACGATGTATTTATTGACTTCCTTACTGACAGTCATCTGTGCTATTTCTAATTTTTTTCATTACAATTATAATGCAAACATGCATCCTTGTATCTGTCGTTGCACACTAAATTCCTGTAAGTGGAAATGCTGGGACAGAGCATATATTAAAAAGGTTGCACCCACTGTTTCACTCTCACCTATAACTCAGATGAGCACTGCAGGTTCTGGAGCAGGATGGTGACATTTTATGTCAGGAAAATTAACCAAGCAAAGAGAGTAGGGAAAACTTGGTTTCACAGAGGTCCTGCAAATCACTACTACAGTGACATGGGTGGAGGGACACTGGCAGCAGAAGTTGGCATTTATTGGGAGTCTTCTCTGCAATAGAAGCCTTCTTTGCACTATCTTATTTAAGAGGCAAAGAAATAACAATTCCTATACATATTACAAGCACATATGAAAAAGGAGGTTTTGAGAAAAGAAAAATTTTAAAACTTTGTAAGAAAAACTGCCTCAGAAAGTTCTCAAGCTTCTTTGTTAGTTTCATATCACAGAAATGTTTCAGGTAACTTAGCAGGCTCATGAATTTAATAATTGGTTATTCAGATGTCAAAACCAAAAGTAAAAAGAGAGGAGGCAGCATTGCCCTCACAGTCTTGAGCCTGGAAGTTTTCTGGAAGGAGATAATAGCAGGAGCATCCCAGCCAGAGCTGTAACACATGGAAGGCCATCAGGATCAAGACCAAGCTGATACCTCTCCATCATCCCCAGCCTGGGCTTTCTTCTCTCATGGGCCTCTTCATCCAGATGGAAAGGGGGAACATTCCCTGTCAGCCCTTAGTTCTGCAGTTCCCAAGGCACCAGAGCTACTGTCTCCAGAGATTTGTTACACCTGACATGACCTCTTTAATGTCACCACCCCACTCCATGGCACACTCAGCAGGACACAGGGTCCCCTGCCTTCTCCACTGTCTCCAGCCTAGTGTTCTGCGCGGCCCACAGACACTCAGCCCACACAGGGGAATTAAGGAAAGAAAGGGGAAGGCAGAGAAACACATCTTGGTAGATGTCTAGATATAGAACATTGTTCTTAACCCTTGGGGGAATGACTAACCCCTGGAGAATCTGAGAAATCTGTGAGCCTCTCTCCTGAAAACTGCATACCCTTGTTGAACTCTGCATATAACCTGGGGCAACCATGGATCTTATCTTCAGAACTGCTGATACAGGAAATAAAATTAGAGGGATGAGTCAGATATTAGGCCATCCCAAGACAGGACAAATATTAAGAAACTGTAAGGGGATGGTCAAGCACTCAAGAAATGTTCAGCAGATAGGTGGGGGCCAGTGGGACTGGAGCTTAAATGCACTGGGGATTAGCTACAAAGGGTTAAAGTCTCAATAACTGTGAACCTGCAGTGAGTAAAGGGTGCAACATTAGTGTGAGAGAAAGAGATCTGTAAAGAGACACAAGAGGCAGAACATCTACACTCTCCTGGAGGCCAACTCAGAATCTCCTCCAAGTTCTACACGGAAATCCAGGGTTCAGACCCTTTGGACCCTACGTGACACAGAGAGAGAAGAAGGGTTTCATACTTTATGGCCCATTAGGGCCCTGACAGCTCTCAGAGTTCACAGTTCGGGGTTCATTTTTTAACAAGCCATGGGAATTCCTTCTCAACTTCTTTACCAAAAATATAAACAAGAGAGAAGACTTCTTCAAATCCAGCCATCAGAGCCAAAAGGTTTAAAGCACAAGGAGTTATCAGCAAAAGCCAGCATACAGGAAACTCTATAAGACAAACATCAGTTGCTTCAACAGATAAATTACAAGAAAAACAGAAGGCGCACATATAAATTTAAGGAATAAAAAAGCCATTTCTATCGAATGCACTGTGCAGACCTTATTTGGATCCTGACTAGAACAACGTAACTGTTAAAAATTACTAATGAGACAACTGGGAACATTTCAACATGATGTAATTGGAAAAAAATTAAAGAATTATCATGTTTTTTAGGCAGAATAATGGTATTGTAGATTCTGTGGTTATATCCTTATCTCTTAGATATACACTGAAATATTTATGGATAAAATAACATTTCTTGGATATGCTTCCTTTAAATTTAAGTTCTCTCTGTTTCTCTCTCTCTTTCTTAGGTGGGGCAATGAGGGAGGATGGGCAGAGTACAGATGAAACAAGACTGGCCAAGAGTTGGTAACTGAAGCTGGTGATGGGTGGCAGACCCAAGCCAACAGTGCATCATCTTGGCAAAACTGTCTTTTCCTTTAAACTCTGACGTGGACCCTAAATTCAATTTTGGGGGAAAAAGACATTTCCTTGCCATGATAACTTACTTACTACTTACTACTTTTGTTACATAGTAAGCAAATAGGCAAAAATATAATTTATTTAAAAAGCAAAAACATGTTGTAAAATGTAATCACATGAGAGTAATCATTCTGCTTACTTTCTAATGTACAAAAATGTTTTCAATTTATTTAAGATAATTATTCGACTAGGTAAAATAATGTCACTTAAAGGGAAAATTCCTGGCCAGGTGCGGTGGCTCACACCTGTAATCCTAGCACTCTGGGAGGCCGAGGTGGGAGGCCAAGGTGGGAGGATCATTTGAGCTCAGGAGTTCAAGACCAGCCTGAGCAAGAGTGAGACCCTGTCTCTACTAAAAATAGAAAGAAATTATCTGGACAACTAAAAATATATAGAAAAAACTAGCTGGGCATGGTGGCGCATGCCTGTAGTCCCAGCTACTCGGAAGGCTGGGGCAGTAGGATCGCTTGAGCCCAGGAGTTTGGGGTTGCTGTGAGCTAGGCTGAAGCCACGACTCACCTGGGCAACAGAGAGACACTCTGTCTCAAAAAAAAAAAAAAGAAGAAGAAAGAAAAAGGGAAAACTCTTCCCCAATGCATCTTGTTTATGAGCCAAACAATGGAAAATTTTCACCTCAGCAAGCTGGCCTCAGGGAGGCTAAGGCTCATCCCTGTTGCCTAGATACCAGTGACATCTTAGGAGCTTACAGAAGGCTCTGGCATCCCTCTTG
Source organism: Eulemur rufifrons (assembly GCF_041146395.1). Taxonomy (NCBI): domain Eukaryota; kingdom Metazoa; phylum Chordata; class Mammalia; order Primates; family Lemuridae; genus Eulemur; species Eulemur rufifrons. The sequence goes on from NC_090989.1 coordinate 153,741,312, forward strand.
CAAGGGAGACTGGCTAAGGTTCTTCAGTCAGTGGTTGCTCCTTCCTGGCACATTCCACTGCTCAGACAGATACAGGGCTGGTATACAGTGTACTTGTGTGTCACCTATGAAACTTCAAAGCACAAAAGAAGTCTATGACATCTATTAAACTGGCTTCTACAACTACAGCAAGTCCGGCGCTAGTTCTCATCCATTTGATTTCTAATGATGTCTGTGAATTCTAAAGTACAAAAGCAGGTAAACCTATCAGAATGACAGTTAACAGTTCAACTGACTTTTTCTCCAAATAAAAAGTTACTAGGCGATCAACTGGCCTATTATGCCACATGTGATAAAATATTCATTTCGCCATCTCTAATTCTGATAGTGGCTAAAGTTAAAACACCACCACCCTGAAACTTCTCTTTAAATATTTAACACCAAGTTACAGGATGCAATTATACAAACCCCATACCACCAACCTATGTAAATAAGCATCTTAGTTCACTTAAAATGTTACTTGGCTAAAAATGCAATTACAGCAAACATTTTAAATACTAGGATTCTACAAAATCACTGTAATCATGGTCCTTTATTTTTAAAATATCATAAAATTGGTGATCTGCAACATTTTTGTTACCACTTTTTGAAAGTTTCAGTACTTTTTCTTAAAACTATTCAAGAAGATTTTATTTTGTTCTATGTACATTTTGCTACCAAAATGTTTAATTTCAAGCCGTGACTAGCGGTTTCCCCAGGTATTTAAGAGCACTAGATTTTACTGGTTGCTACATTTTATTTCCAGCCATTTTTTCCTTTAGTGCACCTTTCTTGATATATGAGACCGAATAAAATCCTAAAATGAAACAAGTCATGAAGATGCAAAAGAAAAGCAGTCTGTAATCAAACGTAAAGAGTGGAAATACCACTATAAAGAAAGGGTCTTCTGATCCATTTTAAGGCGTTTTTTTACCAATAAGATTAGGTGTGTAGCTTTCCCCATCAAACACCAGCTGATAGGCCCAACGGGCATTCAACACTCAAAATGGCTGCACAGGGGCCGGCCCCAGGTAACAGTACCTGAGGCACTGGGCTAAGCCCTCCACCCAAAGATCCAGGCAGACTCCCCTCAATAACCTGGGAGGTCGTGGCCGCCAATGACCTGGCGGCCCCTCAATGACATGGGAAATCTTGCCCCTACAAAGACCCGGGAGACCTCCTCAACGACTAGGTAAGATCCTGCCCCTCAAATAAATTCCGAAGACCCCCTCCAACGACCGGGGAGGATTCTGTCTCCCCAAAACCAGGGGAGATCTTCATTCCCCAGGGATCTGAAGAAATAACGTCCCTCCCAAATGACCGAGGGAAATCTGGCTCCACAAAGACTCAGGACGACCTCCCCAATAATAATCGCGAGAGACCCTCTTCCCAAATAACCCGGGAGACACCAATGACCAGAGATCCTGCCCCCACAACGGCCCGGAAAATCCCTTCCCCAAAGCCCCTGGGGCAGCAGGGCCAGAGGCCCAGCGCGGCGGGCGTTACCTGCTGCCTCAGCCCGGTCCCGCAGCGCTTCCGTCCTATTGTTTCTCTCCCACCAAAATGGCGGTGGCCAGGCCGAACCCCGCCCCCCGCACCTCGCTCCCGGCCTCCCTCGCTATTGGCTCGCACCAGACGCTGCGAATGCGGACTGGACTGCCTGAAAGGCGCTGTTGCTAGGGTGCCGGGATTCGCTGCGGCGGCTTCCGGAAGGGAGGTCAGATGGGCGAGGGTGTACACACCGGCTGCGGACCAGTGGGGGGACTTCAGGATGTATGAGAGTTGGGGGAATCAACCAACCGTCCTGGTTTCCCGGTATTGAGGGGTTTTCCAGGATGCGGAATTTCAGTGCTAACATCAAGACAGTTGTAGGCAAACTGGGAAGTTGGTCACCCTACCAGATGGATGGACAGAGGACTGGATGTGAATAAAGGGAAAGATGGACAAAAGAGTGGCTGAGACAGTGGACAGAAAAGTAACTGTGGACGGTGGACAAAGGAATAGTTATGTACACAGAAGGACAGATGGCTGCATGTAGATGGGTGGCCAAATGACTAGATATAGAGGGATGGACGGAGGAGTGGCTGTATAGAGTCCTCTGTGGACTGGTGAATGACCCAGTGCCCAACCCAGGTTCCACTGAGCTCTCCACCACAGAGCTTGACTGAGACTCATTTGTCTTGGGGCCTGTGTTGGCCAGAAAGGCTCTCACATGGATGAATGTCAGTGTAGCTGGTAGAGGCAAGGGAGGGGGTGGGTGCCAGTGAGAGTGGCCAGAGCCTCCTACCTGATATCCGCTCTTTCTGCAAAGGAGGCCAATGTTGCAGCCCTGTGTACTCAGCATTTGCAGAGGTGTGCATTCACTCATACACTCTTCACCCATACACTCTTTAATTCAACAAGTATTTACTAAACACACTCTGTAATGGAAATATAGCAGTGAACAAAATCAGTAAATAAATAAATATTCCTGCCTTCATGAGAGTGGGCAGCACAGACTTCCTGTGACGGACGGATGTCTCCTCTCTTGGAAGCACCTTCCTTCCCTATGTGGCTTTCAAGGCTTCATGCCCCCTGGGTTTCCTATGATCTCACTGGTTTCTTATCTTTGCCTCTTTTGTCTCTGTCTATACTCACTCCCTCATAATCTCATCCAGGCTTGTGACTTCAAATGCCACCTACATATCAATCACTCCCAAAGGTGTCTATCCAGTTGAGACCTTCCTTGAGTGCTAGATTCAATGTCTAGCTGTTGACTAGGCATCTGCGCTCTGCCTTCCAGTCATTGGCATCTCATACTCAACTTGTGTCACCTAGCTCTAGCTCATCCCCCAAACCTGCCCCACCCTACTTCCCCCAGACTGGATAATGGCAGCTTGGTGCTACTTGTTGCTCAAGCCAAACACCTCAGAGCACCCCTAATTTTTTTTTCTTTTCTTCTTTTTTTTTTTTTGTGACAAAGGAAACTCACAAACCCCTAATTTTTTTCACACCTATATCCAACATGCCAAGAAGTTCTGCTGCCTCCATCAGCATCATCTGTCCAGAATGAGATCACTTCTTGACACATCCATGGCTTCCACTGAGTCTAAACCAGTACCACCTCTCCAGGGCAATGTCACAGCTGCCTCCCAGTCTCCTGCTGCTATCTTTGATGCCTTCAGTCTGTTCTCCACACATCAGCCTATGATGTGAGATCCCTTCATACCCTGCTCAGGACCCTGCAGTAGCTCCTCCCCAAGAATGGCCAGAATCAGCAGGACCCAGGACCCCCATAATTCCCCATTACCCCTCCAACTGCATCTCCTCTGCTAGCCTCTAGCCTACTGCTCAACCTCCTAAAGTTCCTCACACATTGCACACTTCGTGCATCCTCTAGTTGCTCTCCATGCCTGGAATGCACAGATTTCCACAGGGTTGCACCCTAGCACTCTCAGAACCCTTCATTTCAGACTGTAGCTTGCCCCTCTCTGCCTCCAATACTAGGGATCATCTTTATCCCCTTACCCAGCTCAGTTTTTTTCCATAGCAGTTACCACCTTCTCATACACTGTTTGGTTTTTTTGTTTTGTTTTGTGGAGTTTTTTGTTGTTGTTGTTGTTTGTTTGTTTGTTTTGAGACAGGGTCTTGCTCTGTTGCCCTGGCTGGAGTGCAGTGGCATCATCATAGCTGCAACCTCAAACTCGAGCTCAAGGGATCCTCCTACATCCCAAATAACTGGGTCTACAGGCACACGACACCATGCCCAGCTAATTTTCCTTCCTTCCTTCCTTCCTTCCTTCTTTTCTTTCTTTCTCTCTCTCACTCTCTCTTGCTCTTTCTTTCCTTTCTCTCTTCAGGGTCTCTCTCTGTCACCCAGGCTAGAGTGCAATGGCATCATCATAGCTCACTGGGTAACCTCAAACTCCTGGGCTCAAGTGATTCTCCTGCCTCAGCCTCCAGAGTAGCTGGGACTACAGGCATGCACCACTATGCCCAGATAATTTTTCTAATTTTTCGTAGAGATGGGGTCTTGCTCCTGCTCAAGCTAGTCTCGAACTCCTGGCCTCAAGCAATTCTCCTCCCTCGGCCTTCCAGAGTGCTAGGATTACAGGCCTGAGTCACCATGCCCAGCCTCATATACTTTTTAAAGTAAATGTTTATCATCCTTATATGACATTGCCTGGCTTTCCCACTAGAAAGAGAGGTCTGTGAGGTGGGAGTCTCTGTTTTGTTCATGAATGTATCCTGAGCACCTCAAACACCAAGTAAGCTCCAGATATACCTGTTGACTGACTGAATAAAAAGAATGCCACGTGGTATTAAGTGGTGATTGCCATGGAGAAAAATAAAATGGGGCAGTGAAAGCCTGAGGCAGGGTGAGAACACCCCAGGTTGAGGTTAGCCCTGGGTCAGGCCCAGAAGGCCCCTCACACCTAGCAGTATCACTGGGCAGCCTGCCCCAGTTCCAGTTCTGTGGCTTCAGGACCTGCACGGGTTGCTGAATAAAGGCCCAAAAGGCATCAGTCATTCAGATCCTTGCAGATTGGCCACTGCTCCACTTCTTCGCCTCACCCAATCTCTCATTCCAGTGCGCCTATGTGTGGGGTGCAAGGCTGGACAAGGCAAGTTCTCTTGGGCAGCCCTAGCATTAATTTAGTTTTCCATTCTCTCCACAAGCACTTACCAAGGGCTGACCTGGACTAGACACCGAGATGTGGCAAGAATGAACACGGCAAGAATTCAACTGATTTATGGGGTTTCTGGTCTCTGGTGGTGCAGGGAGGGCAACAGACAATGAAAGAACCAATAACATAATTATGTGCAGATTGACTACAATGGAGAAAAGGAAGCAGGCTGAAGTGCAGAATACAGTATTTATGTCCAAGGCAGCAGGAAAGATGGACCTAAGAAGGGGACATCTGAGCTAAGATCAACCCAAAGGCATTAGCTGAGCACAAAAAGATGTAGGGGAAGCCATTCCTGGCAGAAATCACAGCAAATGCAAAGGTCCCGAAGAAAGAACAAGTTTGACATTTGGAAGGAATATGAAGAAGGTGCTTGGGTCTAATGGAAGAAACAGCTCAGGGCTCAAGGAAAAGATGCACAGAGTTGAAAGGGACGAGGGAACAGACCAGAGATCTGGAGGGCAAGTCCAGGAATCCTGATGTGTAAACAACAGGAATCCCAAAAGGAGTAAAAGGGACAGCTGAAATAGAGGCACTGACTAGCCAAGTTACAGAAGAAAAATTTCATGACATGAAGAAAAAGCTGTATCTAGTGATGGGGACACTGACCACTTTCCCATGTAGGATGGAAGGGAAAGACTATAGTAATATTCTTTTTCTTTATTTTTGTTTCCAAACACCAACCTGAACCCGATACAGTAAAACTCGTAAACTTTAAGGAAAAAGAAACCATCATACAAGCTCCAAGATGGAGAAAACAAGTTATATACCAAGGAAGAAGGGCCAGCTGGTTTTAAACTCTTCCCTATGACACAAGTACACTATCTGCCCACCTTGGCCAGCCAAGGGACAGTCATCATGCTGGGAGAGGGACAGTAACCAATAGTGGAATGAGGAAAAAACAGAATTTCTAAATCACCAAGGGGAAAAATTAAATGAATAACAGCTTAATTAAAAGAAAGAGAGAGAGAGGGCCAGGTGTGGTGGGTCATGCCTGTAATCCCAGTGCTCTGGGAGGCCAAGGCAGGAGAATAGTTTGAGGCCAGAAGTTGGAGACCAGCCTGGGTAACATAATGAGACCACCCCCCCACCCCACCCCACTTCCCATCTCTACACACACACACACACACACACACACACACACACAAATTTAGCTGGGTGTGGTGGCATGTGCCTGTAGTCCCAGCTACTCAGGAGGCTGAGGTAGGAAGATGACTTGAGCCCAGGAGTTCCAGGTTACAGTGAGCCATGATTGGGCCACTGGGCTCCAGCCCGAGCATCAGAGTAAGACTCTGTCTCTATTGAAAAGAGAGAGAGAGAGAGAGAGAGAGGGAGGGAGAGAAAGAGGAAAATTATAGGTTAGCCCTATGAAATTGCTAATATTCAACTGTTTTGACCTACAAAAACAGTAGTTTCATATAGGTCAATTGAATAAAAAGGTAAAACTACAAAGTAACAAACAAGGTAATTACAGAATGAGCAAAACCAGACATCTTTATCACAGTAAATAAGGATACCTGAACCCTCTTTAAAGGCCTAGACACCGAGTTAGAAAAACAAAACTCAGCCACAAGCTATTTATAAGATACGTGAGACCACAAGAACAGGAAAGACTAAAGAGTAAAGGAGTGGGCAGAGAGATCAGGCTAGCACAGACAAGAAGAGAGCAGCAGTAGCTAAATGACATGAGAAAAGATAGGCTTTAAGGTGATAGGCATCAAGCAAAACAAAAAGGGCCCTTATCTAACAGAGAAAGGGACAATTTATGAAAAAGATATAAAATATAAAATAATCATAAGTCCATGTACACCAGATACAAAAAACTACTATTTAAAAAATCAGGAACTATATCAGACTCCTCTGGGTGCTGAAAATTTTTTTTTTTTTTTTTTGAGACAGAGTCTCGCTCTGTTGCCCGGGCTAGAGTGAGTGCCGTGGCATCAGCCTCGTTCACAGCAACCTCAAATTTCTGGGCTTAAGCGATCCTCCTGCCTCAGCCTCCCGAGTAGCTGGGACTACAGGCATGCGCCACCATGCCCGGCCAATTTTTTCTATGTATTTTTAGTTGTCCAGATAATTTCTTTCTATTTTTTAGTAGAGATGGGGTCTTGCTCTTGCTCAGGCTGGTCTTGAACTCCTGAGCTCAAAAACGATCCGCCCACCTTGGCCTCCCAGAGTGCTAGGATTACAGGTGTGAGCCACCTCACCTGGTTTACCATATAGTTTTGTAGCAGATTCTACCATCTAGGTTTGTGTAAGTACACTCTATAATGTTCACGTGACAATGTAATAGCGTAATGACACATTTCTCAGAATGAAGTGACACGTGACTGCAACTAAGCACTTTTGTTTTTTTGAGCCATCCAATATTTTTAAAGTAAAATTATAATTAGAGGAGTTTGCTTTATGCTGTCAATAGACATATGAGCCACCAACGCCCAGCCTGAAAAAATTTTTTAATTACAAAATAAAAAATCAGGAACTAGACAGAGATGGCACCAACACTGTTATCATTACAGATTGACTTAGAATTCTAGCACATGTAATAAGATGAGAAAATGACATGTTATGACTATTGCAAGAAAGACATTACACAATCTCTATGGTTAATGCCATGATTATAAATCTAGAAAACTCAAAGGACTTTCTTGAATAATGAGATAATATAATAAGATAAAATGTTGGCTGGGCGCGGTGGCTCACGCCTGTAATCCTAGCACTCTGGGAGGCCGAGGTGGGCGGATCGTTTGAGCTCAGGAGCTCGAGACCAGCCTGAGCAAGAGCGAGACCCCATCTCTACTAAAAATAGAAAGAAATTATATGGACAGCTAAAAAATATATATAGAAAAAATTAGCCGGGCATGGTGGTGCATGCCTGTAGTCCCAGCTACTCGGGAGGCTGAGACAGGAGGATCGCCTGAGCTCAGGAGTTTGAGGTTGCTGTGAGCTAGGCTGATGCCACGGCACTCACTCTAGCCTGGGCAACAGAGTGAGACTCTGTCTCAAAAAAAAAAAAAAAAAAAAAAAAAAAAAGATAAAATGTTAAGGTAATAAATGCAAAAAAAACTAAAAAACAATAGCATTTGCTACAAATAAGCCCCTAGAAATAAATAAAAATGAGAAAAATATTTAATTACCAACAAAAATTATAAAATATTAAGAAAAATATAGGAACTGTACCAGGTGGGAAACTTATAAAATTTTATTAAAGGATATAAAACCTACAGAATATTATTAAAGGAGAAGAAAAGAGCAAATGGAAAGACACCAAATTCATGGTGGGGTGTGTGGCCCAGATCTCAACTCTCAGCTGCATCTCTTTATGAGAAAGGCCCTCAGCAGAAGGCAACCGCCTTGTCCAAGGTAAACCACTTCCCACCCCAAAAGTAAACTGGTGCCTTCTCTGTTTTCATATAGGTCAATTGAATAAATGAATAATTACCACTGCAGAGGTACTTGGTATTCTGACTTCTGTTGCCATATAGAAACCTCACTCATTTTAAATCTTCATATAAAAAGAATCACACAATATGTACCCTTCTGTATATGGCTTTTTAAATTCAACATTATGTCTGTGAGATTCGTCCATGTCATTGTGTATAGTGGTAGTTTGCTCTTTTTTGTTTCTGTATGGTATTCTATTATGATTATACCATAATTTTTTTTTTTTTTTTTAGAGACAGGGTCTCACTCTGTTACTCAGGCTGGAGTGCAGTGGCCTGGGGCATGATCATAGCTCATTGTAACCTTGAACTACTGGGCTCAAGTGATCCTTCTGCCTCAGTCTCCCAAGTAGCTGGGACTATAGGTGCATGCCACCACACCCAACTAATTTTTTTCAATCTCCTGGCTTCAAGACATCCTCCTGCCTTGGCCTCCCAAAGTGCTAGGATTACAGATGTGAGCACTGCAACCAGCCTGATTATACCATAAATTATTGATCCATTCATTTGTTGATAGGCATCTAGGTTAATTCCAGATTTTGGTTACCATAGCTGCCATAGATGTTCCTTTACATGTCTTTCAGTGTACACAACCATCTTTTCTGTTGCATATAACCCAGGCTCTTTGGATCCTTCCACTACCATTCTTAATATGTTGGCTTCTGTCCTCATGCTTGTGATCCCAGCATTGCAAGATAGTTGCATCCTTTCCAGACATCACATCAGTATTCAAAGCAGCACCAGCCCCATCTATCCTCATTATCAGATAAGCAAACACCTTCTTGGAATTCCCCCCACCCCTGCAGATTTCCATTTATTTCTTGTTCACCAAATTTGGGTCATCTCTGGCCGCCTGTAGGTGCAAGGAGGCTGAGAAGTCAGGAAATGTGGTCAGGATTGGTCCATTACTTGAGACTAGACACTTGCCATAGTGAACAAAATCAGGGTGTTTTGGCAAAGAAGACAGAAAAAGGTATTAGGAGTCAACCAACAGAATCTCACAATATGAAAAGATGTTCAAACTCTTCAGAAGGCAAAGAATGCAAATCAAAGTGAAAAATGTAACAATGTCAAAACTATGGAGAGAATAAAAAGATCAGGGGTTGTCAGGTGTTTGGGGTGACTGAGAAAATAGGTGCAGCACAGAGGATTTTTAGGGCAATGAAACTATTCTGAATGGTACTGTAATGGTGGATATATATCATAATAGATTTGTCAAAACCCATAGAATATATGCCATGGTCTGAATGTTTGTGTCCCCCAAAATTCATATGTTGAAAGCTTATCACTAATGTAATGGTATTAGGACGTAGGGCCTTTGGGAGGGGATTAGGTCATGAGGGCAGAGCCTTCATGGATAGTATTCATGCCCTTCTAAAAGAGGCCCCAAGAGCTGCCTTGCCCCCTCAACCATGTGAAGATGCAGCAAGAAGGTAGCTTCTTTGAACCAGGAAACGGGCCCTCACCAGATACTGAATCTGCCAGCACCTTGATCTTGGACTTCCCAGCCTCCAGAACTTGGGAGGCTGAGGCAGGAGGACTGCTGGAGCCCAGGAGTTTGAAGTTGCAGTGAGCTATGATGATGCCACTGCACTCTAGCCCAGGTGACACAGTGAGACCCTGTCTCAAAAATAAAAAAAAAGAGAAAGAAATGTGTGTACAAAATGATCTAAATGTGTACAGCAAAGACAAACCACCCTGTGTGAATGTGTATATATATGTTTTTATGATTATATAAGCAAGGAGAAAAATAGGGAACATATATGTTGTAAACATGGGCTGCAGAGAGTGATGGTGATGGAAGGGAAAGGAGAGGAAGCAAAAGAGGAAAAGATAAAAGACTGAGCTAAAGAACAGCAGTTAGGATGGGTTTTTCCTTATGCATCTAATTATAGGTATGTATTTAACTATATGAAGGAAGAGATTCTTTAGGTGATAGATCAAGAAAATCAGTTAAATGATGACCACCTTACCTTAAAACTCAAGATAGGGCAGGGAGGGCCATGAGGGAGGCCCTGGGAATGTTCTTCATTTGGGTTGGGCTTTGTTTTTGGTCTGTGACAAATTATTGAGCAGAATGTCTTTGTTTTATGCGCTTTTCTGTATTTGTTACATTCCATACTTTAAAAAATTAAATTATACAAAACAAAAACAAGGCAAAATAAGCATTTCAAAAATAAGACTCCTGCTGTTGATCCAAGGGAGTAATTAAGGCTGGGACTAGGGCCAAGTATTCAGGCCAAGGAGAGGAGAGCAGCAGAGGGATTTTAAAGAAGAGTTGATGGGATCTAATAGTGGACTGGTTAGAGGTGCTGGCTGGAGGGAGGTGTAGGAGATGCTGCCAGGACAGGAAGAGTGGTACAACTGGAGAGGGAATACTGATGTAAAACAAGAGGATATTTGGGGTAGCTTCAGCACAGCCTAGTGGAAATGTGAAGTCATCAGTGGGACACTTAGTTCAGGGAAGTGTCCCAGCTGGAGGTATAAACCCAGAGTGAGCAGCATGGTGATAACACCCAAAGCAACACTGTTGCTGATATCATTCCCCAGGAAGGGATGGAAGAGAGCCCAGAGTGGAGCCCTGGGCCACATTTGACTATATACAGTCAAAGCTGGCAACAGAGGTGAGAAGAAAGTCAGAAGGGCTGAATGAGTCCTGAGAAGGCAGTCCTGGAAGCAGAGGGAAGGAGTCTTCTGCTGAGATTTCAGAGAGCCTGCCTGTGCACTCGTTCTGTCAGTGGAAGTCACTGGGGACTGCACAATGGGCTGTGGCAAGAAGGGGGGTGAGGAAGGTGAATGGCAACCACAGGCAAGTTTCCAACTGGGGCAGAGCTAGAGGAGGATGATGGAGGGCAAAAGTGGAGTTTCTGACTCATGGCAAGTCATTGCTGAATGGAGCAGGGGTACCAGGGGTTAGAGGAGGCCCTAGGACAAGGTGGCAAGCACTGTGAGGGTCCTGGAGATAGAGGATGGAGGGGAGGTGCTGCGTAGAGACCTCACCTCCTGGATAACGTCCCCAGGCCCTTGGCAGGGATGGGCCGCTGATCCTCAAAGAGGATGTCCAAAGGTGGAGGGGGCAAGAGTCTGATGAGGAGGTCAAGGGGCACTTCTGTGCTCGAGATCATACTTGGGGAGAGACAGGGCGAGTAGTGGGTGGGCAGCTGCTGCCGCTCCCCTGCCCCTTTCTGTCCATCCCAGGTAGGCTCAAGGCCCAGCCTTGGGGGCAGGTAGAGTTATTCTGGGATTGGATGTCAATCAGAACCCCCTTCCTTGTCCGTTCCTTAAACCCAGCTGGCCATGTCCTTGCCCACCCCGACCCCCTTCAGCTTGGAGTCCACCCAGGGCCCCTAGCGTGGGAGAACTGGACAAGCAGCTTGCAGTTGGGAACACAGTGTTTCCACCCGGGTAGGGGTGGGACTGAGGTTCCGATGACCCCCACCCACACCCACAGTCCCGGGAAGTGGGCCACATGGGGAGGGGCTGGCTGCACTCATTCCTAGGATTTTTTTTTTTCCAGAACAAAAGGCAGGAAGATTACCAAGAAAAGGATCCCACAGGGTCAGGGTGGAGGCCGTTGGACATGAACACCCTGTCCCCAGCACGTCCAGGCAGGGCAGAGCCCAGAGGGGCCAGCTGAGAAATTCCCATTGTGCTGGAAGGCAGCCCAGTCTCAGCAGGCCCCACCCCCACACTCTTAATATGCCCTTGCCTGCACGTTGTGAACCTGGCCCTTGAATCATTTAGGTCAATAAATTTGTTTTTTTTGTTTTTATCATTTTTTTTTTGAGACAGAGTCTCACTCTGTTGCCTGGGCTAGAGTGAGTGCCGTGGCGTCAGCCTAGCTCACAGCAACCTCAAACTCCTGGGCTCAAGCGATCCTTCTGCCTCAGCCTCCCGAGTAGCTGGGACTACAGGCATGCATCACCATGCCCGGCTAACTTTTTCTATATATATTTTAGTTGTCCACATAATTTCTTTCTATTTTTTTTTTTTTTTTAGTAGAGACGGGGTCTCACTCTTGCTCAGGCTGGTCTTGAACTCCTGAGCTCAAATGATCCACCTGCCTTGGCCTCCCAGAGTACTAGGATTACAGGCGTGAGCCACTGCACCAGGCCTAGGTCATTAAATTTGAAATGTCCTATTTTGAACCAAAACTGTAGTTTGTTATATCGCAAACAAGAAGCAGTACAATTAATCAAAGTATGTGACTAAGCTATCGATACAGTTTTGCCATCTTAACAGTTGCTTGTTTATGCCAGCAGTGAAGAAACCTGGAAAGCCAGTGGCGATGAAATCAAGAAAGGCATTTTTCACAGCTTGTTGAGAATTGAATATTTTTCCTTACAAGAAGTGGTCCAGGCCGGGCGCGGTGGCTCACGCCTGTAATCCTAGCACTCTGGGAGGCCGAGGTGGGCGGATCGTTTGAGCTCAGGAGTTCGAGACCAGCCTGAGCAAGAGCGAGACCCCACCTCTACTAAAAATAGAAAGAAATCATATGGACAGCTAAAAATATATATAGAAAAAATTAGCCGGGCATGGTGGCGCATGTCTGTAGTCCCAGCTACTCGGGAGGCTGAGACAGGAGGATCCTTTGAGCTCAGGAGTTTGAGGTTGCTGTGAGCTAGGCTGATGCCATGGCACTCACTCTAGCCTAGGCAACAGAGTGAGACTCTGTCTCAAAAAAAAAAAAAAAAGAAGTGGTCCAAAGCCTAGAAGAAGTGGTAGTCAGTTGGTGCAAGGTCTGGTGAATACGGTGGATGACAGAGAATTTCCAAGTCCAGCTGTTGTAGTTTGAGCAGTGTTGTTTGTGCAACTTGTGGTTGAGCACTGTCTTGCAAGAGGATTGGCCTGTTTCTAATGACCAATCTCGGCTGCTTAATTGCAAGCATCCTCATCATTTTGTCCAACTGGTTGCAGTACACATCTGCTGTAATCGATCAACCAGGTTTCATGAAGTGGATAATACCAGCACTGGACCACCAAAACACACACCATTAGCTTTTTCTGATGAATATTCGGGTTTGGACTGTGTTTTGGCACTTTTTCTTTATCCAGCCATTGTGCTGAATGCTTGTGATTGTCAAAAAGAATCCATTTTTCATCACACATAACAATACAGTGTAGAAATGGTTCACCTTTATGTTGTGACAGCAAAGACAGGCAAGCTCTTTAATTCACGTGGTACCTACCCATCTATCCAGCTTCTTTACCTTGCCCATTTGTTTCAAATAGTCCAATATTTCTGGAATAATAACATCAAACTTGCTGCTAATTTACATGTAGGTTGAGAAGGATTTGCTTCCACTACAGCTTTCAGCTCATCATTATCCGCCTTGGTCTCATGTCGCCCATGTGGCTCATTTTCAAGATTAAAATCACCAGAATGGAATTTCTCAAACCATTGGCAGTACTGTGAATTCATTAGCCACATCCTTTCCAGAACACTTTGTTGATATTTTGAGCTGTCTGTGCTGCATTGGTTCCATGAAGGAACTCATATTAAAAACACGAATTTTTGACTTATTGATGGTTTCACAAAAATTGCTCCAAAAAAAAGTTGAAAGATAATCACACGCCAAAAAAAGGACGTGTCATAGTGAAATGTCAGAGTTATCAACTGTCAAACTTAGTACTTAAGGAAATTGGACATTTCCAACTTAGTAACCTAATAGTTCCCCTGTGCAAAGGAAACCCTTCTTGGTTTTCAGTTATGAGGCCGGCTCTGCGTCAGGGAGCGGAGGCTGATTTTGCCGTAAGGCGGAGAAGTGAGCACAAGAGCAGAGACCACACCAGCGACTGGACCCCAGTCTCCGTACTGTAGCTGGGTCTTGGCCCAGCCCAGGTAGGGGAAGGCCTTCTGGCAAAAGCTAGGAGCAGCGGGAATGGACGCCTTCGTATAAGCCTGCCGCCTTCTTAGACTGGAAAGCCTAAAGGCAGGAGTAGGGCACCAACCTGTCCTCGGCTGGCCGGCCTCAGCCAGGAGCTGCCAGCCGAGTGGAACCATCTCAGGTTCTTAGGCAGGGGCTGTGCCCCGACCCAGCTCGGGGTCTGAGGGTTACATGCTCTTCCACCCAGCTACGCCATGGTCGGGAAAGAGCTCTGGGCTCCAGCGCTGCCACGGCTGCAGCTGCCTGCGGAACAGCCCCCCAATCTGGGATCCTTGCTGAGACTTGGGGCGTCAGCGGGGTCCCTGAGACTGCGCGCAGCCTCATTTCTCACTCCAGTTAAGGTGCTGGCTGCACAATCCAGGGAAAGGATGCCAGGAGCCGGAGGCAGCGCGGGGACAGCCCGGCCCCTGCTGGCCGAAGTGGCAAGTTGCAGCGCCGCTGCTCACGTGCTGACCGGGGACTGATGCCTATCTGTTTCAAAGACCTCTTCCCGCCCGCTTCAGGTCTCCCTTCAGTTGCAGGTGCTGAGCTCACAGCAGACCTGGGAGTGTTTGTACTGTAGGCGTCTCTCATGCCCACGCCAGCAGTTTCAGAATGCAAATGTCGGTATGACCATGATTGGATGTTATACAGTAAAGTGTGGTTTGCTTATCTGATGGGTCTGGACTTCAGTTCTTCCTCATTTTTACTAGTTTACTAAACAAAAATAACTGCACACCCCTCAGCCCTTCTTCTGGGGGTTGGAGGACCTAGCCAGAAAGGGGATGCTGGATCCTAGTTTCTCGCAGAGTATACAGTGACCTTTGCCCCTGGGCTCAGTGTAGTTCTGCAGAGGGAGGAAGGAGTGGGTTCATGGCCAAGAAGGCTATGGGAATTTGGCTGATACCTTGTTTCAACTGCCTTCCCCAAGAGCTAAATGGCAAATGTCTGTTCTCCTGCCTATTAGGATAGACTGGTGAAGAGTTGTGCTGGCTTTCCTAGTGTCTGGGGTAGCTCCCAGTCCTCCTCTGGTTTTACACTCTGACCTGGGTAGCCTATGGTGTATAAATGGGCTGGGCACTGCTTAACTGTGTGTATTGAAGGATAAGCCAGACAACTGGTTTTATAGAATAGAAAGAAGTACCCACAGGATCAAGAATTCTGGTTGGGAAGGAAATGTCATACAACAGAGACACCTTCAGAAAAATTTTGATTCTTAGCACTTGTCATCACAGAAGGCAAATGAGGTCAGAAAGGCATCACTGCCAACATTTCTCATGATGTATAAAGATAACAATTTCTGGCCAGGTGCAGTGGCTCACACCTGTAATCCCAGCACTTCAGAAGGATAAGGTGGGAAGATAGCTTGAGTTCAGGAGTTCAAAACCAGCCTGGGCAACAAAGCAAGACTTCATCTTCACAAAAAATACAACAATTAGCCGAGCATGGTGGCAAACACCTGTAGTCCCAGCTATTCAGGAGGCTGAGGCAGGAGGATCGCCGGAGCCCAGGAATTCAAGGCTGCAGTGAGCTATGATAGAGCCTGGGTGAAGAGTGAGACCCTGTCTCTTAAAAAAAAAAAATGACAATTACAGAGAAGTACCCACCTGGGAGGAGTCCTTCACATCTTAAATCTAGCCTTTCTCCTTTCACAGCTTTCAGGATGTTTCTGCAACCAGAATTACATGATGTAAGGTAGAGCAGTGAGGGAAATCACATTCTTGTGCCTAGACCATGCATTTTATGAAGGGGCGATGACAGCCCAGAGAGAGAAAAACCCCGTGACCAAGGACAGCAGATACTGGTTTTAATCATCCTTGAAGTGAGAGATTGGGGCTGCTGAGTCTGGAAATGTGAAGGATAAACTCCATCAGGCCAGAAGGAAAGGTCCAGGAAGCCCCTGGTGGACCTCAGTACTATTTCATTACTGTTGCTAATTCCTGGGGTTTAAACACAGTGTCAGAATGTCCATGGCTGGTCATAGGGATTTATTCAATGAAAAAATGAGCTTAGTCAGACCTAACTTCTGACATTCCAATTCAGAACTTGGTAATACTTATCTGAATTCACAACTGGTTCTTGGTTGACACTCTGCATTTTATTTGCATATCCAAAAACAGGTAACAAATAGTATGTATCACTGGCCATAATCGTGATGGGACATTTGTCTTTAGAGAGGATGTGTAAAGGAAGCAAAATTTATACTTAACTTATTAAATGACCCTAATTTCATTCCATATTGTAACAGTTTTAATTCTGTTGTTATAAAATTAAGTGATTCGCTAAGATTACTGAGGATAAAATAAGGTAACTTTGATCGGACAAATTTCTAGCTTCCTGTTAGAACATACTAATGTAGAAAGCAAAGTCCTAGCGTGGGCAACATAGCGAGACTCTGTCTCCACAAAAAAAAATCATGCCACTGGCACAATCCCAGCTACTCAGGAGGCTGAGGCAAGAGGATTGCTTGAGCCCAGGAGCTTGAGGCTGCAGCAAGCTATGATCGCATTACTGCACTCCAGCCTGGGCAACAGAGAGAGATCCTGTCTCTTAAAAAGGAAAAAAAAAATCCTCATGTAATGCTGAGACTGTGGATGATGTTATCTTGACATTATCCTATAACATTTTTTTAAAATTTCAGAATATTACAGGGGTACAAATGTTTTGGTTACATAGATTGATATTGTACAGCTTGAGTCAAAGTTTAAATGTACCCATCACCCAGTTAGGTGTGATTTCACCTATCCCCTCCTCCCCACTCCTACCTGCTTGATTTCTATTGAGTTTTACTTCCCCAAGTGTTCATGAGTGCTGATTGGTTAGTTCCAATTTAATAGTGAATACATGTGGTATTTGTTTTTCCATTCTTGTGATACTTCACTGGTCTCCAGTTTCATCCAGGTTCTTATAAAAGGTATTAATTCATTTTTTATGGCTCAGTAGTACTCCATGGTATACATATATATATATATATCACATTTTATTAATTCACTTATGAATTGATGGGCACTTGGGTCATCTTTGTGATTGTATATTGTGCTGCAATAAAAATTCAAGTGCAAAGTGTCTTTTTTTGGCAAAATGAAAATGGCTTTTTTCCCTTTGGGTAAATATCCAGTAGTGGGATTGCTGCATCAAATGGTAGGTCTACTTTTAGTTCTTTGAGCAATCTCCATCCTGTTTTCCATACTAGAACTTCTTGAGTCATAGCAATACCACCACCAAAACCAAATCACGTTTTTTTTTTTTTTGAGACAGAGTCTCTGTCACCCCATTTAGAGTGCAATGGTGTCATCATAGCTCACCGCCACCTTAAACTCCTGGGCTCAAGTGATCCTCCTGCCTCAGCCTCCTAAGTAGCTGGACTATAGGCACACACCACCATGGTCGGCTAATTTTTCTATTTTTTTCTTATAGAGACAGGGTCTCACTCTTGCTCAGGCTAGTCTCAAACTCCTGACCTCTTGCCTTGGCAGTCTTCCTGCCTCAGCCTCCCAGAGTGCTAGGATTTCAGGTGTTAGCCACTGCGTCTGGCCACTTTTGAAAGAAGACCAGTTTGGCTTTGAGAGCATTTAGCTACCAGTTTCTTGGGCCCTAGGTGGGTATTTCATATGTTCCCACCACTTGGCCCTTTGGTATAGGCAGGTGTCTCTGTCTAAATGAGGGCAAGATAAAACAGAACATAGCTTTACTATAGAATGAGCTTCCTTTGGCCACCTGGAAAGAAATTATAGGTACAATGGGCTGGCACATCATTCTTGCTAGTTCTGGTTATAGCCATGTTACATAGAGTGAAATAAGTAATACTGTTAGAAAGGAGATGTTTTCTACTGGATTTCATTGGTGAGTTCATCTTCTTAGCAAGGGGTATATTGGATACCCTTGCACATCATCCCAGCAGTTCAAGTACCATGTGGTGGTTAATTTTATGTGTCAACTTTACTGGGCCATGAGGGTCCCCAGATATTTGGTCAAACATTATTCTAAGTGTTTCTGTGAGGATGCTTTTGGATGAGACTAACATTTAAATTGGTCAACTGAGCAAAGCAGACTGCCCTCCCTAATGTGGGTGGGCCCCATCCAATCAGTTGAAGGCCTGAATAGAACAAAAAGGCTGACCCTTCCCCAAGTAAAAGAGAATTCTCCTTCCTGACTGCCTTTGATCTGGGACATTGGCTTTTTTCCTGCCTTTGGACTCTACCTGAAACATCAACTCCTCCTGGGTCTTGGCCTGCTGGTCTTTGGACAAGAACTACATCAGCTCTCCTGGATCTCAGGTCTTTGGACTTGCACTGGAACTAAACCATCAGCTCTCCTGGGTCGTTAGCTCGTAGATTCACCCTGCAGATCTTGGGACTTGCCTGCCTCCATAACTGTGTGACCCAATTCCTGATAATCTCTTTCTTTACACACATACACACACCACACCCTATTGACTGATCGCTTCTCTGGAGAACTCTGACTAGTACATATGCTCAGGTCTCCTCCCTGATTTCCAAGGGCTCATACCCAATTCCCAACAGTGTATCTGCCAGGTTAGTGCTGTGATGGCCTGGAGCCCTGAAACGACAGGGCAAACACATGACTGCACCAGAAAGTCAGACATGATTTGTCAGCCTTTATTAATCAAGAGTGAAGCCAAGTCCTAGAGTTTCCTTTTTAAAAAACCCAACCTTGTTTACGGCAAACAATGATTTAATTCTCAATGACTTTAATTATATCTTTAAAACTACAGAGCAAGAATTGATCACTTTCCAATTACTTGAGATTAAAA
Source organism: Eulemur rufifrons (assembly GCF_041146395.1). Taxonomy (NCBI): domain Eukaryota; kingdom Metazoa; phylum Chordata; class Mammalia; order Primates; family Lemuridae; genus Eulemur; species Eulemur rufifrons. Next base: position 153,760,081 of record NC_090989.1, read on the forward strand.
TACAAGTGTAAAACAGGTTAAAATAAGATTCACCCCAATGATTTAAAAAATAATTCCAATTGAGAGACATTTCAAACACTATGTGTAGAACTCAGGAACAAAAGAAGACCTTAAAACATTTTTACCTTTGAGGTAGCACAATAATGCTGAATTAGAGTTCTTTTTATTACAATGAGCTTAGAAAAACAATGAGGAATCTACTCTTTGCACAAGGTGGGCTAAATGGTTTTATGCAAATCCCCCATGAGGTTAGTGACAGTTTTTGTCCTTTTTTTTTATTTTCTTTTTTTTATGTATAAAGATAGCCCTGCAGTATGTAAAGGAAACCCATGGGAAGACTGCTTCCCATAAAATAGACATTAGAATCATTGAGGAACGTCAGCAGTCAAGACAGGAGGAACAAGAGGTAATCATAGTGAAAAACCAAAACAACTCGTATCTTGGCAAGATTGGTTTACAAGTGCATGTCAAGAACAAAAATTCCAACATCAGCCAACTGAAAACAAAAGATAAAAGATGACATTCATGGGTCTTTTTCCTTTTTCTCTGTGCAAAATGCTCTTTCACTTTTTCTAAATGAGAGGATTGTTTGTACACTATGACACGACATACAAAGCACTGCGTGCCCAGGGTGCTGTGGGGCACCAGTGGCACCTCTTGCTGACTACGCCACCACTGTGAGCAGAGAATCCAAGCAATCAGAGGATGAACGTAACCTCTCCTGGCTGGAGAACCATTTGTTGCCACTTTGCTGTTGAATTCACTCATTAAACTGATCAAAGTAAAGCTCTACTCTGATTTCTGAGAATCTATAGCAATTATATATAACACAATTATACATAAAGACCATTGACTAAGAGGACAAAAGCACATGAACATTTCCTTCAGAGAATTCAACCAAGAGAAGAGAAAGGGTGGGATGAGCTGGGGGCCAAAAGGAAGGACAATACTGCAGGCTGGAATTCAAGGCTCTCAGGAATATTCTCTACCATCTAAAATCAACAGCAAAGCCAGAAAAGAGGGCAGGACGCTCTAACCATAGAAGAGAACAACATAAAACAGTTAAAAAAGGGATCTCTTCCTAGCACATGCTCCTTTCCTGTGAGGCTCAACCATCAGTGCAGGGCTTGCCTGAAGTGGACAATGTGGACACCACAGCCCTGAGTCAAACTTGGTCTGCCACCTTTGATTCCCCATGCTGCAGAAAAAATTGGAACGCTGTCATGTCCTGGCACTGTGGTAATGGCTATGTCCTATTTCACTCACACTGGTCCCTTTAAAGTCTCCCTTCTTCAATCTAAATGCTCCCAGGGGCCCTATATGCAGTGAGGGTCTGGATGGATGATCCATGTCAACTAGTAGTTAAAGCAAGAAGTCTTAAACCTGATCAATTCTATTCTGTAAAACAGCAACCATCAGTGAGTCAGAGGTGTCAAGGGGGGCTCTGCGAAGAGAAAGACTAGACTGGGATGTGTGAGAGGGCGGGATGAGAAGTCCCATCCCTAGCAGCCTGCAGGAGTGACTCTGGCACAGAATTCACAGCCAGCCCTAAATAATGCTGGCATGGGGTTGAGGAGGAGGTATCTGCTTGGTGTTTAAACAATGTCCTCACAAGGTCTGGGGCTGGACCTGTGTCACTCCTGAAGCCCAATGTACCTTTGCAAGAAACAGGTATGGTTCTTGTCTGTTAAAGTGCAAGAACTGCTTTCTGAATTTATTTGATAATAAAGCAACATCATAGAAAAGAAGAACCTTAAGAAAACGTGGGATCACCACACGGGCTTTACCAGTGCTAGCTGCCTGTTTTGGAGTATTAGTTATAACCTTTCCTAATTCTGACAGTTACAATGTAGGCTACCTAGGGCAGTCTGAAAAGAGTCCTTCTGCTGTCAGTTCATGGAGCATAAGAGAAAATGGAGGAATTACCAAGATTGTGATGGGTTATCCATTCTGGAAATTTCTGAGCCACACCGTCCAAAAGCAGAAAGCCTAGCTTATGTGGACAGTGGAAGGTGACAGTATGGGCTCCATCACTATCTACAACAGGAATGACTCAAGCCCCAGCACATATCTCTTAGGGATTTATTGAGTTATACAAATAAAAAGAAACAAAAAAGCATATTGGAAAGGGCCTCCTCATTTAATATAAACTTGGCCATGGCACTCAAATTTATCTCTACGCAAATTTCATTCACAACGCTCCTAGTAGCCCTTATAGCATCTGATTCTAAGTCATTCTGAAGGAAAAGAAAATTCATTCTGAAATAGAGCTAATTAGGATAATTCATCAGAATTCTACTCGATCTAATTAAAAGGTTAAAAAAGTTTTAAATACAAGCCAAATTACCTTCTTCTGGGATTAACAATTGAAACCCCAAATATCCCAACATCTTAACAAGAAAGGCCTTCACAGTAATTCTATGAAATTGTAAATGATGCCAATTTTTTAAAACAGAGTTGTTGATCTTCAGGATGAATGCCTGAGTTGGCTGACAGATGCCATACATACATATGAATATGTCCAAGTACAATTCCCTAAATAGAGAAATAATTTTCTCTAATTTCAAAAAAACCAGCTTCTCCTTTAGAGTTTAAAAATTGATGGATTCAACGGCAAAACTATGCAACAACTCTGGAGTAGAAGGAAAGGGCTCTCTTTGTAGTATAACCTCTTGCCAGTATACTGCCAATACCAGGTAGGGACAACTGGAAACAAATGGCAGGAGTTGCTCAAGAAAGTATCTGGGTTGAATAAAGTTATGTCAACCTTCCAGACCCTGGCTCCTTCTAAATGGGTAATAGTTCATTCATGCAAACTGCACAGAGGTTAAACAAACCAAAACCTACTAAAGAAATTAAAAAACAAACCCCCCAACCCAGAAAACCTTTCCTGGATCTCTACTACAGGTAAAATGTGCCAAACCCAAATTTTCTGCTCTAACGTGGGTCTCGTTGCCCTTTCAGTCTGCTCTAGGGTGCAGACTTACTGGTCCTGGGTAGGGCCTTTGCCTAAGTATCCTGGGCAGGGCCTTTTCCTAAGCATCGCTGTGGGTGTGAAGACAGCTATAATGTGCGCAGTTGTCAGTAGGCAGTACAATGCCACTGGACCACAGACGTCCATCTCACTGCCTCCATTTTTCACTGTAAAACCAAAGGCTGCAATCATGAACAAATGTGGACTTTCTCAAAGGACAAATGAAGAGATTGAAGGCTACAACATTTCCTCCTTTGAGAAAGACTGGAAGAGGTGTCCACAGTTATATAGATTTCTGCAGACCTTGTGGTAACTTCCAAAAGCAATAGTAGCAGCAAGAGAGGAAAGGAGGATGTTTATACTTTGGACTTTGTATCAGGCACTTAAATTGTTGGAGAGACATGCCATTCTGAACCAAAGATGTAAAAACTGGGTTGGAGTAATCATTACAAGTGGTCTAATAATGGGCTTTCAGAAGCAAAGTGGAGGTGTGGGTCAAACCTCTGCCCATCCTTTAGTGCTTTCAAGTTTTCTAAATGCCCATAACCACAGCAATGGCAGCAGCGGTGGCAACAGCAGTAACGGTTCTGTCGTGTCTGTTTTCTGTGTTCTGTGGCTGACCGGAAGGTTCTGGTGTCACACTGAGCAGGCTCTGGGGTGTGGCACACCTACTGCCCGGGGTCAATTAGATCCATGCTGGAGCCAAACATCTTCACCAGTTGTTCCTCGTAGTGTGAGATGTTCCTCTTCATGATGTCCATGCAGGGCCCCAGAAGCCTCTCAAATGCTTGTACATCCATAACTGCATTGTTAAAAAGAGGTTAGGGAGAGAATGAATTCTCTAAAAATTCAAGTCATTTCCATCATGCAAACCATTTCCTAAATATACCCATTCGTGTAGAAGATTAGACTTTGGGACACTGGGCACTTGGAAAAAGAGGTGTTTCTATATGAACTCAGTAGGAGTGGGTCATGTAAGTTTGAGACTTCACACAGTCAAGCAGCACCTTATCTCCCTGTTCTCCCGCAGGAACATCTGCCTCCATTACTATTCTTTTCATATGGCCAGAGGGCCTGTATGCCTGTCTTGCTCACAGGCTATAGTCAGTCCTCAGAAATGTTTGCTAAAAGAATACATTCACCCATCTCTGATTGGTCACATAAATGGTCCAGGCCGAGATGCGAGTTAAGAGCTGATGGAATAAATTAAGGCTTGCTGATGGGAGAAAATAATACTGCAAGTTAGAAAAAATATTAATGCATAAAGAATTTTTCTTACCTAAGCATTTGACATCTCCAACTGCATAAGCTGAAGCAGCTCTGGGTTTGTTTGTGACCAGTGCAAGCTCTCCAAAGTACTGCCCCTTATGGCAGCGGGCAATCTCGACCTCCTGGTTCCCACCATCCTTGTTTGTTTTAGTCTACAGCAGGTAAAGAACATGACCTGGGTTGACTTCACGATCACAGCTGGGCATGGTCAGGGGCACACTCTTGTATTCCCTTCTCAGCACAATCAACACAACTAACTATTGAGGAATTCACTTTGCAAAAACTCTAATGTACCATGTAAACTCCGTAGACTGATTTCAGTGGTCTTGCTTAATTAAAATTGTTGGCTTTTACCTGGGGCTTCATTTAAATCCTAACATGTTTTAGGTAATGGCTAAATATCAAGAGGTAAGGTGCATATCATTTTCTGTGGAAGATTATATATTCTTCTGGGAGACACTGACTTTTGAGGCACAGTTGAAAAGACAAGGTCTTTTGCTAATTCTTTCTAAATAATGACAACGCTTCTCTTAGAAGCCACAACCCTGGGCTACTTCTCTTTGATTTGAGATTGTGCCTTTCTTAGACAACACTTTACAGTGACAAAATTTCTTATTAAGTACTATCTGTACCTTAAGTTAGTGGTTCCCCCTCCCATTTTTAGAAAACGACTTAAGTAAATAATTTTTAAAAATAATATACTACATTGTATTTAATATCTACAGTTTCCTAATTTTTTAAAAAACATCCATCTTCTAAACAATAAGTAAAAATTATTTAGAATTTATTAGTAAGAATTAGAATTAGTCTCAATCTCGAAGAACCATTTTATGTTATAGGCAGAAAGAGAATTCTTGGCCAGGCGCGGTGGCTCACGCCTGTAATCCTAGCACTCTGGGAGGCCGAGGTGGGCGGATCGTTTGAGCTCAGGAGTTCGAGACCAGCCTGAGCAAGAGCGAGACCCCACCTCTACTAAAAAATAGAAAGAAATTATATGGACAGCTAAAAATATATATAGAAAAAAAATTAGCCGGGCATGGTGGCGCATGCCTGTAGTCCCAGCTACTCGGGAGGCTGAGACAGGAGGATCGCTTGAGCTCAGGAGTCTGAGGTTGCTGTGAGCTAGGCTGACGCCACGGCACTCACTCTAGCCTGGGCAACAGAGTGAGACTCTGTCTCAAAAAAAAAAAAAAAGAGAGAATTCTTTTTTAAGGTCAATTTTTAAAATAAATAAAACTGCTACACTAGCAGTGGACCTTCCTTCCACACTTCTGCACTGACCTGTTTGTTCTGAAACCTAAGCCAACTTTCTCTTTCCAATTTTTGTAGCATTTTCTGGGACTGCAGACATTCATGCCACTTAGTCCCTTCTCTAGAGTAGCACTTATCACACTGTCACACACTCACCAGCTCCCTTACAATGCAGGTTTTCTTACAATGCAGATTCTGACTCAGTAGATCCGGGGCACAGCCCAAGCCTCTGCATTTCTGGCAGCACCCTCCAACTCCCCAGGGCCATATTGTTGCTGACCCTACACACCTAGCACTGTCTATGCTGTGATCATAGATTTCAATGAATATCTGAGAAATGTACAAACATACACCCAAAACTAGTAAAACAACACAGAAGTTTCAAACTATTACTTCATGTGAAACAACAGATCTATTTTACTTAACAATCAAGCTATCTTATAGACAGTAATCATATTTTTTTTTCTTTCTCCATATTATGAAGGAAGGAAGGGAGGGAGGAAGGGATGGATGGAGGAGAAAGAAAGAGAGGAAGGGAAATCTGGTGATGACGAATTTACTGGCAAGAATCACTCCTACTTATAGGTTATCAGTTTTCTAGGACACCTCATCCATCAAATGACCATAATAATAATTGTCCTTGGAGGCCTCCTCAGCAGTGCTCTAAAAAGAAAGCTTTCTTCGTAATTATCCCATATGTATTTTTTTATTATATAACTTCCCCACTTTCTATTAAGGTTTTTTATCTTTTTCTTATTTATTTGTAGGCCAATATTCCTCATATCATTAATTACATAACAGAGGCAAAGGCAGTAGGAACAAGAATATACTAAATCTATATCAATGGATATAGATGAGTCTTTGCCAGTTACATATTTCATATAACAATGATGGTCTGGTACACTAAACACACTTCAAATTATTTAAAGTAAACAGTTAGGCCGGGCGTGGTGGCTCACGCCTGTAATCCTAGCACTCTGGGAGGCCGAGGTGGGCGGATCATTTGAGCTCAGGAGTTCGAGACCAGCCTGAGCAAGAGTGAGACCCCATCTCTACTAAAAATAGAAAGAAATTATATGGACAACTAAAATATATATATACAAAAAATTAGCCGGGCATGGTGGCGCATGCCTGTAGTCCCAGCTACTCGGGAGGCTGAGGCAGTAGGATCGCTTAAGCCCAGGAGTTTGAGGTTGCTGTGAGCTAGACTGACGCCACGGCACTCACTCTAGCCCGGGCAACAGAGTGAGACTCTGTCTCAAAAAAAAAAAAAAAAAAAAAAAAAAAATAAAGTAAACAGTTACTTTCTGTGTATACATCTGGCTCTTTACTGCATAAGTCACACCATCACACATAAACTCACCTTGCTTCTAATCAAAATGCTCACTTCACCGGACTCTATGATGTAAAAGCTATCAGCCTTTTCACCCTGAAAGAAGAGAGGAAGTCAGGTCAGAGCCATACAAAGTGTTAAAGGGGAATACAGAAATAGGTTGTTTTCTTACTGTTTGAGCTCTGATTTGTATTTATTTTCCAACTCCATAAATGAATCAATAGCTAACAAATTCAGAACAAAACACAAGAATACTGGTCACTGGGGACATCAATCCAACTAATACATCTCCCACCTCTTAACATGGAATATTCAGATTTATCTCCATGAATATACCAGGTTGCCAAATGCACAGAGCATTGCTTTTCTGATTGTGCACATTGGTCTGCTACTAAAACCTCTAACAGGGACCAGTAGCCAAGATTGCTGAGGACAGTGTCAAGGTGACTCCTAGTATATGGAATCCAGCGATAATCTTGACCACCAAACACAGCCCTCAGCAGGACAGCATAGATCTAGAAGGCTCTGCCTCGGTGAGGGAGGTGCTATGATATTACCCTTATGAGCCTCAGGCTTTTCCTTTGCTTATTTTGATTTTAAACGTGGTTGAAACAGTCATTCAGGTAATTCAACAGATAATTTACTAAGTACTTACTATGTGCCAGGCACTGTTCTAGGCATGTGAGATATATATATCAGTGGGCAAAACAAATATCCCTGTACTGCCCTGGTAGAACTTACAGTCTGGCAGGGTAAACAAACTACAATCAATCATCATATTCAATCAGTAAATTATACTGTTGACTTGCAAGGTGATGAGTGCTACAGGAGAAGAGTAGAGCAGGGAATATGAATGCTAGGGGAGGGATGGCTACCATATACAACAGTGCTTCACTGAGAAGGTGAGCTATGAACAAAGGCTAGAAGAAGGTGCAAATTAGGCAAGCAGGTACGGGAGAAGAGTCTTTTAGGCACACTTCAGTTTCTGACCCCTCACTATTAACTTCTAAAGCAATGACCATCTACACTAGATAATTGAATACTAATCATGTGTTCTCTTATTCCACGTAGGTCTTATGTCTTCAGTGAGAATCTATATTCTTCTAAGTACTCATAAGACTTCATGTCCTTTGACAACCACACAAAGCCCCAAGTGGGTTGGATATTTAGCACTTTATTTTTCAGTCTTTTCTATTGTGGGCATTTTAAAGTTAGAAATTTCCCTATATCCCTCAAGTCTGGGAATATAATTGTTTCAATCTTATCTATAAACTTTAATCCTCAGCATTTGGAGACTCTCATCTTAAGTCTCCTTGGATAGCTGTGCTCTTACTGCTGTAACTCTGCAGCAGCATCATGCTATTAGCTTCTTTCTGCAGCCTGTTTTCTACTTGTGAGTTGTGCTTGAGGGTAGATGCATTGCCCCATGTTGGTTTAATCTTTTCTCAGCAAGGCAAGGTTGCTTTACCATTTGAAAATCAAATTAATCAATGTAATTACCCAAGATAGTTATGAATTACCTTGTTCATAATAGCTAAAAATCAGAAACACTCCAAATGTCTAATAGCAAAGGAAAGGTAAATAGTTTATATTCACACATTAGAATATTATATAGCAATGAAAACCAACAAACTATGGCTATATATAAACATATGGATGAGCAATTGAAGCAAGACACAAATAAAAGAATACATACACTATATGTAATTCTAATTGTCCTTGGCAATTTTTAAATCCCCCTAAGACTTAGCCATATTGTTTAGTGTTAAAAACTATAAAGAAGTCCGGGCATGGTGGCTCACGCCTGTAATTCTAGCACTCTGGGAGGCCGAGGCGGGTGGATCGTTTGAGCTCAGGAGTTCAAGACCAGCCTGAGCAAAAGCGAGACCCCGTCTCTACTAAAAATAGAAAGAAATTAGCTGGACAACTAAAAATATATAGAAAAAATTAGCCGGGCATGGTGACGCATGCCTGTAGTCCCAGCTACTTGGGAGGCTGAGGCAGGAGGATTGCTTGAGCCCAGGAGTTTGAGGTTGCTGTGAGCTAGGCTGACACCACGGCACTCTAGCCTGGGTAACAGAGTGAGACTCTGTCTCAAAAAAAAAAAAAAAAAAAAAAACCAACTATAAAGAAAAGCAAATACATGACTATCATAAAAGTTAGGATAGGGAGGTAGGAGGGGCTATGACTGGGAAGGAACTCATAGGAGTGGGGTGATTTTTAGGGTGTAAGAGTTTTTCTCTGAAAAAATCAAAGAAAGAAACTTCTGAGTTATAGAATAAAAGAAACTTTATAGGATAAGCTCCAATTTCTCTTCAAAGGGCTTCAGCTAAGTTATTCTATTAACAGCAAATAAAGTTCCCGCTATATCACTTGGAATTCTCAGATTCCTACTTTTTGTTAAGGAAATGGGTATTAATATGGCTACTCATCGTGGTTTTCCATTTTCATTTCCTTGATTACTTAATAAACTAAAGCCAATTTATTTTTAACTGATGTTAGAACTATGCTTTGGAAATACAATTATCATTGTGTCATTCTTCCTCTCAAAAGCTTCTGAGAGTACTTCTCAAACTTTCCCATTAAGCATTCTTAATATGAAGGCATTATCCAGTCTTAGAATGATCTAGAGCTGTGGTTCTCAAAACTTACCTAACATTGAAATCACTTGGCAGTCTTGTTGATACCAAAACCAGACAAAGACAAGGAGAGAAAACTACAGATCAATATCCCTCATGAGCAAACACAAAAATCTTTACCAAAATTTTAGCAAGTCAAACCCAGTAACAAATAAAAGGGATAATACACCATGACCAAATAGGATTCATGCTAGGATGTGGGTTTGGTTTAATATTCAAAAATCAATAAAAGTAATTCACCACATTAATAAATTAAAAATGGAAAGCCAGGTGAACATCTCAACAGTGCACCAAAAGCATTTCAGAAAACTCAACACCTTTTCATGACAAACATTTTCAGCAAACTAGGAATAGAAGGGACCTCTCCCAACCCAATTACAAGTGTTTATTAAAAAAACCTACAGCAAGCCAGGTGCAGTGGTAAGCACCTGCAGTCCTAGCTACTAAGGAGGCTGAGACAGAGGATCACTTGAGCCCAGGAGTTTGGGGTTGTAGGGCGGTATGATTATACCTGTGAATAGCCATTGCATTCCAACAGTCTGCGCAAAATAGTGAGACCCCATCTCTAACATAACAAAATGAAACAACCCAAACCTGTGGCTAACATCCTACTTAACAGTTAAAGACTGAATGCTTAGGCCGGGCGCGGTGGCTCACGTCTGTAATCCTAGCACTCTGGGAGGCCGAGGCTGGTGGATAGCTCGAGGTCAGGAGTTTGAGACCAGCCTGAGCAAGAGTGAGACCCCACCTCTACTAAAAATAGAATGAAATTATCTGGCCAACTAAAAACCATATATATAAAAAAATTAGCCAGGCATGGTGGTGCGTGCCTATAGTCCCAGCTACTCGGGAGGCTGAGGCAGAAGGATTGCTTAAGCCCAGGAGTTTAAAGTTGCTGTGAGCTAGGCTGATGCCACGGCACTTACTCTAGCCTGGACAACAGAGCGAGACTCTGTCTGGGGGGGCGGGGGGGAGGAGACTGAATGCTTCCCCCAAGACTGAGAACAAGCTAAGGATGTCAGTCAGCTCTCATCATTTCCTATTCAATATTGTATTGAAGGTCCTAGTCAATGCAATAAGACAAAATATAAAAATATAAAGGTATACAGATTGCCTGTAATTCCAGCACTTTGGGAGGCTGAAGTGGGAGGATCACTTGAGGCCAGGAGTTTGAGACCAGTCTGAGCAACATAGCAAGACCCCAGCTCTACAAAAAAGAGAAAAATTAGCTGGGTGTGGTGGCATGCACCTGTTCTCCCAGCTACTTGGAAGTCTGAGGCAGGAGGATCATCTGAGCCCAGGAGTTTGAGGTTGCAGGGAGCTATGATGACACCACTGCACTCTAGCCCAGGAAACAGAGTGAGATCCTGTTTCCAAAAAAAAAAAAAAAATTCCAAGGAAGCTCCAAAAAAAAGCTACTAGAATAAGTGAGTTTAGCAAGATTATAGAATACCACACGCTCGATATACAAATTCAGTCGTATTTCTATACATTAGCAACAAGCAATTGGAAATTGAAAAACAAAACGACTTACAATAGTGTCAAAAATATTAAATATCCGGGGATAAATTTAACAAAGATGGCCAAGACCTGAACACCACACCTGAAAACTACAAATCATTATAGAGAAATTAAAGAAGACCTAAATAAATGGAGATATGCTCATGAATCGGACTTAACTATTAAGATGTCAATTCTTCCCAAATTGATCTATATATTCAACATAATCACAACAAAATCTTAGCAAGCTTTTTTTGTAAAAATTCAAAAACTGATTCTAAAATTTATATAGAATAGCAAAAAACTATGAAAAAGAATAAACCTGGAGGGTTTAAATGATCTGATTTCAAGACTTACTATATAAAGCTCTTATAATCAAGACAGTGTACTGTTGGCATACAGACAGAGATCAATGCAACAGAAGAGACCAGAAATAGACCCAAACATATATGGCCAATTGATTTTTCAACAATGGTGTCAAGGCAACAGGATAGGATAACCTCTTTTACAAATGGTGCTGGCACAACTAGATATCCACATGCAAACCCTAACCTCACACCATATATACAAATTAACTCAAAATGGATCATAGACCTAAAGTAAGAGCTAAAAACTATGAAAGTTTAGAACTAAACTGCTCAATATGGTATCCACTAGTCAAATGTGGCTGAGCACTTAAAGTGTGGCCAGTATAAATTTAGATGTGTTATTAAATGTATAATACAGATTAGATTTTAAAGATTTAGTACAAAAATGTAAAAGATTACATCACTTAAGATACTGAAATAATAATATTATAGATACACTGGGGCTTTAATAAAATAGACAACAAACTCAAATTTAAAAAGGGCAAAGCCAGGTGTGGTGGCTCACGCTTATAATCCCAGCATTATGGCAAGCTGGGGTAGGATTGCTTGAGGTCAGGAGTTGGAAACCAGCCTGGGAAACATAGCAAGACCCCATTTTAACAAAAAATTTAAAAATCAGCCGGCACAGGTGGCTTGTTCTTGTAGTCCCTGCTACTCAGGAGGCTGAGACAGGAAGACTGCATGAGCCCAGGAGTTCAAGGTTGTAGTGAGCTGTGATCGTGCCACCGTACTCCAGCCTAGGTGATAGACCAAGACCCTGTCTCTAACAAAAAAAAAAAATAAAATAAAATAGGCAAAAGATATGTTTAGATATTCCACCAAAGAAAACATATGGATGGCAAGAAACCAGAGGAAAAGATGCTCAATATTATTAGACATTCAGTAAATGCATATTAAAACCAAAATGAGGTAGAGCTCGATAATCCTAGTATGCTGGGAGGCCGAGGTGGGAGAGTTCATTTGAATATTATTTAAAGCACCTCAGGTTTAGAAGCTAGTGTAGCTAGTCAACATCTCCCATTTCTGTAACTCAAGACTACATTTTTGCCATACCAGGATACCTGCCCTGAAACACAGCTCACACCACTGGCCTTTGTTCATATCGTTCTCTTGCCTTGAAAGACCTTTCCCTGTCCCCAATTGCTGAAATTGCACTTGTCCTTTAAGCCCTCCTCAAATCGCATTTCCTCCATGAAACCATATGTATTACTTCGTTTTCTATGTTCTTACTGTCATTTATATGGTCCTTCAATTATAGTGCTTATCACATCTGGTCCTACTTATCTATCTTAATGTTTACAGAATCAAACCAATTTCTAATTAAAAGAATTATTGCCAGTAAGGGCTCCTAGAAAACAAAGACATTCAGCAATGTCACTTAGAGTAGACATCATATTTTTTGTTAGTCTTTTATCTCTTCCAGTGGGAGCGTCTTTCTCCCCTATAATGGAAAGTTTGATTAATCCTTGTGGTTCGGGTGGGGCCAGCTCCATCCAGAGGACCCAGGCCTGTCTGATCTGAGTCCTTCCTCCTCCTAGTCCCAGCATTGGGTTCAAGGATAGGCATATCATCCAACCTAGACCAACCGGTTATCTTTCCAGTGCTCTTAACAGAACCATAGGCAAAGAAGCTTATGCCAGGAAAATCCCCTAATACTATTTACATATAAGTAAAAATGCAAACACAGTGGACAAAGAAAATTATTACATAGTACTTGTTACAATGACAGGATCTTACATTGTCCAAAAATAACATGAGAAAAAAGAACTAAAGAAATACTAGACATCTTACAAATCTGATTAATCACTGAAGACTGAGTATTCCAATTTGTGTTGGATTAGCCAAAAGGATGACTTTGTGTCAAATATAGAGAAAGTAGAGGGTACAACCATCCAACATTCTTCAGGATTTAATAGCAATGGATGAAGCTTACTTATGGTCAAAAGAAAATGACATTTAAAAGAACAAACACTAAAAGCCAAGGAAAAGTGAATGGAAGCAAGAGATCTGCGTATGTCAGTGAGATGGACATCAACAGGCTTCAGAGGACTCTGCAGGAAGTATGACCTATTACCTCCCAAAATGAGCTCTCAACAGTGGGAGGACACAGAAGTTTTATGAGACAAGTGATGCTACTCCTTCAGGTGGTGACTTCCAGGAAAGTAGCTGTGCAAGACCCATGCTCACCTGAGTGATTATGCGCTCTCCATCCTTATAAATCTTCTCTCCTATTACATCGACAATCTTCATTCGTTCTGATACCTGTAACAATGGACATACTGACAAATTATAAGGAAAAGACCTTAACTGAAAGTCACAATATCTATGCAACACAGAACTGGGTTAGAATGGTATGATTTGAAAACCTAATAATGAAATAGTTTCAATAGCTTTTCCCAATCCCCACAAACACTCTTATTCAAATAGACTTTTTACCTCTAGTGACTTAAGGAGAGGCACAGATTCAATAAATGATTCAAACATCTTCCTCTTTTTTGCATTGTTTTTCACTATGATTCTTCTAAAAGTCACCCGGTCCTACAAGAAATAATATGAAAGTACTAGTAAATGCCTGTGTAAAAGAACTTCTATGGTTTAATTAACTGGCCACAGCAAATACTAGAGGACGATGTGAGTTCCTGTGTCAACTGAATGTTTAATGATACTTCAATCTCAGAGTTATCAATGGAAGAAAAAGATCCTGGGGAGCTTCCAATGGAGCAATGAAGAGGAAACTCCCACAGGCAGCAAGCGCTCAGAGGTAAGCAAACAGCTCTGAAGTTCAAGAAAGAAAAGGAGTGCTACCCACTCTTGTAGACTGAGCCAGACACATGACCCACATGCTATTGCTTGCTGTCTAGTGCTCAATGGGTGCCACCTATGGGTCATAAATAGAACATAAGACAAAAAACTCCCAATCAAACAGTGAGTTGATTGTCACTGTACAATGTCAAAAGAAACGACACCCTACCAAAAAAAGGAGAAAATAAAACAACCAGATGATTCCTGCCCTCAAGGAGATAATAGAGGCTGGGCACAGTGCCTCAAGCCTGTAATCCTAGCAATCCGGGGGGCCAAGGCGGAAGGATTGCTTGACCTCAGGAGTTTCAGATCAGCCTGAGCAAGAGTGAGACCCTGTCTCTACTAAAAAAAATAGAAGAAATTAGCTGGGCAACTAAAATAATAGAAAAAATTAGCCGGGCATGGTGGTGAATGCCTGTAGTCCCAGCTACTCGGGAGGCTGAGGCAGGAGGATTGCTTGAGCCCAGGAGTTTGAGGTTGCTGTCAACTAAGCTGACACCACGGCACTCTAGCCTGGGCAACAGACCAAGACTCTGTCTTAAAAAAAAAAAAAAAAGAAGGAGACAGTAGACAATATATAAGAATAAAAAGCCTACAGTTTAAGACAGCATATGGAATGTGCTAGGTAAAACTGCAAAAGACAAGTTTGAAAGGAATTTTGATGTGAGAGAGGGAGATCACAATACGCAGGAATGATCAAAGACAATTTTGTAGTAAAAATATAAATTTGTCTGGGACCTGAAGGATGGGTAGGATTTAAGTTAATAAAGAAATATAGGGGGTTACTCAAGATAGAAGGCAGGAATATAAAAGGTACTTTGACTCCAGCAAGTCATGGATTCTGATCAGGAGACACAAAACCAAAGCTATGGCCAGGCACCTCTCAGATATGTGTACACCTGTGTGGGGAGGGACATGCAGCGAGGAGAATGTTAATTGTTTAGTCTTAGGCTCCTGAATGGGTAAGCATTTATTTGTACCTAAGTTAACTGTACTTTCCTTCTACCTCAGGCTGTCAGGAATGAAGATTTCTTATTTGAAAGTATACTAATGACATATTAAAGGCTGGCAGAATCAAAAAGAGCAACAAGGGGGTAAGGGTATATTCAGCTGTAGGTTAGGTATTTTAACATTCTTGATTATGGGGCCATAGTAGGGTGGAGAAATCACAAAGACAACTGAGTTGAGGTGTCTAAATGGGTTTCACATGCTCATATTCCATTACCTGAAAAATTCCCAGGCCCTACCCTGTGCCATGTTCATCTGCTTAACAAGAGAAGTCACTCACACTCCTAATGTGAGTGATGGTAGACCCCTACTCTCCTTCCCTCAACTGCTGTACAAATAATGTCTGTTCTCTGGCATTTAGCCAGTTTCTGCCCCATTTTCTTCTCTCTGTTTGCTTGAAAAGAGCCATTCAATCTCTGATTGTTCTAATGGGCTGCATTATCTGCCACTGCTTTTTGAAGCCCAAGGTTAACACGTATCATTTTAAATGTTATTTTCATACTTTGGAATATTATGCCATTGTCTTTATAATTCAGTTTCTATGTGCTTTCAGGGCCAATCTAGGCCAAGAGTGTTGTGGAAACAGGACAATTAAGATTGAGAAAATGGGCACTCTGGGAGGCCGAGGTGGGCGGATCGTTTGAGCTCAGAAGTTCGAGACCAGCCTGAGCAAGAGCGAGACCCCATCTCTACTAAAAATAGAAAGAAATTACATGGACAGCTAAAAATATATATATAAAAAATTAGCCAGGCATGGTGGTGCATGCCTGTAGTCCCAGCTACTCGGGAGGCTGAGACAGGAGGATCCCTTGAGCTCAGGAGTTTGAGGTTGCTGTGAGCTAGGCTGACGCCACGGCACTCACTCTAGCCTGGGCAACAGAGTGAGACTCTGTCTCAAAAAAAAAAAAAAAAAAAAAAAAAAAGATCGAGAAAATGGGAATTATAAAGTTCTCTTCCTTATGTTTGAGTAGGTATTGTCAAAAAAATAATATTTTATAAATCCACCTATAGTGTTACAAAGATTACAATTACAATAGCAAGCAATATTTCTAGCTGAAGAGAAAACAACAGGTATCTCTTAAAATGACTTATTTATTTGGGTTCCAACCCTTTCTATGCATGCTTTCACACTTCCCAGAACTCTCTTTTCATGCTTTGCAAGGTTAGTTACTGTGGTTGTGGAAGGTATAAAAAAAGCACCAGATACCAACACAGCCTTTGGGGAGCTTCCAATGGACCAATGAAGAGGAAACTCCCACAGGCAGCAAGTGTTCAGAGGCAAGCAAACAGCTCTGAAGTTCAAAAGAGAAAAGGAGTGCTACCCTCTCCTGTGACTACAGTTCCCTAGGAAATCTTCTATTGATTTTTCATTCAAGCAAGAGAGAGCAGGAGCAGAGACTGAGTGTAGAGGCCATGTGGCAGCTGCCTCCTGTAAAAGCAGGAATGTAGGATCCAACTTGAAAAACTCAGTGACAATACCAGGTCCTCCGTGCTTCAGCCTCAGAAGGCATTTCCAAGGCCTTGCAAGGCATAAGTAAGAAGTCAGGCTGGAGATGACCCTCTGGGAGTTACTTTCCTGGAGGTGGTACTAAAGCTTTGGGTGATTTAGGGTCTGCAAAGCAAGTGAATGAAGCAGAAGAGCAAAGGCATCTTAATGGGCCATTGACCTCACTTAAGAAAGCAGAAAGAGGAAGAAAAGACTGCAAAAGATAAGGCTAGGAAGTAAAAAAGGCAGGACAGGGGTCTAAAGAAAGGAAGCCTCAGGAAGGAGGGGTGTTGAGCAGCAACCATGGCCGTGGGGAGCTGGTGCCACCATTCTGTGAGCACCTACCATGTGACAGGCACTAAGGGAGTTGCTTCTCTTATGGCCATCTACTTATACCCCATATCCCAGCAACAAGGCAGGTAGTTTTACAGTTCAACATATTTTTTTCAATTTCCACTGAGTTATTCAAGAATGTGTTTTTAACGTCCAAGTGTTTGGACACCTCTGTTAGTAATTTCTAGTTTCTTTCCATTGTAGTTAGAAAAGACACTCAGTCTGATTTTAATTCTTTTAAATTTAAGTTTTGTTTTATATCCCAGGATATGGTCTATTTTGGTGACTGTTCTGTGAGCTTGAAAGAATGTGTATTCTGTTGTTGTGTGCAGTGTTCTACTTCAGTTAGCTTCTGTTGATTAGTGGCATTAAGTTCTTCTCTATCCTTGCTGCTTTTCTGTCTAGCAGTTCTATCAATTTGTTGAGAGATGGATATTAAAGTCTGCATCATCTGTAATTATGAATTTGTCTATTCCTCCTTTCAGTTTCATCAGTTTTTGCTTTACATATCTTCAAACTGTTGTTTGGTGTATACATATGTAGGGTTGCTATATCTTCTTGGTAGATTGACTCATTATTATGTAATGTTCCTCTTTGTCCTTGTAATTTTCTTTGCTCTGAAATCTAATCTGTCTGATATTAATATAATCACTACTGCTTTCTTTTCTTTTTAAATCCTTGCCCCAGTAGGGACAGTCCTGCTTTCTTTTGATTGATATTTGAAAAGTGTATTTATTAGTATTTCTACCCTATACTTTCAACATCATTATATTTGAGTATATAGAGAGCATGTAGGTGGGTCATTTAAAAAAATCCATTCTACCAGTCTATCTTTTAATTGGTATATTTAGACCATCTATTAATATATTTATACTAACTATTCATCTACTAGGGCTTAAGTCTATCAT
Source organism: Eulemur rufifrons (assembly GCF_041146395.1). Taxonomy (NCBI): domain Eukaryota; kingdom Metazoa; phylum Chordata; class Mammalia; order Primates; family Lemuridae; genus Eulemur; species Eulemur rufifrons. Next base: position 153,777,952 of record NC_090989.1, read on the forward strand.
TTTATTGTATGTTTTCTGTTGTTCCCTCTGTTTTTTGATCCTCTGTTTCACTTTTCCTGCCTCCCTGTGGGTTATCTGAACCCTTTTGAGAATTCTGTTTGATTTAGAGAATTTTTGATCTTGAACTCCTGGCCTCAAGCAATCCTCCAGCCTTGGTTTCCCAAAGTGCTAGGATTACAGGTGTGAACCACTGTGCCTGGCCAAATTTAGAGAGCTTTTGAGTACATCTCTTTGTATAGATTTTTTAAGTGGTTTCTCTAGGTATCAAATTATACACATGTAACTTAATCACCATCTACTGGTGTCAACACCTTACTACTCTGAGTGAAGCATAGCACCTTTACTTCCATTTAGGTCCCTTGACCCTCTCCCCTTTATAGTATAATTATCTTAAATAATTCTTCTTTGGCCAGGTGTGGTGGCTCACGCCTGTAATCCTGGCACTCTGGGAGGCTGAGGCAGGAGGATCGCTTGAGGTCAGGAGTTCGAGATCAGCCTGAGCAAGAGAGAGACCCCATCTCTACTAAAAATAGAAAGAAATTAGCTAGACAACTAGGAGTGGTGGTGAACGCCTGTAGTCTCAGCTACTCAGGAGGCTGAGGGAGGAAGATTGCTTGAGCCCAGGAGTTTCAGGTTGCTGTGAGCTAGGCTGACGCCACGGCACTCTGGCTCAGGCAACAGAGTGAGACTCTGTCTTCAAAAAAAAAAAAAAGAATTCTTCTACACACATTGAGAACCACATCATCAGAGATGTCATTAATTCCATAATTCTTGCTTCAACCATCTAAAATAATTTAGAAAATTCAAGGGAGGGATAGTCTTTGATATTTACCCATATTTACTCTTTCTGTTGTTTTCTTTATTCTTGATGTTCCAGATTTCCTTCTTTTATAATTTTTCTGTTTGAAGAAATTCTGTTAGCCATTCTTTTAGAGTAAGCCTGCTGGTGACAAAGTCTCTTAGTTTTCTTTCATCTGAGAATGCCTTCATTCCATGAGGTATAGAAGTGTGGTTGACAGTTCTTTTTTTTCAGCACTTGAAGAATGCTGTGCCACTTTTAGCATCTATAGATAGGCAATTCCCTGCCATTCAAATTGTTGTTCCCTTATAGGTAATGCATTGCTTCTCTCTAGCTTCTTTCAAGATTATTTGTCTTTAGTTTTCTGAAGTTTGATTATGATGTATATTGGAACAGATTTCTTTGGGTTTATCCTGCTTGGGTTTCAATTAGCTTTTTGAATCTGTAGGTTTATATCTTTCACCAAATTTGGGAATTTTGAGTCATTATTTCTCCAAATAATTTTTTAGCTCCAATTCTTTCTCCTGTCCTACAACTCTGATGATATAAATTCTAGATCTTTCATTATTGTCCCACAGGCTCCATTCATTTCATTTCAGTTTATGTTCTCTCTGTTCAGATTTAGTAATTTTATTGGTCTATCTTCAAGTTCACTGATTCTTTTCTCTGTCATATTCATTCTGCTACTGAACGTATTCAATGAGTTTTTTTTTTTTTTTTTTTTTTTCCCCCTAAGAGACAGGATTTTGCTCTGCCACCCACACTGAAATGCAGTGGTGTGATTATAGCTCCCTTTAACCTCAAACTCCTGGGTTCAAGGGGTTCTCTTGCCTCAGCCTCCCAAACAACCACAAATGCTTGGGATTTTTTTTTCTTTTCTTTTCTCTGTAAAGACAGGATCTTGCTATGTTGCCAGGCTGGTCTTGAACTTCTGGCTTCAAGTGATCCTCTTACCTCAGTCTCCCAAAGTACTAAGATTACAGGCATGAGCCACTGTGCCCAGCTTCAATGAGGTTTTATTTTGGCTATCATATTTTCCAGTTCTAAAGTTTCCATTTGGCTACTCTTTCTATCTTCTATTTCTCTGATGATACCTTTTTTTTTTTTTTTTTATGTTTCAAGTGTATTCACAATTGCTTGTTGAAGCATCTTTATGATGGTTGCCTTAAAATCTTTGTCAGCTAATTCCAGTATCTGTATCATCTTGGTATTGGTATCTGTTGATTGTCTTTTCTTGTTCAAATTGAGAATTTCCTTGTTCGTGGTATGATAAATGATTTTTGATTATACCTTAAGACATTCTGGATATGTTGCAAAATGATTTTTGTAGGCACTCAGCCTGTTTAAGTATAGTGAATATGTACAGGGTGCATGTTCAGCTCCCTTCTGGGTCCCACTGACACTATCCTGGCAGGGAAAGCAGGGTGCTAACTAGTAATACCATGTACACACCTCATTTTGCCTCTTTGCTGCCGGGTAGGGTTGGAAGTCCAGCTTCCTGCTTAGCCCACTGATAATATGGGGAGGTAGAAGCAGTTTCTCCTTTGGTATTTGGTTAAAGTAGAACTGATATTATCAAAAAAGGTTTTTGGTTCTGCTAGGCTGCTATTTTCCTAGTCCTTTGGCTAGAAGGAGCCAGCTTTTCTTGGGGATGTTTTTATATGTGCCTATTAGCAGATCTTGGTTGCAGGCTTTTCTAGCATCTCATCTGGGATATATTGAAAGCAATAAGGAAACCCAGGGAACTCACTGTCATGTCCTTTCTCAAATCCCAATATCCCTAGACAGTCTGCCTGCTTTCTTTTTTCTATCTTTCAAGGTCTTCCTGTTTACTTGCTGTATAATGTCCATAGGTTTTTTTTAGTTTTAAGAAAGAAGACTGGTGAGAAATGGTGATATTCCATCTTGCCTGAACCAGTAATTGGCACCAATGCGGCTTTTTTTTTTTTTTTTGAGACAGCGTCTTGCTCAGTCACCTGGGCCAGAGTGCAGTGGTGTCATTACAGCTCACTGCAACCTCAAACTCCTAGGCTCAAGCAATTATCCTGCCTTGGCCTCCTGAGTAGCTGGGACTACAGGCACATACAACTATGCCCAACTAATTTTTCTATTTTTGGTAGAGACAGGGCCTCACTCTTGCTAAGGATGGTCTCAAACTCCTTGTCTCAAGTGATCCTCCCACCTCGGCCTCCCAGAGTGCTAGGATTACAGATGTGAGCCACTGTGCCTGGCCATATTATTTATTTATTTATTTTTTTGAGACAGAGTCTCACTCTGTTGCCTAGGCTAGAGTGCCATGGCGTCAGCCTACCTCACAGCAACCTCAAACACCTGGGCTCAAGCAATCCTACTGCCTCAGCCTCCCGAGTAGCTGGGACTACAGGCATGTGCCACTATGCCCGGCTAATTTGTTCTATATATATTTTTAGTTGTCCATATAATTTCTTTCTATTTTTAGTAGAGACGGGGTCTTGCTCTTGCTCAGGCTGGTCTCGCTCTTGCTCCGGCTGGTCTCGAACTCCTGACCTCAAGTGATCCTACCGCCTCGGCCTCCCAGAGTGCTAGGATTACAGGTGTGAGCCACCATGCCTGGCCCTGGCCATATTCTTAAGCCACTGTATGCCTCATCTTTTAGGAGCACTCTTTTTTTTTTTTTTGAGACAGAGTCTCACTCTGTTGCCCAGGCTAGAGTGAGTGCCGTGGCATCAGCCTAGCTCACAGCAACCTCAAACTCCTGAGCTTGAGCGATCCTCCTGTCTCAGCCTCCTGAGTAGCTGGGACTACAGGCATGCACCACCATGCCCGGCTAATTTTTTCTATATATATTTTTAGCTGTCCATATAATTTCTTTCTATTTTTAGTAGAGATGGGGTCTCGCTCTTGCTTAGGCTGGTCTCGAACTCCTGAGCTCAAACGATCCGCCCACCTCGGCCTCCCAGAGTGCTAGGATTATAGGCGTGAGCCACCGCACCCGGCCAGGAGCACTCTTAATTTAAATTAAGTATGTCATCAACGTCACAGTAAAGGGCCCTTTCATGGAAATTGGCATAGATCAATGAACAAGTGAATAGCTGAACACAGAGAAAAGTTGGTCCTGGGATATCTAGAGATGGAAAACACTGTTGGCAGAGCTTTCAATGATACTTGTTTTTCTGGGCTGCTTCTTTTTATCACCTCTCTCTTCACTTGTCTGATAAAAACACAAACAGAAAATGTTGTAAGCTGTATACTACAATAAGGGCAGAAGACCCAGCCATGTCCTTGTAACTTGGAGTAAATGGTTCGCTGACAAATTTTAGGGAAATGGAAAAATACATTTGCACAAGATCTTCCACAATGTCTTTCAGATAACTGGCTACTAAATATATTGTGAAACAACAGCCCAAAGACAGAGACCCAGAAATAAGTGGAATTCGAACTGTGCCACACAAGGAGAACTGTTTCTCTCACTCACCAGTCCCCAAAGAGAGCCTTCTGAGGTGGCAACAATGGTAGCAGCTCTTGGGGTGTTGTACATCAGAGCTAGTTCTCCAAAACTGCCACGGTTGTCATACTGACCAACACAGCGGGTTTGATTATCTTTTGTTACTAAAATGTCATAGGTTCCCCTGGAAGAATGACAAGAAACAATTTCATTAATTACATCTGATAATTAATATAAGAACTGGCAGGTACATATAAAATGTTGTCATAGGAGATTTCCAACAGAATTTTGCTAGTATATAAAAATGTCCTCAATTTGGGAGGCGAAGGTGGAAGGATCACTTGAGCTCAGGAGTTCGAGACCTGAGTAACAGAGTGAGACCCCATCTCCTAAAAAAATTTTTTTAGCCAGACATGGTGTTGTGCAGCTGTAGTCCCAGCTACTTGGGATGCTGAGGTGGGAGGATTGCTTGAGCCCAGGAGCTCGAGGCTGCAGTGAGCTATGATTGTACCATTGTGCTCTGGCCTGGGCAATGGAGTTAAAAAAAAAAACAAAAAAAAACCCAGATTTTTATACATTGACTTTCTATGCTATGACCTTGCCTTTCCTTTGTTCTTTCTTTCCCTGCCTCCCTCTCTTTTTCTCATCTTTCCCTTCCTCCCTTCTATTTCTTTGCCTTACTGCATTAAATAGAACCCCCAGTACAATATTGAATACAAGTAGTGAGTGCAGACATCCTTGTCTTCTTCTTGATCTTAAGGGGAAAACATTCAGTCTTTCACCATTGAGTACAATATCAGATGTAGATTTTGTTTTTTTGAGACAGAGTCTCACACTGTGACCCAGGCTAGAGTGTAGTGGTATGATCATAGCTCACTGTAACCTTGAATTCCTGGGCTCAAGTGATCCTCCTGCCTCAGCCTCCTGAGTAGCTAGAACTACAGGCGTGTGCCACTATATGCAGCTAATTTTTAAAAATTTTTTTGTAGAGATGAGGTCTCACTCTGATGTTGCCCAGGCCAGTCTTGAACTCCTGACCTCAAGTAATCCTACCGCTTCAGCCCCGCAACGTGCTGGGATTACAGGTATGAACCGTTGTACCCAGCCTATAGGTTTTTACAAATGTCTTTGGTCAAGATGGGGATGGTCCCTTTTCTTGCTAGTTTGCTAAGCATTTTTATTGCAAAAAGGTGTTGAATTTTGTCAAATGCTTTTCTGTCGGTATTTAAATGACTGTATGGGTTTTCTTTCATATTCTGTTGAAAATTAGGATATAAATAATTAAAATAAAGCACATAGTATACTTTTCTACCTATTGATTGGTAATGATTGCTAAGAAAAAATATTCAGAAATGACAAGCATTTGGAGAAATAGGCACTCAACACATCACTGAGGTAAATAAACTTCAAAGTTTCCACAAGATAATTAAAAACATAGCAAATGCCTTAAAAAGACCCTTTGACACAGCAATTCCATTTCTAGTCATTCCTAAAAAGATAATATAATCAAAGATACTGCAAAAGATTTAACTGCAGGGATGGTTAACAGGAGTATTTTATTTGCCAAAGGATTGTTTTTATTTATACAGAGTCCTAACCACTTCACAGCAGTAGGAGGAGTGGGAGAAGTTCCTTTCTTAATCTAGGGGCCTCCATAATGTTGGTTTGCTGCTGCCAAACATGCAGGAAAGTGGTGTCATGGATTTGGTAAACTAACAACAACATTTAATCTCTCTCTGCTAGAGAACAAGGTAAGCGTCGATCTCTACTTCCGTTAAGAATCCTGAATATAGGATTTGCAAGTGTAACTACTCCAACTTCTATTTCTGAAAGTTTGAAATCAATCGATTAAACAGTAGACAGGCATGTAATCACAGTTTCCACTGTCTGCTCAAATGTCCGATCAAATTTCTTCACTTTTTTTCAGGGAAGCTGGTTGACTCAGTTTGTTTCACTCCTGCTGCAGTGGCTTTAAACCCACAGTAGTAACCTACAGGATCACACTTGTACACTTGAGGGCCTTATTCTTCATCTATACCAATTAAAATCATACAACAACCAAGAGGCCTCATTTCAGTATTCTGTGTGTAGACCTGAGAAATGTCAGCAATTATTTCACACAGCATGTCCACAGGAATCTCATAGCCATACTGTATTTCTAATTAGCTGCCTCATAGTGTGCCCTCTATATCTGGGATCTGCTGTCAACTGTCATTCCTGTCATCATACAGCCAGTGTTTTTGGTTATCTTGAATAAGTGAGTCACTGTGCTAGAATCCAATAACTTATCAAGTACTTTCTTCTATGTGACAATTACTGCACAGTCTTTCCCTCTGATAGCAACTGATGTAAGGCCATCCTGGTTAATAGCTTTAAAAGCATATTCGACTTGGTAGAGCCAATCCTCGGGTAAAAAAATGGTAATGTGGCAGTCAAAACCAGTGCTGGAAACCATAGGACACGTTGGTGCACCCACTACTTCAAGTACAGTATCTGGGCTCCACAGGTCCCGCACCAGGTGTACAAGCTCCTCCTGGAAGTTGCAGCAACCATAATATTTTATTTAAAAAAAAATTTTGGCCGGGCGCGGTGGCTCACACTTGTAATCCTAGCACTCTGGGAGGCCGAGGCGGGTGGATCGCTCGAGGTCAGGAGTTCGAGACCAGCCTGAGCAAGAGCGAGACCCCGTCTCTACTAAAAATAGAAAGAAATTATATGGACAACTAAAAATATATATAGAAAAATTATCCGGGCATAGTGGCGCATGCCTGTAGTCCCAGCTACTCGGGAGGCTGAGGCAGGAGGATCGCTTGAGCCCAGGAGTTTGAGGTTGCTGTGAGCTAGGCTGACGCCACGGCACTCACTCCAGCCTGGGCAACAAAGTGAGACTCTGTCTCCAAAAAAAAAAAAAAAAAGAAAAAAGAAAAATTTACTAAAGACAAAAAAAAAAAAATAATAATAAAAAAAATTTTTACCTTTTAAAAGATAGGGTCTCTGTCACCCAGAGTAGAGTGCAGTGATGCAAACATAGTTCACTGCAGCCTAGGACTCTTGGCATCAAGCAATCCTCTTGCCTTAGCCTCCTGAATAGCTCTGCTATTTTTTAAATTTTTTGTAGAGATGGAGTCTCACTATGTTTCCCAGGCTGTTCTCCAACTCCTGGTCTCAAGTGACCCTCCCGCCTCAGCCTCCCAAAGTGCTAGGATTACAGGTATGAGCCACATTGCCTGGTCTCAACTCCATTTTTGATTTTTGATTACTGACAGCTTGAAAGCTACCAATAATCAAACATCAAATCCTATCACTCCACTCACCCTTCCTCTTTTGCCCCATATCTGGGCAAGCTGATAAGAAAGCCTGGGTGCTCCCTCCTTAGATGCTGACGGGGAATTCAAACAACACACATGCTAGCCCATGTGTAACAGTACCCTGATTCAGCCCCACCTTCTAACCACCCTAAAATCACAAGCCAGTCACCTTTCCCCACTGTCTCAAGTCATTTTTGGACCTGCTTGGGAGACTGCCCTGCTCTACCTAAAAGCCTCATTATGTGAGTAATAAACCACTTCATACCCTTTTAAGTGTATATGTAGTATCATCAGTCTTGACATCTGAACCAAATTTTGGGAGAGGAGTCTGACTTCAACAGTAAAGCATGTAAAAAAAAATAACAGAAGGATACACTATAGAAATGAGATTATGGCTAAATTGCTTTCTATCCTGTTTTTAATTTTTTTATATTCTAAATTTCCTATAAAGATCCTCCACTTGCCTGATAAAAATCACTAAGTATCATATATTAAAAGAAAAGTAGAGAATAAAACCAACCATTCAAGTATCAGATATGTGGCATCAATCCTGCTCTCAGGGGAGCTCACCACTCAATAGGGAGGCCGACCTGTACTAGGTCTGATAGACAAAGCAGAAGTAATAAAGTCATGAGTGGGAAACACGGAATTCAGAGTAAATATGCTGAAGTGCTTTTAGTCTCTCCTCCAGGTGACACTAGCTACTTAACTTTGGGAGTGATACAAATCATTTCAGGCAGCAGCACTGCAGAGAACCTCTTTTGACCTGTTCCATTTAGGTCCTCCTCTAAATAGTGGGAGAATTTTTTAAAAAATCATTGTTGTTACCACCATATTATGTAATAATTATCTATTTAAGCATTTGTCTCCCCAACTAGACAGTGAGCTTTTTGAGGTCAGGAACTATTCCTTTTTACTTGATATGACAGTCTTTCCTATTTGTTAATCACTCCTTTCACTGTACAAAAAATAAGCCCTTTCATTTACACATGTAACAGATCATTCCCTTTATAGATAGGCATTTCAATATTTAAGTTGTGAACACATGAAGGTGGATGCTAATTTCCAAGACCATAAGTCCCCTTTGGGACCTCTGTTTTGGTGGAGGAGTACACAGTGGGACAAAGGGGAAAGTTGGCTGCCAGAGACAGTGATGTAACTTAAAAAATTATTCTGTCATTACTTACAGAATTTCTAGGTAGGAAGTAATTAGCATAAAAGATAAAGATGAAAAGTCTTTTCTTTGAGAAGACATTTATATCATCTTTACTGTTTAAATAAAACATTACCTTTAATTGTAATAATTTGTCACAGGTATCAAGGGCCCAAAGGTTACCCAGGGAGTTGGAGAGTTTTCTATTCAACAACCTAAATGAGCAAAGGCTCAACAAGAAAGGGGACCGATTGAATCTACTACAGCTACTTGATGGATATTAAAAGAACCTCAAAAATCAGGGGAACATGGACAGGTGTGGTGGCACACATTTAATCCCAGTACTTTGGGAGGTTGAAGGCAGAGGATCACTTGAGGCCAAGAGTTCAAGACCAGCCTAGGCAACAAAGCAAGGTCCCATCTCCACAAAAAATAAAAAAATTAGCTGGGTGTGGTGGGAGGCACCTATAGCCCTGGCTACTCTGGAGGCTGAGGCAAGAGGATCACCTGAGCCCAGGAGTTCAAAGCTGCAATGACCTATAATTGTACCACTGCATTCCAGTCTGGGCAGCAGAGCAAGAGCAAGACTCTGTCTCTAAAAACAAAATAAAACAAACAAACAAACAACCAAAAACCTCAGAACAATTGGAAAAATCTGAATAAGGTCTGTATATTGGATATAGTATTGTATAAATATTAATTTGTGACTTTTATAATTGTTCTGTACATAAATGAGAGAACGTTCTTACTTTTAGGCAAAGCACACTGAGGTATTCAGAGATAAAGGGTTTTTTTTGTTTTTGTTTTTTTTTTGAGACAGGGTCTTGCTCTGTCGCTCTGGCTAGAGTGCAGTGCATCATCCAAGCTCACTGAAACCTCAAATTCCTGGGTTCAAGTGATCCTCCTGCCTCAGGCTCCCGAGTAGCTAGGGACTACAGGCATGCACCACCATGACCAGCTAATGTTTCTATTTTTTGTAGAGATGGGGTCTCTCTCTTGCTCAGGCTGGTCTCAAACGCCTAACTTCAAGCTATCCTCCCACCTCGGCCTCCCAGAGTGCTAGGATTACAGGCATGAGCCACCGTGCCTGGCCCGATTAAGGGGCATTATATCTGCAACTTACTCTCAAACAACTTGATAAGGCAAAGAAGAACATTAAGTTGGGAAACCTGTGATGATGATAAGTTTTTGTACTATTTGTACAACTTTTCTATAACTCTGAAATTACTTCAAAAGAAAAAAATTTTAAAAATTAATGGAAGATAATTGGTAAAGCAACACCTTCAACTCTGGTAAAGGTGTTCCTGTCAGAACTGAGGGGGATCAGAAGGACCCATCCCAAGCTAAAGAGGATATTAATAGCTCAAGAAGTTAGGACTCAGTAGGGCAAGAAGATCAAACCCAAATATTTCATTTTTCACAACACGGCTTATACCTGGAACAGAGCCAGAGGGGACTAGGGGATTGGAGGTCAGGATACTGTATTTATGTGTAAAATCAGGCTTGAGTTCAAAGATCCAAACAACAATATAGTGCTATGGCTATTCTTCAGGGAATCAATTTATTTGAACACTGGCAAATAACATCACATTTATAGAGCATGTCTTGTACTCCTCCTCTAACTGTAAAGAAGATTTTCTGCTGTAGATGGTGGTTCCTCAAATATGAGTTGTCTTGAGAACTCAGGAAAGCAACAGGTAGAGGGGGCAGGCTGCGGACCCTCACAAGGCTTAGAGAAGCTTGTTCACCTGGCTTAGGCCTCTCTGGGCTGAACACAGCATAGGTGAAAGCATCTCCCCTGAATCATGAATCCAATTAAGTACAGCCACACAATTGCAAAGCTCCATCTCCTCCTACCGTTCTATGACATAAAAGTTGTCTCCATCATCTCCTTGGTCAATGACATGCTCCTCAACTTTGACTATCCTTTCAAACATGGCATCGAGGACTTGAGAAAGCTGTTCCTGCAGGGTATACATAAGGAGAAAAGATTGCTTTTACATTTGCTAAAAAAAGGCAATGACATGCTTATGTTAATTTGTCACTATATAATAGAAGTCCTCACACCAGACCGTTCCCACACCAGACTATTCAGAAAGTTAGAGGCTATCTGAAACAAATGCTTTCCCGGGACCATTCAGCTTTGTACCTATGTGTACCCCAGCAGACAGCACAACTGCCAAGTGTTCTGAGGCAGTACTGTTTTGAAAAAGCTTTTCACAATTTACAAAAAAAAAAAAAAAAAAACAAAAACATTATTTAAATCATGGTCCATATTCTCTCAGCCCCCCATGCCCACATAATTGTCACCTGCCTTGATGGCTCTAGTATGTCATGTGTAAAGTCATGTGCTGCCATCTTCCTACTTCCTATAGGTGTTGACCTTAACAGGATCATCAAATCTAAAGGGCTGTGATGGCCTTGGAGGTTATCTCATAGAGGTGCACAACTGCCTCTGGCTAGCCAAACACATCATTTAACCTCACTGAGCTTCTGTTCCTTCACACATAAGAAGGGCTAAATGCAACGGCACATACCTATAATCCCAGCTACTTGGGAGGATTGCTTGAGGCCAGGAGTTCTAGACCAGCTTGGGCAACACAGCAAGACCTCATCTCAAAAAAAAAATTTTTTTAAAGGGTATAATAAAGTTTCTAGCTCCTTAATTTTTATGACCAAAGAAAAAAAATAGGCCGGGCGTGGTGGCTCACGCCTGTAATCCTAGTACTCTGGGAGGCCAAGGCAGTAGGATCACTTGAGGTCAGGAGTTCGAGACCAGCCTGAGCAAGAGCGAGACCCCCGTTTCTACTAAAACAATAGAAAGAAATTATCTGGACAACTAAAAACATATATAGAAAAAATTAGCCGGGCATGGTGGCGCATGCCTGTAGTCCCAGCTACTTGGGAGGCTGAGGCAGAAGGATCGCTTAAGCCCAGGTGTTTGAGGTTATTGTGAGCTAGGCTGATGTCGTGGCACTCTAGCCAGGGCAACAGAGCGAGGCTCTGTCTCAAAAAAAAAAAAAAGAAAAAGAAAAATCTAAGGGAAATATTTATTGAACAACAGGTACTCAAGTAATTAGAGCTATTATTAGATAGCTAATATTGTTTTATTTATATATAACACATACAATTACTTACCAACATTACCTGCCATAACCAGAAGACATTAATAATTGTACTAAGAAAACAACACTATTAAATTCTAACAAAACAGTGGTCTCAGCCAGGGGCCAGTATCCTCCTATCAGATGTGGAGATCAGCGACTGTTAGGGGGGCAATAAAGAATGCCAGCTTTATCTCAGAAAGAGACTTTCTCTTTGGAGCAATCTCGAGTGAAGACTTGACAAGGGAATAATTTTATTGCTGCACAATTCCATGTGATTCAATATTCTGTCAGAGTGACTGCGTTACTTAACTGAATATCACCAAAAAGCATTTTAGTTCCACGTGTATTCAATACTGTACAAGCTGACAAATACTAAAAGGGATGGCTTGCCACTCACATGCCATCCACAGTCATGTGGAATGTGAGCCTAGTGTTGCCAGAAATCTATCCGAACACTGGCAATAAGATAAAATTTTCACATACAATACAAATCACACACACACAAGTGTACCTGGCCTATAGGGTGACTGTTGGAAGCCTCTTGTTCTGAGTAACTTTTCATTTTTTCTCTTTTCTTTTTTTTTGTTTTTTTGAGACAGAGTCTCACTCTGTTGCCTGGGCTAGAGTGAGTGCCGTGGCGTCAGCCTAGCTCACAGCAACCTCAAACTCCTGGGCTCAAGCAATCCTACTGCCTCAGTCTCCCAAGTAGCTGGGACTACAGGCATGCACCACCATGCCCAGCTAATTTTTTCTATATATATATTTTATTTGGCCAGATAATTTCTTTCTATTTTTAGTAGAGACGGGGTCTCAGTCTTGCTCAGGCTGGTCTCGAACTCCTGACCTTGAGCGATCCACCCGCCTCGGCCTCCCAGAGTGCTAGGATTACAGGCGTGAGCCACCGCGCCCGGCCTGAGTAACTTTTCTTCTTCTAGCTTGGACTCTTCACAAACATGTATCATGAGATATAAAATATGGTAGGCGGAAGGGGAGCATTCTAGGTTAGGGGGGACTAAAATAACACCATGACAACCAAATGAAATACATTACCACTTACCATGGTCAATAGGTTCTCAGAAACTGTCCTCAAGTAACATCATTTTATTATAACATTGATGAGAAAAAACAAGTTAGTTTGTTACAGGTTGTTTTGTTTAAAGTCAGTTTCCAAGCCTATCAACAACGTTGTTAAGTGAGGACTTACTACATGTGATTCAGTATTAAAAAACAGAACAAAAAGCTACAGAACTTTACCGGGAAAACTAGAAAAATTTAAATATGGAATGTTTTTAGATGATATTATTACACCAATGTTAAATTTCTTGGGTTTATTAATAACCTCGTGTTAAAATAAGAGAATATCCTTGTTCTTAGAAAATACACCCTCAAGTATTTAGTGGTGAAGAGCTATGATATCTTCAACATATTCATAAATGGCTCAGAATAAAAAGCAGGTTTTTTTTTGTTTTTTTTTTTTTGAGGTAGAGTCTCGCTTTGTTGCCCGGGCTAGAGTGAGTGCCGTGGCGTCAGCCTATCTCACAGCAACCTCAAACTCCTGGGCTTAAGCGATCCTACCGCCTCAGCCTCCCAAGTAGCTGGGACTACAGGCATGCGCCACCACGCCCGGCTAATTTTTTCTATATATATTTTAGTTGGCCAGATAATTTCTTTCTATTTTTTTTAGTAGAGACGGGGTCTCGCTCTTGCTCAGGCTGGTCTCGAACTCCTGACCTTGAGCGATCCACCCGCCTCGGCCTCCCAGAGTGCTAGGATTACAGGCGTGAGCCACCGTGCCCAGCCCAAAAGCAGTTTTTATATACTTCTTTCTCTTCTCTCTGTACACAAACTTACACGCACAAGAAAAAGTAAATGTGGCAAAATGTTAACAACTGATAGGTATAGGCAAAGGATATAAGGAGTGTTCATGGTACTATTCTTTTCAATGTTCTGTAAATTTGAAATCTTAAACACGGTGGCTCATGCCTGTAATCCTAGCACGCTGGGAGGTGGAGGTGGGAGGATCATTTGAGCTCAGTCAGGAGTGTGAGACCAGCCTGAGCAAGAGTGAGACTCCATCTCTACTAAAAATAGAAAAAATTAGCCAGGCGTGGTGGCTTGCCCCTGAGTCCCAGCTACTTGGGAGGCTGAGGCAGGAGGATCACCTGAGCCCAGGAGTTTGAGGCTGCAATGAGCCATGATGATGCCACTGCATTCTAGCTGGGGTGATAGAGTGAGACCCCGTCTCAAAAAAAGAAATTTTAAAATTTGAAACAAATACACTAACCAGATTGGCTAAAATTTAAAAATACTGACATGTTGGTAAAAATGTGGATAACTGCAAATCTCACACATTATTGGTAGGAATGAAAACTGGTACAACTAGCTGGGTGCAGTGGCTCATGCCTGTCATCCTAGCACTCTGGGAGATCAAAGCGGGAGGATCCCTTAAGCTCAGGAGTTGGGGACCAGCCTAAGCAACAGTGACCCTGTTTCTAAAAATAGAAAAATTAACTGGGTTTTGTGGTGCGTGCCTGTAGTCCCAGCTACCTGGGGGGCTGAGGCAAGAGGATCATTTGAGCCCAGGAGTTTGAGGTTGCAATGAGCTATGATGACACCACTGCACTCTACCCAGTGCGACAGAGCAAGACTCTGTCTCAAGAAAAAAAAAAAAAAGAAAGAAGAAAAAAACAAGAAAAATGGTACAACCACATTGAAAAAGATCTGATAGGCCGGGCGCGGTGGCTCACGCCTGTAATCCTAGCACTCTGGGAGGCCGAGGTGGGCGGATCGTTTGAGCTCAGGAGTTCGAGACCAGCCTGAGCAAGAGCGAGACCCCACCTCTACTAAAAATAGAAAGAAATTATATGGACAGCTAAAAATATATATAGAAAAAATTAGCCGGGCATGGTGGCGCATGCCTGTAGTCCCAGCTACTTGGGAGGCTGAGACAGGAGGATCGCTTGAGCTCAGGAGTTTGAGGTTGCTGTGAGCTAGGCTGACGCCACGGCACTCACTCTAGCCTGGGCAACAGAGTGAGACTCTGTCTCAAAAAAAAAAAAAAAAAAAAAAAAATCTGATAGATTTTTTGTAAAATCAAACATATACCTATAACTCAGCAATTTTGCCCCAGGTATTTCACCCAAGAGAAATGGGAAAAAACATTCACAAAAAGACTTGTATAAAATAGTCATAGTATTACTCATAATAGTTAAAAACTAGCAGACCAGGTATTTATTAACAGAAAAATGAATAAATTGGTATCTTTGTACAATGAAATACTGCTAAGCAATAAAAGGGAATGAACTAACACCACTAGCAATAAGACATACTGACATCATGAACCCCTTCATGTGATGCTCTGAAAAGGACTCACTATAATTTCTGCAGTAGTCTGGCCAAAAATGTATAACCATATTCCAAAATCACGAAGAAACATCAGACAATATCAAATTGAGGGACATTCTACAGAATAACTAATGAGTACTCCTCAGTATCAAGATCATGAAAGATAAGGAAGAACTGAAAACTACATAGATTAGAGGAAACTAAGAAGAAATAACAATGTGGGATCATAGCTGCAGTGACCTATGATTGTGCTACTGCACTCAAGCCTGGCTGAAAGAGCAAGATCCCATCTTCAAAAATAAATTAAATAAATAATAAAATTTGTCCAAAATAAAATGTAAAAAGAAAAAGGAATGAACTGGTACATGCAACTACATGGATGAACTTCAAAAACATTGTGCTGAGTGAAAGTAGCCTCACACAAGAGTATATATTGTACAATTTCATTTATATTAATGGGAAATTCTAGAACAGGCAAAACTAATCTATTAGAGAATAAATCAAAACAGTAGTTACCTCTGGAGGGAGGAGGGCAATAATTGATCAAGAAAAAGCATTAGGGGTATATTTTTGGGGTGGTGCGAATGTTCTCCATTTTGGTATGGTTTTGGGTTACTTAAGTGTATGCATTTCTCAAATCTCAGCTAACACACACTTACAACTTATGCATTTAGTCAGGCGAGGTGGTGCATGCCTGTAGTCTCAGTTGCTCAGGAGGATTAGCTTGAGCCCAGAAGTTCAAAGTCAGCCTGGGCAACACAGCAAGACTCTTTCTCCAAAAAATTTTTTAAAAGACTTACTCATTTCACAATATGTATGCTTTACACTGAAAAACTATAAACAAATATTGAACTCTGGTTCATAATATGCATGTCAAAGTATTTAGGGGAAAATATACTGATACCTGAAATTTATTCTGAAAAGCACTCCTAAAGTAAGATGGGTTAATGCAGAGGCCAGCAAATTGCTGCCTATTTTTATAAAGAATATTTTACTGGAACACAGCCACACCCTGTTTTTTTTGTTTTGTTTGTTTTCTTGTTTGAGACAGGATCTCACACTGTTGTCCAGACTGGAGTGCAGTGTGGCATCATCATGGCTCACTGTGACCTCAAACTCCTAGGCTCAAGTGATCTTCCTGCTTCAGCCTCTGAAGTAGCTGGGATAATAGGTATACGGCACCATGTCCACATGTCCAGCTAAATTTTCTTTCTTTTTTTTTTTTTTGTAGCAACAGGATCTTGCTGTGTTGCCCAGGCTGGTTTCAAACATCTGGCCTTAAGCAATCCTTTTGCCTTGGCCTCTCAAAGTGCTATGATTACAGGTGTGGAGCCACTGTGCGCAGCCATCCTTTCATTGATGTATTATTTATGTCTAGTTTCCTGCTACAAAGGCAGAATTGAGTAGTTGTGTGAGAAATATTTATTATTTGGTTCTTTGGAGAAAAGTTTGCTGACCCCTTTGCTAAGGGATGCATAAATGCTACGTGATACAGCAAGCATAGTAAAATGCTGAAAGGCAGTAGATATATACATATCCTGTAAAATTCTTTTGACTTGGCCGGGCATGGTGGCTCACGCCTGTAATCCTAGCACTCTGGATTGCTTGAGGTCAGGAGTTCGAGACTAGCCTGAAAAAGAGTGAGACCTCATCTCTACTAAAAATAGAAAAATAAGCCGAGTGTGGTGGTGCATGCCCGTAGTCCCAGCTGCTCTGCAGGCTGAGGCAGAGGATCACCTGAGCCCAGGAGTTTGAGGTTGCTGTGAGCTAGGCTGATGCCACGGCACTCTAGCCCTGGGTGACAGAGCAAGACTGTCTCAAAAAAAAAAAAAAAAATTCTTTTGACTTTGCTGTATGTTTGAATATTTTCAGAATAAACTGTCATAATTGAATTTGAAAATTCAGTTATTATTTTTTAATATTAAAATGATAAAATTATTCTCTATTACTAAGAAAACTCCAAATATCAGAGCTGACATAGAAACTTCCCTTACAACAACTCTGAAGGTATAAAATTTACAAGAGGCTGCCGGGCACAGTGGCTCACACATGTTGTCCCAGCTACTTGAGAGGCTAAGACAGGAGGATTGCTTGAGGCCAGGAGTTCGTTCGAGACCAGCCTGGGCAACATACCAAGACCCTGGCTGAAAAAAAAATTTACAGGTTTTATTCACAGTAGATAAAAAAGCAAGTCCCCTTTCCATTTACACGGATGGTTCTTCTAGGGAAAACAACTGACACAGACCAGTGTTTCTCACAGTCAGCCTTTCCTTGAGCTCATGGTCCTTGTTTTATTCAGTCTCAGATTAACAAACTCTAACTAAAGTTAAAGCTATTCCTGTAAACCACACAACTACCAAACAGAGTAGTTTACAGATACCAGAGTTGGTTGAGTCCCTTGACTGACATATTACAAGCTCATGTCTAACCAGCCAGATTCCCAGGGAGGACTGTGGAAATGTCTTCCGGAGACTTTTTTTGGTAGGAGCTGGGTAGGAGAAATCTAATCCCAACCTTTCTGTTTGCACATTCTGGGATTCCTCGATAGGCCTAGCACGTCAGCCACTCATGTGGTTTTAGTGTGCAGGCTTCAAGAGGAGAAAGAGGAAATCTGAAGGTTCACTATTGCTATAGACCGAATGTTCATGTCACCTCACAATTTGTACATTAAAACCTAATTCCCAGTGTGATGGTATTAGGAGGTAAGGCCTTTGGAGGGTTATTAGATCATGAATGGGATTAGTGCCCTTATGAAAGAGACCCCAGAGAGCTCCTTCTCTCCTTCTACCATGTGAGGAAACACAAAGAAGACAGCCATATATGAACCAGGAAGTGGGCCTCTCACCAGACACCAAATCTGCTGGTACATCTTGATCATGGACTTCCCAGACTCCAGAACTATGAGAAATTTCCATTGTTTATAAGCCACTCAGTTTATGGTATTTTGTTATAGCAGTCCAAATGCACTAGGATACCTATCCTCGGTATGCAGCCATTGCTCTCTATTTCCACCACGAAGAGAAGGCCCAGGGTATAGAGCCTATGCCAGGCCTTGCAAACACATACAATTCACAAGAAGTGCTTAACACCTGAGGTCTTCACTGAGAAACAGTCACAAGAGATGTCCCATATCTGAGATGTGGGAAGTAATCACACATTTCCAGTGGATTAACTGCTATGGATAAAAAGAACTACACACCAGCATCTACAGAGCAATTTATTTCTTTGTAGTGTAAATTCAGTCCCTCCAAACTAAGCCAGGGTCACACAAATCTAAGCATTTCCTTGCAACATGACCAAACTGCATGGTCCTCAAATTACCAGTACTGTCTTGGAGAAAGTGCCAAAATAGCGCAGAAAAATACAGTAGTCTCCCCTTATCTGTAGGGAATATGTTCCAAGATCCTCAGTGGATGCCTGAAACCATGGATAGTACTGAATCCAATTGCTGTCAATCAGAGTACATTTCTGTTCATGTCTTACACTCACAAATATAATGCCTTCTCCATCTTAACCAAACACTTATCCACTGTGGCTGTAGTTTTTGCAGTCTGAGATGCGATAGCAAAACTAGCAACGAATTTCTTTTTCCTTCTTTACAATTTCACAGATAGAAGATTCATTCTTACTGTAGATCTTTGCAACTTCAGCATATGATTGTTTTCTTTCCTTACTAAATCAAGAACTTTCACCTTTTCATTTCAAGGAAGCATTTTATGGCTTCTCTTTGGAATACCCAAATTACATCATTTCTCTGATGCTCTGGGGCTGTTATTGAGTAAAATAAGGGCTACTTTAACATGATGACTGCTAGATGGCAACTAAGTGACTGGGTGGGTAGTGTAGCGTATACAGCAAGGATATGCTGAACAATGTGATGATTCACATCCCAGGTGGGACAGAGCAGGATGGCACAAGATTTGATCACACCGCTCAGAAGAGCATACCATTTAAAACTTATGAGTTATTTCTAGAATTTTCCATTTGATATTTTTGGACTGTGAAAAGCGAAACTGTGGATTATGGGGGGACTACTGCACTAAAAGGCATCCAAAAGATCATATCTGGGTTAAAATGGCCAACACGAAACATTTGTACATAAGGTGAATCTAAAGTTTATGCCTCCTACAACTGTGGCTAAGATGCTAAAAACTGTTTAAGTGATAAATAGGAAAAAAGCCAAAAGACCATTATAACAAAAATATTTTAAAAATCAATGTTACCTGATCAAGATTTTTGAAAAGAAGAATATCTTTGCAAGATTCCTGAAGTCTGCATCTCTGTTCATCAGTTTTAGGATGAATCACCTGCCAATCCAAATAAAACCAAGGAGATTTTTTTAAAATTTCATTTAAAAAGCACCCACTTAAAAACTGTTATATTTCTTTCTCCACAAAGTGGGAAAAATTAAGAGCATATTTTCTATAATTTTAATTCTACACAAATATCAAGCTGTACACTGAATGTGGAAGGGCAATGGGATGCAGTGGTCAAGAGCACCAACCCTGGAGTGACCTGCTAGCTCTGTGGCTGGCAGGAAGTCAGCTGTCTCCTGGAAGCCTCAGAGTCTTTATCTGTAAAGTGAAGTGTTATAAATTTGTTCATTCAATAAATATTGAGTACCTACTCAGTGCCAGGCAGAATCCTTGCTCTGGGGACACAGGAGTGAACACACAGACAAAAACACCTGCCCTCACATTCAATAAATACATGAAATATGGGCCAGGTGTGGTGGTTCACAACTGTAATCCTAACACTCTGGGAGGCCGAGGCGGGAGGATAGCTTGAGCTCAGGAGTTCGAGACCAGCCTGAGCAAGAGCGAGACCCTGTCTCTACTAAAAATAGAAAGAAATTAGTAAGACAACTAAATATATATGCAAAAAATTAGATGGACAGGGTGGCGCATGCCTATAGTCCCAGCGACTCGGGAGGCTGAGGCAGGATTGCTTGAGCCCAGGAGTTTGAGGTTGCTGTGAGCTAGGCTGACGCCATAGCACTCTAGCCCAGGTAACAAAGCAAGACTCTGTCTCAAAAAAAAAAAAAAACAAAAAAAAAAAAACAAAACCACAAAACCAAACCCACACATGAAATATGTTAAAGTGTTAAGGCTAAGGAGAAAAAAAAGGTAGAGAAAGGAAGTAAGAAGTGTGAGTGTGCATGTGTGTGTGCATATGTGGCCAGGTGAGGCCTCACTGAGAAGGTGACATTTGTGTAAAGAGCTCAAGGAAGTGAGTACAACCTTAGGGAATGAGTCATATGCATATTTCTGTGGGAAGAGCACCCCAAGCAGAGGGAACGGCAAGTGAAAACAAGACTTTATGGTGCAAGTGTGACTAGTAAGTTTGAAAAATAACCAGGAAGCAAGTGGAGCTGATACAGAGTGAAGGAGAAAGACCAGGAAACTGGGTTGGGGGAGAGAGGCACAAATCACAGACGGCACTATAGGTCACATAAGAAATGGAACTTTCTCTAGGAACATGGGAGCGATTTGAGGGTTCTGACTGAGGAAGGAGAGATCTGACTAACGTTTTTAAAAGATCACACTGGCCACTGAGTAAAAAACAGCCTGGAGGAAAGCAAGAGTAGAAGCCAGGAACCTACAGGGACTATCCCAGTGCCAGATGGTGGTGCTTTGGACCAGGTTGGTAGCCATGGAGGTGTTGAGAAGTAGTAGAATTCTGAATATGTTTTGAAGACAGCGCCCATCCAATTTACTGTATGAAAAAAAGGAGAGGAATTGAGATTGACTCCAGAGTTTTGAGAATGAGCAACTGGAACAATGGAGCTGTGATAAATTAAGCTGGTGAAGATGAATATTTAAGAAGAAATAACCAGGAGTTCATGTTAAGTCTGAGTTGCCTATTGATGTCTAAGTGGAGATGATAAGTAAACAATGGCTATAAAAGCTAAAATTCAAATATCAACAACCTATTATTATTAGTAGTGGTATCTATTATGCAAATGAAAGCTGTTATAAGGATTATTAAATAAGTTAATACATGTAGTGTTTCAAACAGTATCTTCCATTTACTAGGTGCTCAAAAACTATTATTATAGAAAATAAATGCTTACTGAACTAAACAGAAATAATTATTGGCTAATACTGGTATTATATTTGAGACCTATCAAACTCTTTCCTAAGTATTTTTGTCACTCTAAAAAAGGTACATCATTTAATCTGACCAGAAATAACACATGTGAAGTATTTTAGGCCATTCGTGGTGGCTCACACCTGTAATCCTAGCACTCTGGGAAGCTGAGGCGGGAGGATCTCTTGAGGTCAGGAGTTCGAGACTAGCCTCAGCAAGAGTGAGACTTTGTCTCTACTAAAAATAGAAAGAAATTATTTGGGCAACTAAAAATAGAAAAAAAATTAGCCAGGCCTGATGGCATACTCCTGTAGTCCTAGCTACTCCAGAGGCTGAGGCAGGAGGATCACTTGAGCCCAGGTGTTTGAGGTTGCTGTGAGCTAGGCTGACGCCACGGCACTCTAGCCCAGGTAACAGAGCAAGACTCTGTCTCAAAAAAAAAAAAAAAAACAAGGTATGAAGTATTTTAAATTCCTGATATTAAGTTAGAAAAAAACTGTTTTATGTTTTAAAAGTCATTAAGAATTTTACAATTTCTAGAATGAAAATTTTTTATTATAGTCACATAATGGTGGCTGTGTTTTTTGTTTTTTGAGACAGAGTCTCGGCCGGGCGCGGTGGCTCACGCCTGTAATCCTAGCACTCTGGGAGGCTGAGGTGGGCGGATCGTTTGAGCTCAGGAGTTCGAGACCAGCCTGAGCAAGAGCGAGACCCCACCTCTACTAAAAATAGAAAGAAATCATATGGACAGCTAAAAATATATATAGAAAAAATTAGCCGGGCATGGTGGCGCATGCCTGTAGTCCCAGCTACTCGGGAGGCTGAGACAGGAGGATCGCTTGAGCTCAGGAGTTTGAGGTTGCTGTGAGCTAGGCTGACGCCACGGCACTCACTCTAGCCTGGGCAACAGAGTGAGACTGTGTCTCAAAAAACAAAAAAAAAAAAAAAAAAAAATGAGACAGAGTCTCACTCTGTCACCCTGCGTAGAGTGCCATGGAATCATCATAGCTCACTGTAACCTCAAACTCCTGGGCTCAAGCAACCCTCTTGCTTCAGCCTCCCAGGTAGCTGGGACTACAGGTGCATGCTACGACGCCTGACTAATTTTTCTATTTTTATTAGAAACTAAGTTTTCTATTTTTAGTAGAGACGGGGTCCCACTCTTGCTCAGGCTGGACTCGAAATTCCTGAGCTCAAGTGATCCTTCCGCCTCCTCCTCCCAGAGTGCTAGGATTATAGGCGTGAGCCACCACGCCCGGTGAATGGTAGCATTTTATTATTAGAATACTTCAGAAATCCCTCATAGGTTACTAATTTTAAGGTATACATGATAGATCAATAGTTTCTTTTATAACATCAATTTTTTAAAAATGATAGTTCACTTTCATAAAAGTAACTTACGCTAATTGTACAAAAGTTTAAAAAACTGAGTTTTAAAAACACAGCACCCAAAAATCAACCATAGTCTTACCACAACCATTGTTAACATCTGGGGTATATTCTTCCATAGATATGATTCTATGTACATACATACAAATAAATAAATACATTAAATTTTTTTTATTTTGCAAAATGCTCTATAAAATGCATCTTATACAAACATACATTCCATGCCATCAAATCCAGTCATGTATAATCATTTTCTTTTTTTTTTTTTTTTTTTTTTTTGAGATAGAGTCTCACTCTGTTGCCCAGGCTAGAGTGAGTGCCGTGGCGTCAGCCTAGCTCACAGCAACCTCAAAATCCTAGGCTCAAGCGATCCTCCTGTCTCAGCCTCCCGAGTAGCTGGGACTACAGGCATGTGCCACCATGCCCGGCTAATTTTTTCTATATATATTTTAGCTGTCCATATAATTTCTTTCTATTTTTAGTAGAGATGGGGTCTCGCTCTTGCTCAGGCTGGTCTCGAACTCCTGAGCTCAAACGATCCGCCCACCTCGGCCTCCCAGAGTGCTAGGATTACAGGCGTGAGCCACCGCGCCCGGCCTAATCATTTTCAATGGCCATAGATTCTCTTGATTTGAATGTACCATAATGTAGCCCCTGGAAATCCTATATTTGGGGTCATGTAGGTTGTTCCCATTTTTCTATCTATCACATCACTAAAAGGTTTGCAGATGTCAATTTTTATTAATACATCCTCAAGTAGGCTCCAACTGCTCATTAGGAATGTTCATTAGTTAACCTTTAGGTTAACTGCTGAGTCAGTTGGCTTGACTATGTTTAAGGCTTCTGACAGCTACAGCTAGGATCCCCCTTCTCACCAGTGCTGCTCTCAATCTGTTAGCTTAAAAAATGGCATCTTGTTGAGATTTTAATTTGTATTTATTTTAATTATCAGCATGACTAGATTTTGGTGGGTAGAGGAGGGGAGTCAGCGTGAAATACAACAATTCTACCTAATATCTTTACTTTGGTTCTTACCCTTGGATCAGTATCTTCCTCTTCTTCATCAGGGTTGTAGGTCTCAGCACAGACTAAAATTGGAAAGAAAAAACAAAGAGAAAAATTAATTTAACAGATATGTGATTTTAGAGAAAATAAAATAGTAAGTCAACTATTTATTCACTGTTTTCTAAAGTTGCAGTGATCTTTTAAAATTCCTTCTTTAAATTAATAGATACATTAAGTACCTACAAGTGTCAGGCATTCTCAGGTGCTGAAGACCCAGCTCTCTAGAGATTGGTGGTCCCAAATAGGAGAAAGATGATGAAATATACCACCTACTAAATCCTATGGTACCGTAGTGGCTAGAGCGAACAAGGAGCTGTTGTCTGCTGAGTTATGAGGCAGGGGTAAAAAAACCATGAGGTACAATATATGCAGTATAAATACAGAGATATAGAAGTAATTACCAAAAGAATCAATTAACATAGTTCAAAGTCATTATGTGCATGTATAACTTAAGAATTAATTTTAGGCCAGGTGCGGTGGCTCACGCCTGTAATCCTATCACTCTGGGAGGCCGAGGCAGGTGGATCGCTTGAGGTCAGGAGTTCGAGACCAGCCTGAGCAAGAGCGAGACCTTGTCTCTACTAAAAATAGAAAGAAATTATCTGGCCAACTAAAAATATATATAGCAAAAATTAGCCGGGCATGGTGGCACATGCCTGTAGACCCAGCTACTCGGGAGGCTGAGGCAGTAGGATCGCTTAAGCCCAGGAGTTTGAGGTTGCTGTGAGCTAGGCTGACGCCACGGCACTCACTCTAGCCCGGGCAACAGAGCGAGACTCTGTCTAAAAAAAAAAAAAAAAGAATAAATTTTAAAACAAAACAAATACTATGTGTCAGGTTCTGTTCTAGGTATAATATTATATAAACCTAAAGCCAACCTGATTTTCTTTGTAGGTAACTTGTGTTTGTGCCAGTTGCCTATAGGCCTGCTCTTTGTCACTGTAATTCAAAGATTTAAAAAATATTCATTGCAACTTTATAATACCAAAATATCAGAAATGATGTAAGTATACATTTGAATAATGCAGCTATAAGAAAGTAAGAAAGAATGAAGAAAGTTTCGTGGGCTAATAGAGAGTGAGTTCTAAGGAACAAAAAGCCAAAAAAAAAAAAAAAAGGCAAGGTGAAGAAGAGTATATACAGTATACTATGCCTTCCATAAGAGAAGACTTCCATTAGAAAGAAGGAAAGCTAAGAATGGAGGGAAAATAAATATATATTTTTTACTTGTTAATTTTCCAAAAGGAAACAATTTGGGAACAATAAACCAGAAAGTAAGGAAATTGTTTTCCTAGAGCATAAGTAGAAACAAGAAGGAAAGGATAGGAAAGGGAATTAAACTTCTCTGAGGAAATTATTTTATATAAAAAGTTTTTTTGACATGTAAGCCATGTTAATGTTTCACATTTTAAAAAAATTAAATTAAACTGATAAGGAGGACCCTAAAACCAAATACAAGAAACAAATAAACCTAACCATGTAATAGGCTGATAATATAACCACAGGGAAGGAAAGAATTATTCTTTTTTTTTTTTTTAATTTTTTTTTCTCCAGAACATTTTAGGGGTATAAACGCTTTGGTCACATAAATTGCCTTTGTACCGCCCGAGTCAAAGCTACAAGGGTGCCCATCCCCCAGACAGCAGGCACTACACCCACCAGGTGTGAATTTACCCATCCCCTCTATCCCTCTCCCACCTGCCAGATCTCCAATGAATGTTACTTCCATGTGTGCACATAAGTGTTGATTGATTAGTACCAATTTAATGGTGAGTACATGTGGTGTTTGTTTCTCCATTCTTGTGATGGAAAGAAGAATTATTCTAAGTAGCTTCTGAACATAGTAAGTGGGGTCTACTGTATCCTAACAACAAAAAAGAACTCCTGTTGGTGATCAATAGCTATTCCAAACTCTTCTGTGTGTATTACCGTAGTGAGTACATAAGCAAACTCACATTTTTTTCACTGGAAAGGGGATACAAATATGGAATGGAGGAAAAAATACAATTGGAAATATCAATACAAATCATGATTTTAAAATCTTACCCTTAGGTGTTAGCGGCAAAGTCAATGAATTATCTAGCGAATAAAAAAAGTTTTGTGTTCACTAACAAATTTTTTTTTACCAAGAATGAACTAAAAGTGATCACCAGTTTCTCAGAATGCAGCAAACCTGTTTCCTCTTCACAACACAGGCCATTACAGCTGGAGTAAGTTTTCTTCTAATAAATTCTCAAATATCTGTAATAGCTGTGTGACCAGTGGTGATTTACTGCAGATTTCCACCCTCTCCTCTGTATATTGGAGCTAACAATTTCTCACTGTCAGAAGGATTCAAGTAGGCAAGTGCCAGGCACACGGTAAGGATGTGGTAAATGCCAACTCTTTGAACTATTACTATCATTACTACTTTTCCATTTGTTCTGAAGTTCAGGAATAATTATTGTTGCCTTGGTTCTGTTCTCTATCTCAGCTCTTTCAACAACTGTCCTTTCTTCAAGGCTGCCCTTCATCACAGATTTCTGACCCTACTCTCATTTGTGTGTTGGCTAAAAGAACCCATACATCTACAACTAGCAGACAAGCTGATACATACCACTCCCAATTTAATTTTCAGTTTCTTGGAGACATTTACCCATTGCAGCCCAATTTCCCCTTCCTGACTGATTTTCTGAAATAATAAAATACCTGAGAATGTGGCTAAGGAAGGGAAGGGTGAATCCTGTATACAGGACATGCCAAAGCATGAGCCAGGAAAGTAACACTGGGATGTAGGTAATGACTCACTAAATTTCTCCACGCATTCCTCTTTCCTGGAGATGAGGTCAGGGTGCATTTATCTCAGTTCTGCCCTAAAGATTAAGGCAGACATCTACCTTAGTTTGTAGCCATTTTTATTGCCACTTTTTGCATCTTCATAGGTATTTTGGTAGGTGATTGGGGAAGCTGCATCAAGGGCATCTAACCAGACACTATGCTAAAACTGCAAGCTTCTTGGTTCTCTGTGCTCTTGATTAAGGTCATTATCAGACCAGTTTTCTAACTAGAAATTTGGAATTCATCATGACTTCCTTCTTTCACCTCTTATTCAATGAATACATCACATTCTGCTTCAGAAATATTTTTCATACGTGACCTTTATTCAGTCTCTTCCAATTGCTACTCCTTGGTCTAAGACTTCAAAACAACTACTTAATAAATTTTTTTAAAAATCTTTACTTCAGGAGATAGATGGGTACACAGATATTACACTAACTTTCTCTACTTTTGTGTAGAAAATCTTTCATTTAAAAGGTTAAAAAATATTGAATATGATGAATCTGATCAATATTAAAAAAGGTTTCGGCCGGGCGCGGTGGCTCACGCCTGTAATCCTAGCACTCTGGGAGGCCGAGGCGGGTGGATTGCTCAAGGTCAGGAGTTCGAGACCAGCCTGAGCGAGACCCCGTCTCTACTAAAAATAGAAAGACATTATATGGACAACTAAAAATCTATATAGAAAAAATTAGCCGGGCATAGTGGCGCATGCCTGTAGTCCCAGCTACTTGGGAGGCTGAGGCAGTAGGATCACTTAAGCCCAGGAGTCTGAGGTTGCTGTGAGCTAAGCTGACGCCACGGCACTCACTCTAGCCTGGGCAACAAAGTGAGACTCTGTCTCAACAAAAACAAAAACAAAAAAAAAAAAAAAAAAAAGTTTAAGAAAGCCTTTAATGATGAGACTGATATGATTTTACTGATAATGACACTTAATCTTGGGCTAGCCTATTTCTAGGTTTGCTTTTCCTCCAATTTTGGAGGAAAGTCCTTTAGCAACTTAGCTCATTTTTATATTTTTAGACATTAATATAACTCAGGTAGAAAATGTTAATTATAATTTTCAAGTCTTAACATACAGAACTGTGATATAAATGTAGGTATTTTCATTATAATTATGAAAATGTTTCTATTTGTGGAAAACCATTATGCCTCAATTTTCCAAAACTGGTTTTAAATTTTCTTCCATTTTTTTCTTTTATCTTTTCTTCCCCCCAAACACTGGGTCTTGTTCTGTCACCCAGGCTGGAGTGCAGTGGACCGATCATAGCTCACTGTAACCTATACCTCCTGGACTCAAGCAATCCTCCTGCATCAGCCTCCCAAGTAGCTAGGACTATAGGCACATGCCACTATGCCCAGTTAATTTTTTTTTTTTTTAAGAGATGGGGTCCCGCCATGTTGCCCAGTCTGGTCTTGAACTCCTAGCCTCCAGCAATCTTCCCAACTCAGCCTCCTAAAGTGCTGGGATTACAGGCATAAGCCAAAATATCCAGCCCCCTTTTCTATCTTTTTATTTCTTTATTATGGTAAGAACACTTAACATGGGAATTAACTTCATAATAAAATTTTAAGTACACAACACAGTATTGTTAACTAATAAGCACAATGTTGTATAGCAAATCTCTAGAATTTATTCATCCTGTATAACAAAAACTTTATACCCATTGAACAGCAACTCCATGTTTCTTCCTCCTACCAGTTCCTCCCAACCACCATTCTACTCTGTTTCTATGAATTTGACTTTTTAGACACCTCAGTATTTGTCCTTTTATCACTGGCTTACTTAGCATAATGTTCTTTTTTCCCTTTTGAACTCCTGACTCACTTTCCTTTGCCTTCTTCCTCTGTTCCCACCTACCTCTCTATTTCCTGGTCCCAAATTACTTTCCTCGCTTTCTATGTAAAAACCCATTTTTTTTTTTTTTTTTTGAGACAGAGTCTCACTGTGTTGCCCGGGTTAGAGTGCTGTGGCATCCACCTAGCTCACAGCAACCTCAAACTCCTGGGCTCAAGCGATCCTCCTGCCTCAGCCTCCCGAGTAGCTGGGACTACAGGCATGCACCACCATGCCTGGCTAATTTTTCTATATATTTTTAGCTGTCCATATAATTTCTTTCTATTTTTAGTAGAGACGGGGGTCTTGCTCTTGCTCAGGCTGGTCTCGAACTCCTGACCTTAAGTGATCCTCCTGCCTCGGCCTCCCAGAGTGCTAGGATTACAGGCGTGAGCCACCACGCCCGGCCTAAAACCCCATTTTTAAGTGCCTACTTATTGTTGCTGCCCCTATGGTTCTGTGTATCAGGGAGCTTGTCTCAGTGTACAAGTTACCTGGAGAAGGCCCATAGTTGTGTGATCCTCTATACAGCCTCAAGAATTACACGGTGTCTCATGAGATGCTCAAGACCTATTGAAAATGAAGATTAAAACAGCAGCACAGCCCCTTGTTTAAGGGAATTTATTTTGCTGTAGGTCTCCAGAAGATGTCACTAGTCAGTATTGTGATACTACACAAAGTGATGACAAACATTATCCAGAACAATTTCTTTCAAATTTTAACTGGTGCCTCCTTCATCCAGAAATGTGAATCATTAAACTGTACTTGTTTCTGCTGAGAAATCCTCTACTAAATAATAACAATAATGAAATAAAAATAAAATGTACTTGTGAGAGAAAACCCTTTCATTTCTATAAACAAATGAGCACTGGCCGGATACAGTGGCTCATGCCTGTAATCCTAGCACTCTGGGAGGCGGAAGAATTGTCTGAGGTCAGGAGTTTGAGACCAGCCTGAGCAAGAGTGAGACCCCCATCTCTACTAAAACAAAACAAAACAAAATAAAACAAAAAGCAAAACCATAAAAAACTGTGTTTAAAATTAAAAAATAAAAAAAGAAATGAGCACAGATCCTGGTCACAGGCCTTAGGACCTGTGCTGCCCTGCCATAACAAAATACCACAGACTCGGTGGTTTAAACAACAGAAATTTACTTTCTCACAGTTCTGGAGGTTGGAAGTCCAAGATCAAGGTATTGGCACATTTGGTTTCTCCTGAGGCCTCTCTACTTGGCTTTGGCTTGCAGATGGCTGCCCTCTTGCTGTGGCCTCATATAGCCTTTTCTCTGTAAGTACACACTCCTGGTATCTCGTCCTCTTCTTCCTTTTTTTTTTTTTTTTTTTAGACAGTCTCACTCTGTCACCCTGGGTAGAATGCAGTGGCATCATCATAGCTCACTGCAACCTCAAACTCCTGGGCTCCAGCAATCCTCCTGCCTCAGTCTCCAGAGTAGCTGGGACTACAGGCACATGCCACCATATCTGGCTATTTTTTTCTATTTTTAGTAGAGATGGGGTCTCACTCTTGCTCAGGCTGGTCTCAAATTCCTGCGTTCAGGTGATCTTTCCACCTTGGGAGTGCTAGGTTTACAGGTGTGAGCCCTGTGCCCTGCCTCTTCCTCTTCTTATAAGGACATTATTCCTATTGGATTAGGGCTCTGCCCTTATGACCTCATTTAACCTTAATTACCTCTTTAAAGGCCCTATCTAGACATACAACCACATTGGGGCTAGGGCTTCAATCTATGAATTTGGGGGGTACACAATTCATTCCATAACACTGGGTTTCTAAATTATTTTAAGCAATGCTTAGTAATATTTCAGCTAAAGATAGCTATGGATGGAAAAAATACTGCATACTTGAAAGGATATAAAGACAAATATCAGTATTTCAGTATATTGTAAGCATGCAGCTTTAAAGGGGCAAGGAGCATCTGCCTTGCAGAAATGAGTGACCAACATGGCACCAGATTCTCAGTGGCCTGTTCTGTTGACTGTCACAGTCATCACTAGAGACACGACATTCCCTGCCTATGTGTGGCAGGATGCCAATACACAAATTTCTGATTAATGTGTTTTGAGGTTTCAATGAATATTTAATAAATGAGAACTGTTTTTTTTTTATGAAGGAAGTTTTGAAATTAATAGAATCATACTAACATTTCAAACTCAAAGACAGTTAACACTAATTTGGGACTATATCAAGAAAGCCATGAACTGTCTTCATTTAGTGTATTTATCGTTTGATGTAAAGCAGTAGTCACCAACTTTTTTGGCACCAGGGACCAGTTTCATGGAAGACAATTCTTCCAAACATCGGGGTTCAGTGGGTGGGCTGGGGTGAGGAAAGGTTTCAGGATGATTCAAGCGCATTACATTTATTGTGTACTTTATTTCTATTATCATTACATTGTAATATATAATAAAATTATTATACAACTCACCATAATGCAGAATCAGTAGGAACCCTGAATTTGTCTTGTTTTCCTGCATCTAGACAGTTCCATCTGGGGGTAATGGGAGACAGTGACACCCAAAGTGTGTTGCTTATGTCCAGTCTACTCTGTAATCTTGTTTTGGTTGCTGTCACTGCAGAACACCCTGCTTCACAAAGGTAGGCTGTTCGAAATGGAAGCAAGCTTTTCAGTGTTTTTGTGGCTATCTCAGGATAGTCTGTCTTGACTTCAATCCAGAATGTATGGAAATTTGAAGTTGTCTCAAACATACTTTTAAGGCCACTGTCATTTGTGATCTCAAGCAGTTGATCTTCTAGCACGCACAAAGTCAATTCACCTGGCTTATTCACAAATGGGTCTCGGATCCATTCCTTCCAAGTTCGGGGATTTTTTGTGGTTGGGAAGTAATGCTCAAACTCTTTTGAAAGCTGAGATAGGTGATCATGCACCAGCTGGGAGAAAGAAGGCCCTGGCTCAGGCTCTTTCAAAATCTCTGCTTAGGTTTGAAACATGTCAAAAATCCCAATGTTCATTCGTCACCCCCATAATTTCGGTTTGGCTTTGAATGCAGACACTTTATCTGCCAACTTGAACATAGTTGTCATTTTCCCCTGAAGTGACAGATTGAGTTCACTGAGCAGGTTAAATATGTTGCACAAGTAAGCAAGTTTTTCGACCCATTCTGTGTCCCTGAAATATGCTGCCAGTGGTCATTGTTTTTGTAAAAGAAATCTCTGGAGTGGCTCTCATAACTCAAAAAACTTTGGCCAGTGATCTACCTTTAGAAAGCCATCTCACTTCTGTGTATAAGAGAAGATGTGTGTGCTCTGCATCCATTTCCTCACAGAGCTAGACAAATAGATGTGAGTTCAGGGCATGTACTTTAATGTGGTTGATAATTTTAATCACATCTTGCAAAATGTTTAGTTCAGGTGACATTTTTCAGCTAGCTAGCATTTCTCTATGGATGACATAGTACGTAGACTCACATTCAGAAGCGACCTCTTTAACCAAGTAGTGAAACCAGAAAGCTGTCCAGTCATGGCGGCCACTCTATCCGTGCATATACCAACACAAAATGACCAATTCAGTTTTCCTGATGTGTAATCACTCAAAGACTTGAATACTTCTGCAGCTGTGGTGTTGGCTGGCAACAAAAATGCACATAACATATCCCATGCACATTCTCCTGAAAAATATATGCCACAAAAATAAGCACTGTCGCCTTGTTGTCAATATCAGTAGACTCATCAACCTGGATTGCGTACCACAGTGACTCATTAATCCTCTCTAACAATTGTGCCTCATTATCCTCTGCTATTTCATCAATTCCGTCTAGTTATGGTGCTAGCCGAAAGAGGAACCCATGCCACCTTTTGAACTGCAGCCTCTCCTAAAAGTTCACGACAAATATCCTTAGCAGAAGGACAGGATCAACTCTTCACCAATAGTAAAGGGCTTTTTAGCTTTAGCAATGTGGTTAGCCACTAAGAATGATGCTCTCAGTGCAGACGCATTTGATGAAGTGGTAGCTTTCAACAATTGCTTCTGTTCTTTGTGTTCATGTTTTTTCTTTTGAAAAAACTCAAGAATTTTAATGCAGGGTGCTTGGTCTCCACATGGTGAAGCTTCATTGGATAGCTGGTTGCCACATATTATACAAAGCACGTTTTGGAGAATGTGAATAACCTATTGCAATGAACCCATAATTCAAGTAGGACTCTTGGTATTTTCTTTTAAATGCAGCTTTCATTTTGTTGGCAGTCTTAAGAGTCTTCTGCTGTCTCATCATTGGGTCTTTCCCCCTTTTCAAAGAAGCTTTCCAGTGATGTTTGTTTTTCACTCATTTTTGCTAGAGTTAGCTTGTGGGCTTACTAAAACTGTGACTGAGACAAGTGTGCAGTGCAGGAGATGGATGGAAGTGGTAAATAAAATAATGGGCGTGCCACATGTGGACTAAAGTAAGTGTCAGATTCTGACTTAAAGCTGGACCTGGCTGCTCTGCTTGTAGGGGAGGAGGTAAAGTAAGGTTGGAAAAACAGATGGGGGCCGGGCGTGGTGGCTCACGCCTGTAATCCTAGCACTCTGGGAGGCCGAGGCAGGAGGATCGTTTGAGCTCAGGAATTCAAGACCAGCCTGAGCAAGAGCAAGACCCCGTCTCTACTAAAAAAATAGAAAGAAATTAGCTGGACAACTAAAAATATATAGAAAAAATTAGCCGGGCATAGTGGCGCGTGGCCGTAGTCCCAGCTACTGGGGAGGCTGAGGCAGTAGTATTGCTTGAGCCCAGGAGTCTGAGGTTGCTGTGAGCTAGGCTGACGCCATGGCACTCTAGTCCAGGCAACAGAGTGAGACTCCGTCTCAAAAAAAAAGAAAGAAAGAAAAAAAGAAAAAGAGATGGGGAATGGGGCTCCTGATGTGACTCAAGGACCTGACTTAAAGCCTGCCACCAGATGCAGCTGTACAATTGAAGCACATCAACTCACTTGCCACTATAAAGCCTGCCACCAGATGCAGCTTGTTACTCACTGATAGAGTTTTGATATGAGTCTGTAAGCAATTGATTTTTTATGGTCTCTGTGCAATCAAACATCTCTGCTAATGATAATCTGTATTTGCAGCCGCTCCCCAGCCTCAGCTCCACCTCAGATCATCAGGCATTAGATTTTCTTAAGGAGTGTGCAACCTAGAACCCTCGCATGCACAGTTTATAGTATGTTTGCACTCCTATGAGAATCTAATGCCACCGAAGATATGACAGGAGGCGGTGCTCACGTGGTGATGCTAGCGATAGGGAGTAGCTGTAAATACAGATGAAGCTTCGCTCACCTCCTGCTGTGTACCTCAGTTCCTAACCTGTGGGGGGGGGTTGGGGGGGCGCAGGACCACAGATGTAGAGGGATTGTTCTGTTAGAATGTATAACTTGGAAGGCACAGCTTTTCAATTCCAGTGGTTTGCAAGAAAGAGCAGCATCAAGAAGGAGAATAGGCTGGGTGTGGTGGCTCACGCCTGTAATCCTAGCACTCTGGGAGGCAGAGGCGGGAGGATTGCTTGAGGTCAGGAGTTCGAGACCAGCCTGAACAAGAATGAGACCCCATCTCTACTGAAAAATAGAAAGAAATTATCTGGACAACTAAAAATGTATATAGAAAAAATTAGCCGGGCATGGTGGCGCATGCCTGTAGTCCCAGCTACTTGGGAAACTGAGACAGGAGGATTGCTTAAGCCCAGGAGTTTGAGGTTGCTGTGAGCTAGGCTGATGCCATGGCACTCTAGCCCAGGCAACAGAGTAAGACTCTGTTTTTTTTTTTTTTTTTTTCCAGAGTAAGACTCTGTTTCAAAAAAAAATGAGGAGGAGAACAACATGCCTTTGAAGATACATACATACTGGGGTCTGGGCTTGGTCCCATCCACTACTCAGCTGTTAAGGGTAAATAATAGTAAGTGACATTTAAAAAACAGGACTGGGCTCACAGGAGACACTCAGTTTAGCTGCTACCTCTTCTACGGTGCTTTATGTTCCAGATTATTATTTATTCAGTCATCCTGAAGTGTTAGAGAAGTCTCTTCTGCAGTCTTTGACATAGTACACATCCTCACACAACTAGTTTTTACCCAGGTCCTTGGGTCACATCAGGAGCCCCATGCCCCATCTCTCCTTCCAACCTACTTTACCTCCTCCCCTATAAGCAGAGCAACCAGGTCCAGCTCAACTCCCAAGTCTTTACAATACTCTTCCACTTAGAATGCATCCTTTCTGATATTAGCCAAATAGTAACCATATTTTTCAACCTCTAGTGCAATTTTTGCCTCCCTCTAAGTAGTATTTAATTTCTTATGCCTATTATAATCTCTCCCGATTCCTTCCTTCCCTTCCATCCATCTACCCATCCATACGTACTCATATTGTTCTAAGTGTTAACTATACACCAATGAACAAAACAGATAAGATTCCCAGCCCTCATGGAACTTATTCTCTAATATAGGCAACTAGCTAATAAATAGGATAAATAAGTTAAGATAGATAGATAAAGCACTAAGGAGCAAATAAATTAAGGGAGGGAGATAGATTGTGTATGTGTGTGTTGCGAAAGGCGGGGAGTAAATTTGAGACAGGCCTTACTGAGTTGTCCTTCAAATGAAGGTCTGAAGAATGTAAGTGAGAAAACAACAAAAGAGTTTTGATGAACTATGGAAGTAAAAGTCTCACTAGAATGGGCTCGAGAGAGAATAGAAGAAGAAAAACTAGAAACAGCAAATATGGACAAGTCCTTCAAAGGGTTTTGCTGTAAAGGTATGGAGAGAAAATGGGTGGTGGCTGTAGAGGAAGGAGTGGTCAAAAAAAGTTTTATTTTATTTTTTAAGAAGAGAGAGCCAACAGTATCTTTCTTTGTTGAAAGTATAATCCAGATACGCGGTGGCTCACGCCTGTAATACTAGCACTCTGGGAGGCCGAGGCAGGCGGATCGTTTGAGCTCAGAAGTTCGAGACCAGCCTGAGCGAGAGTGAGACCCTGTCTCTACTAAAAAAAAAATAGAAAGAAATTAGCTGGACAACTAAAAACATATAGAAAAAATTAGCTGGGCATGGTGGTGCATGCCTGTAGTCCCAGCTACTCGGGAGGCTGAGGCAGAAGGATTGCTTGAGTCCCGGAATTTGAGGTTGCTGTGAGCTAGGCTGACGCCACAGCACTCTAGCCAGGGCAAAAGAGCGAGACTCTGTCTCAAAAAAAAAAAAGTATAATCCAGATAAAGGATAAAGATTAT
Source organism: Eulemur rufifrons (assembly GCF_041146395.1). NCBI lineage: Eukaryota > Metazoa > Chordata > Mammalia > Primates > Lemuridae > Eulemur > Eulemur rufifrons. The sequence goes on from NC_090989.1 coordinate 153,813,505, forward strand.
GCAGAGTAGAGAGAAGCTAATTCCTAGAAGGATGAACAGATGGGATCTAGCATAGGTGGATACTGTGGACTCATAGGCTGGTGAAGAAGGATAGAAATGGTGGTGGGACTCTATGGAAATTCTCTTCTGTTGCTTCTATTTCCTTGGCTAAATAGACAACAAAATCATCTGTTGAAAATGGGGAAGGGGTGTTAGAAGTTTTGAGAGAGAAAAGATATGAAACACTTACCTAGGAGAACAGAGAGTGAAAAAAACATGGGAACATAGTATGATTTCTGGTATCAAGAGCTTACTAGAACTTAATGATCATGAACTGAAATAAGATCAGTCAGCAGGACTATCTATTTTCCTCCAATCAAGTTCCGCTGTATTGGTATAGGCACAAAGTAAGTAGAGAATTGGGCCCAACCAAAGTGTGGTTAAACCAACCAAGTAAAAAAAGGAAAAGTAAATTGAGGGTGTGTGCCAGGGAGTGATTATAATCACTGATCAAGGAATTTAAGAGGAAGTGAGGAATAGCGAAAAGGAGGCTATGGGTTATCAGGGTTCGAACAGGACAGCAAAGGAGTTGAGAAGACAGCAGGTAGTGGCTGAAGAATGGGATCACTCACTCAGGTGTGAGAAGTTGCAACGCTTGTTGTACCAGAGTATGATCATGGGATTGAGTGGCTGAAGGAGGTTAGAGGAGTGGAAAATAAGATCCTTGGAGGGGAGGAGGAGGTCAAGGAACAGAAAAGCCAGACACTGGAAGAATCATCTATGTAGAAATAAGAAGCAATGACCTCAGGATTATTAGATGACAAGGGGGAGCAGCGGCTGGTAGAATATAATTATATGAAGTTTTAAACTGAGGGTTTTAGGGAGAAGGGACAGAGAATGGTCTTGAAGCAGCCAAGAGAAGCAATAGAAACATTCACCCATTTCCTGTCAGTGTTACAAGGAAGGTAGAAGAGAAAAGAGCCATTGCTTGAGAAGCCTACAGTGCAAGCCCAGCTTCAGCTACAATGGAAAGATGAAGGCTGCACTCAGAGAACAGGTTAAGAATTTAGGGGATTTAGCTAAACAGCAAGAGTTCCAAAAAAGGTGCAAGGAAATAGGAAAGGTAGTACTTAGGACCTATGCTACCTTTGGGCACCTTATCACCTCAACTTTTGCAAGTTACTTAACCTCTGCTTTGCTGCCATTTCATCTGTAAAATGGGGATAATCAAGATATGTACCTCAGAGTGTTACTGTGAAGATGATATTCAACAATACAAGGAAGGCACTAGAAAGACCTTAAAATTGTGCACCTAGCATGTAGTCTGCACTTGGAGAAATGTTACCTATTGCTACAGGATATTTTCTCTCCTGCATCATCCTTTTGGATTCTTTGAAAAATCTTTTATTTTAACATTTCAATGATATGAAAAGGTTTTAAATCTTAAAACCATAAAATCTAAGAAGGTAACACCATGTACTTGTCCGAGTCCTCCATAAGGTTCAAGAACTGAGTAACACTAACAGAGGACCACCACACAGTAATTCATAAATTAACACCATCTGTAACCACAGGAGGAAGTGTCACGATACCCTCCCTCTCCCAGATCTATCCTATAGATGTTAACGGATATTTCTAACCTTTCGGGGGAAAAAAGAAGTACAGGGCAGGGATGAACAGAAATGGAAGATAAAAACTCATAGGTCTCAAAATAAACTTAATCCCTACTCTATTTCCTCTCAGGAAATTGATTCTCTCAACATGAGAACAAAATCTTCAATTTCCTTTAAATAGATTTTGGTGTTTGAACATTATCAGAGGCTTTCTGAAAACAAAAATGAGCCAATTTTCTCAAAGAAAAGGATTGAGGGATAGAAAAGAGATTCCTAGTCTTATGAGATAATAGGTCATATGACAATTTAAAATCAAGAAACCTTGCCAAAAAAAGGGAATATGAATGTGAAACATACCGCTTGTCTAGCAATTTGGAAACACATTAACATTCCAACTGTACTACCAAATAAACTCTAGACTTATCAAAAAGTCAAACATTTTAAGAAAAACTTTCAGAAAATATATTTACCAGCTCTATGAAAAAAGGGAGGCCTTCTTGGCTTAGGAATAATCATTTAAAAAAGGAAGAAGAGAATATATATACTCAATAAATATAATTGTTACTGAATGCCTATGATGTGTCAGGCAGAGTTTGAGGTACCAGTCATATATTAAAAGTCAGCTGGCCGCAGTGGTTCAAGCCTGTAATCCCAGCACTCTGGGAGGCTGAGGCAGGAGGATCACTTGAAGCCAGGAGTTAGAGATTAGCCTAGGCAAGATACCGAGACCTCCTCTCTACCAAAAATAAAAAAAAATTTAAAAATTAGCTGGACATGGTGGTGTGTGCCTACAGTGCCAGCTACTCAGGAGGCTGAGGCAAGAGGATCGCTTGAGCCCAGGAGTTTGAGGTTGCAATGAGCTATGATGATGCCACTGTACTCTAGCCAGGGTGAGACTCTGTCTCAAAAAAAAAAAAAAAAGAAAAAAGAAAAAAAATTTACAGTTTACTCAAACTTATTTAAAAAATAATCTAGATCATAACAGATAAAATGGCAAAATATTACCAAACTAGTCTCATACAGGAAAATACGAATAGATTTCTCATATTTGTAAAGCATTGATTTTTGTTAACCAAAGAAATGCCAAATAAAACTATGTGAGTTACTATTTTACATCTAAAGTCCATATCATTGACATGGTGGTGGAAATGCGGCCTTTGCAAGGTGCCTTTCTCCCTGCAGCCTAATCTGTAGACTGTTGCTAGAAAACAAGACACAGAAGAAGCCAAGGCAATGTTCAGTCTCTGACATATTGCCACTTCCAGAACCAAAACAGGAAATAATTCAAGTGGCTCAAAGAGTTGTATGTGAGAGGTTAATGGGAGCATAATCCAGAATACCAGGAACAGTAGTATAAAAAATCATTTCTAGTCATGTTGAGTTAGTCATGTGTGGAAAAAATAAAATAAAATAAAAAGAATAGGAAAAAAATCATTTTTAGAAGCTATAATTATAAACATGGAAAAGTATTAATAACATTAAATGCAAACCACATCAACTATAGCAATATAAAAATATATGCGTATATACTCAGAACTTAAAATGAAAACAGAATGAAAACACCAGAGATAATTTTACTTTTTGCATAATGTTCTATGATGTTGTCAGCTTATCTTTATATTTAAAAGATCAGTTTATTTTTATTTAACATATTCCTATCTTAAAATAGCATTTCAGCAGTATGTTATGAAAGAGAACACGTACCTGATAGTCGCCTATTAAATCTGCCAGGAACTGGAACTGCAAAACAAAGAAGCAGCAACATTTAGTCATCGTTATGTCACATGACCCCATTTTTATTCTCCCTTTTTGCAAAGATCTTTGACAACAGAACTAAACCAAGTAGTACATCAGTTCATTTTCTTCCATACTCAACCAGAAATACTTGTTCAATGTGATATTAAGACAATATAGAAAATATCTCTTAAAATAAACTCTTTATAACTTCAGTGTACTCAAGGTGGCAATTTTATTTCTGCTCACATTCATGTTCCATCTACTTTGTATCATTCCAAATGAATAAGAAGTCTGCTGAATTTATTGGTAATGTTATGATATACAGCAGTAAAATTCTCTTTTTTAATATTCTTAAAGATAATCCCCAGACCTGCTAGATAATAGCATTTACATTTCATTTTAAAATAATTTAGTTAGTATTACACTAAAGTTAAAAATAAATTAACCATTAAGGTATACTGTCCCCCTTAATTTGGGTGGGTTTTCTCCTGCACATAATCAATACATTAATCAGAAAAATGTACCAATGTTTTTATGTTGGGGAAAAAACATAAATTTTTCTCTTTGTTAATTTTTTTTTACTTTTTACCTATCACACTGTCTGATGGTTGTCTAAATTCTCACTACTAAACTACATCATCTGCATAAGGTTTTTTTTACCCTCCAAAGCTCAATCTAATTTATTTTTTCTTAAAAAATACATGATTTCCCTCCCTCCAAAAAAGAGAAATACGAGGATTAGTGACAAACAAACTGAAGATGGCTCAGAGAGCTAAACAAAACTAATGTGAGGACTTGGAAACAAAAATAGGCCCAGGAAGTAGGCAAATGTTCATTTATCACAAGACTGTAATCATCTAGAACAAATAGGTAATAATTCAAAAGAAAACCACAGTTATTACTGATAGAAAGCACTTACAATAGTCTCTCACTATTTCCTCAATCAAAGAATTAGTCAAAATTAATCCACCCATCAGCAAAGCAAGACAATGAATTCAGTTCAACAAATACATGTGGGGTGCTTAGTACATGGCATGCACTGTTTTTGACAATTTGTGAGACATCACTGAGCAAAACAAAGACTCCTGATTTCATGGAGCTTACATTCTAGCTTGAAGAGTATAGGAGAAAGTCTCCTTTGATCACTTGAAACACATGTGCCTGTCACTCAGGTAGATAGATGATATACTAGTTTAAGCTCTCCACTCAGACCTCACGGAATTTCCATAATGAAAACTGCAATGAACATGACTACACAACCTAAAATTATAAAACATACAATGGGTGCTATCAGGGACTACCTGAAACAAATGGATAGATGTCAAAATTACAGAACTATTATAAAATAAGGACAGTATATTTAAAACAATCAAAAACATAAAAAAAGGAATCAAAAGCATAAAGAAAAGAATGAGATATGACTAAAAATAACCAGGGAGACATGGAAAAAGCAGAATTTTTAGGGAAAAAATGTAGTCATTGAAATAAAAAACTGGGCCCAGCAGGGTGGCTCATGCCTGTAATCTTAGCACTCTGGGAGGCCGAGGCGGGAGGATTGCTTGAGTCAAGAGTTCGAGACCCCTGTCTCTACTAAAATAGAAAAAAATTAGCCAGGCACCATGGCGCATGCTTACAGTCCCAGCTACTCAGGAGGCTGAGGCAGGAGGATTGCTTGAGCCCAGGAGTTTGAGGTTGCTGTAACCTAGGCTGACTCCATGGCACTCTAGCCTGGGCAACAGAGCAAGACTATGTCTCAAAAAAAAAAAAAAAAAAAATCAACATATAAAATTGTTTTTCTATACACACACACTAATATATATATATGAATAAACAAAATGTGTATAATACAGATATATACAATAGAATATCATTCAGTCTTTAAAAAGGAAGGAAATTCTGACACATGCTACAACACAGATGAACCTTGAAGATATTATGTTAAGTGAAATAAGCTAATCATAAAGACTATTATTGCATGATTCCACTTATATGAAGTACCCAGAATAGTCAAATTCATAGAGACAGAAAGTAGAATAGTGGTTGCCAGGGACTGTGGGAAAGGGGGAATGGAGAGTTATTGCTTAAAAGGTACAGAATTTCAGTTTTGCAAAATGGAAAGAATTCTGGAGATGGATAGTGATAATGGTTGCAGAACATTGTGAATGTACTTAACACCAATGAATTAAATACTTAAATACGGTAAAGATGATAAATTTTATGTGATGTGTATTTTACCACAATTAAAATTTTTCTTTAAATATGTAAAGCAAAACATTAATAATCGATCAATTTAGGAGTTCATTGTTCTTTCAATTTTTCAGTAGGGGTGAATTTTCTTCTAAAAAATATTTTAAAAATCATTCTAAATGTAGGTCTTCAAATTAAACACGATATAATTTCAATGTTATTCCATTGCTAAATCATGTTTTCATATAACTAATTCAAGGCAAATTAAATGTGGGCACTAGTCTTTAATGTAAATTAAACAATTTTTTTTCTTTTCTTTTTAGAGACAGGGTCTCATTCTTGTCACCCTGGTTGGACTGAGTGGCGTTATCATGGCTCACTGCAGCTTTGAACTCCTGGGCTCATGTGATCTTGCTTGGCCTCCCGAAGTGCTGGGATTACGGGCGTGAGCCCCCAAGCCCAGCTAACAATTTGTTGAAATTTACTTTATTTCATAATATACTGGGCTAAAATTTAAAAATATAAACTTAAAATCACTATTTCCATATATTGTGCAAAAAAGACAAAATTATTTCTTAAATCCCTAAAGCATTATCAGTTACTGTGAAATAGGTTGAAAAGTTTAAAAAAAAAAAGTGTTGACAATGCAGTGGAAAATATTTACAAATGAAAGACGTCAGGCATTTAGCACGAATGTATAAATAAATGGATGAAAAAGTGAACAAAATGGGTAAAAATATGCTGCCTGATAAACCTGTATTATTTAATTTTTAATTATTATCAATAGTACACATCTTGTAAGTTTTTACAGGGCCAGAATAAACAGCTGCAATTGGAGCAAGATACAATGGCAAAGCACACAGAGGATGCCAATCAATGTCTACAGCAGTCAAAGAGACCATTTTATTCTAATTTCACTACTGTTTAGAGAGCTCACAAGAGAGCCCATCAGCCTTTGTGTGGACCAGACAAAACAGTCAGCTAGCATAACAAGTACAAGAAAATCTTCCATCAAGAAATAATACCTAAAATGCTCTCCTTTTTCTATTATAAACAAATACTGATAGGGATTCAGAAGACTTAATAGGTTATCACCGGGCCGGGCACTGTGGCTCACGCCTGTAATCCTAGCACTCTGGGAGGCCGAGGTGGGCGGATCGTTTGAGCTCAGGAGTTCGAGACCAGCCTGAGCAAGAGCGAGACCCCATCTCTACTAAAAATAGAAAGAAATGATATGGACAGCTAAAAATATATATAAAAAAAAAAATTAGCCGGGCATGGTGGTGCATGCCTGTAGTCCCAGCTACTCGGGAGGCTGAGACAGGAGGATCGCTTGAGCTCAGGAGTTTGAGGTTGCTGTGAGCTAGGCTGATGCCACGGCACTCACTCTAGCCTGGGCAACAGAGTGAGACTCTGTCTCAAAAAAAAAAAAAAAAAAAAAAATAGGTTATCACCGGACCTGAAAACATATGCCTTATAAACATTAACAAATGAGTTCTAGGCCGGGCGCGGTGGCTCACGCCTGTAATCCTAGCACTCTGGGAGGCCGAGGCGGGTGGATCGCTCAAGGTGAGGAGTTCGAGACCAGCCTGAGCAAGAGCGAGACCCCGTCTCTACTAAAAATAGAAAAAAATTATATGGACAACTAAAAATGTATGCATAGAAAAATTAGCCGGGCATAGTGGTGCATGCCTGTAGTCCCAGCTACTCGGGAGGCTGAGGCAGGAGGATCGCTTGAGCCCAGGAGTTTGAGGTTGCTGTGAGCTAGGCTGACGCCACGGCACTCACTCTAGCCTGGGCAACAAAGTGAGACTCTGTCTCAAAAAAAAAAAAAGAAAAAAAAAAAAGAAATTATATGGACAACTAAAAATATATATATAGAAAAATTAGCCAGGCATAGTGGCGCATGCCTGTAGTCCCAGCTACTCGGGAGGCTGAGGCAGGAGGATCGCTTGAGCCCAGGAGTTTGAGGTTGCTGTGAGCTAGGCTGACGCCACGGCACTCACTCTAGCCTGGGCAACAAAGTGAGACTCTGTCTCAAAAAAAAAAAAAAAAAAAAAAAAAAAAAAAACAAATGAGTTCTCAATGAAAACTAAGTCATCATTCCTGATGAAATGAACTCCTTAAATACTGACACACCCTGAAAATCAAAACATAGTTCTTTGAGCGGACAAAGAATTATATATGGTGAATAACATTAAGAACATGCTAGACAAATTGAACATTTCCAAAGATCTCTCCTATTTTCAACTCAAACATGTGATGGACAAGACAATAAAATCCTCACTATATATGTAGCAAGAAATGGCATAAAACCCTGGAAAACATAATCTAAGCACAACTATGGCAGGGCAAAGCTCAAGAGGACACACTGAATTGGCTCACAAATAGCAGGTACACTCAAAGCTATGCTCATAGGATGTCAGCAGCAGTGGCTGTGTACAGACAGGCAGATGATGGGAAACAGGGTATTAATGAAAGCCTTGTGTTTGGGGGAACCAATATATCATAGTACCGTATTGTAAATCTCAAAAGTGGACTATGAAGCAGATATTAGGGTAGGCCCATAAGAGTGGTTAATCACAAAAAGAGGGTTGCCAGGAAGGACTGCTATCAATAGCTGGCAGGGGGGCCAGTGACCCCCATAGGCCAGGGGATGAAAGCACCTCTGGGCAGATGAAATAGCCTGAAGAAAGCCCCAAAGGCAAGAAAGTTTTGGGGGGGGAGTGTAAATGTCCAGGGCAGCTGGAAACACAGGTGAGGGAAAGTCAAGGTATCAGGGAGCACTATTTAACAAGTCAGGACAAGCCCAAGAAAAGTACTGGGCAACACATTTGGGGTTCTGATACTCAATCAATGGGCTAGAGGGCTCATTATTGGCTCACGATTTAAAAAGAAAAAGAAAGAAACCCACCATGATTTTGTATACACAAATAATTCATTCTGTTTTCTCAACTGGTCAGAAAATGCTGCTATTCCTTCTTCACTCTCTATTTCTGTAGAATCTGGTGCTAGTTAAACTAACTACATGGTCATCAAAACTTAAAAGTAAAAGCTCCCATGGTGCTTTTGCCTTGATATGGTGGTTTCTGCTGTAGCATGTGAATGTATGCTAGTAAGGTTCACCTCATTGATCCCTGTCTCCTGTCTGTCTAGCATTGTATACCCATCTTCCCACTACCTATAGAAAGACTCTTATCTGACTCTGTTAGGGCCTCTAACTATATATAATTCACCTAGCTACTTCATTCAAACACCTGGCTTCTCAAATGAGCTGTTCGTGGGCTGACCTACATTCTTTTTTTTTTTTTTTTTTTAAAGCTCTTAAAAGCTGGCTTCCAACTATCATTCAAGTAGCTTTCTCTAAAATTACAACTTCCCTCTATATAGTTCTTTTTTTTTTTTTTTTTTGAGACAGAGTCTTGCTTTGTTGCCCGGGCTAGAGTGAGTGCCATGGCATCAGCCTAGCTCACAGCAACCTCAAACTCCTGGGAAGTGATCCTACCTGCCTCAGCCTCCTGAGTAGCTGGGATTACCGGTGCAAGCCACCAGGCCTGGCTAATTGTTTGTTTCTATTTTTAGTTGACTGGCTAATTTTTTTTTTCTATTTTTAGTAGAGATGGGGTCTTGCTCTTGCTCAGGCTGGTCTCGAACTCCTGACCTCAAGCAATCCTCCCGCCTCGGCCTCCCAGAGTGCTAGGATTACAGGTGTGAGCCAATGCGCCCGGCCTATATTGTTCTTCTATATTAATTCCTTTATCCCTGAATTAAAAAAAAACAGCTCAATATTGGTTGGTGCCTAATACATATTCATTCATTCAACAAAAAGTTACTGAGCACTCCCATAACAGGCACTGTGCTATCCTGCAAGAAAATAAAGATGGTTCAATATGGTCCCTTGCCCACAAAGACCTTTTATGATCTAGCAGAGAAATGAAGAACAACAAAATCATAATAGTGTGGTATATATTACAACACAGCAAGTACAGAGCGCTTTGTGCGCACTTATGAGTGTCTAGAGAACATAGGGGCTAAGTATGGTTGGGTTAGAAGGTAAGTAAGCTTGTGATTTCAGGAAATGAAAGGAGTATGTTATGGCATGAGTTTGAGCAATGTGGGAAAACAGCACAGAGGTCAGGGTAGAGAGGTGAGCAAAGGCCAATCTGTAAGCCATCCTGTGGCACAGCAATATTCAGAAGAGTTAAACTGGTTGTTCCTCTCTATTTCCAGTCTCCTTCACCGGAGGAAGCCGGGCAAGAACAAATAATCAAAGTACCTGAAAGAGATTCTCAAGGTCAGGTGGCTCACGCCTATAATCCTAGCACTTTGAGAGGCCAAGGTGGGAGGATCGCTTGAGGCCAGGAGTTCCAAACCAGCCTAGCCAACAGTAAGACCCCACCTCTACAAAAAAAAATTTTTAAAAACTTAGCCAGGCATGATGGTGCATATCTGTGGTCCCAGCTACACTGGAGGCTGAGGCAGGAGGATTGCTTGAGCCTAGAAGTTTGAGGTTGCAGTGAGCTATGATCATGCCACTGCACTCTAGCCCTGGCAAGAACAAGACCCTGTCTCCCAAAAAATAAAATGAAAAAAAAAAGAAAAAAGAAAAAGACTGTCTTGGAGGTGACTGCAAAACCAGAAAAGGAAGTCTGGAGAATGGTGACCAAGGCTTAATGGGAGAGGGTGTCATAATTGGAGAGGGCCCTTTATTCTAGTACCAAGGAATAGCATGAAAGTCCTCCAGTGTAAAATACTTACCCTCTTAATCCATTGATTCTCTATCTGCAGGCTCCCTGCTTCCCCATAGTCTTGGACATCTGTAAGACCAGTGGAAAGAGAGTGGGAGACTTGGACACCCCAAACAAGGTGGAATTGAGCAGAACCAGTTGGAAATGTTCCCTACGAGTGGATCAGCAGTGGACATAGCACTTTTGTTACAATATGAACAAACCAGAGCAAAAGGAGTCATTGCAGACTGAATTTTATAAAGATCACTTTGACTGCAGTGGTAGAGGAAGATAGGTTTAGATGTGTGGCTTATGAACAAGAGGAAAACAAATAGATTCCAGAGATGAGATAAAACCTATACAGTTCAGAGACAGATTCAATGTCTAAATGTTTGCTCTACAAATGTCAATCAGATGAAAGTATATTCCTAAAATTATAAAAGACAAAGTAGTCAACATAGATCTCCTTCAATCTGTCAATAAGGATGCTGTGATAGATTCTAAAATCATAAGATGTCAGAGTTACAAAGTATCTACAAAGTCATCTAGTCTGGCCATGGCAAGTAGGCTTCATCTCACCTGGCAACTCTAATCGTAAAGTCACTGGTCTACCTGAGTCATCCTCGACTCCTTCCTCTCTTTCACTATTCACATATACTTCACTAACAATCCCATCTGTTCTCCCTCCCACTTTATCTATTGAATCAGTCTACCTTTCTTCATCTCCATTGTTATGCTAGTCTGAAGTACATCATTTCTTGCTTGGATGACTTGCAGTAGCCTCCAAACTTGTCCTCCCACTGCCAATCTATTCTCCACACAGTCATCAGAGTGATCTTAAATTTAGGAAGACAATTTGACAGTCTCAGTCAAAATTTTAAATGTGAACTGCCTTAAACTCAGCAATAATTCCACTTCCAGGAATATGTTCTAAATAAAACTCACATATGGGGATATATATATACACACACACAGTGTGGGGATATTTATATACACACACACAGTGTGGGTATATACATATATGTGTATATACAGTCATCCCTTGGTATTTGGGGGGTGAGAGTTTGTCCCAGGATGCCTACAGATACCAAAATCATACCCAAGTCCCTTATATAAAATGGCACATATTGCTTCTCAGCCTTTTGCTAAGAGCAAGTGTAAAATGGCATAGAATTTGCATACAATCTATACTCTATCCTCCTGTATATTTTAAATCATCTCTAGGTTATTTGTAATACCTAATACAGTGCTATATATCACTTCATGCCCGTGGAATTATTGAAGTAAGCTATGATGGTGCCACTGCACTCTAGCCTGGTGACAGAGCAAGACCCTGTATCAAAAAAATAAAAAATAAAAAGGAAATGAAGGCCTGGAGTGGTGGCTCACACCTGTAGTCCTAGCACTTTGGGAGGCCTGGCTGGGAGGATCACTTGAGGCCAGCAGTTCGAGATTAGCCTGGGCAACCTAATGAGACCCAACCTGGTTAAAAATTAGCCAGGCAAGGTGGCATGTACCTGTAGTCCCAGCTACCCAGGAAACTGAGGCAGGAGGATCATTTGAGCCTAATGAGCTATGATCAAACGACTGTACTCTAGCCTTGGCAACAGAGTGAGACTGTCTCTTAAAACAAAAACAAATCCCAAACTTCTAGAGCTTATAAATGAATTCAGCAAAGTTGAGGATACAAGATCAACACACAAAAAAAATCAAATATGTTTCTACACACCAGCAACGAACAATCTGCAAAGGAAATCAAGAAGACAATTCCATTAAATAGCATCAAAAAGAATGAAATACCTAGGAATAAATTTAACCAAGCAGGTGAGAGATTTGTACACTGAAAACTACAAAACACTGCTGAAAGAAATTAAAGGCCTAAATAAAAGATTTAATTAATTAATTTATTTATTCATTCATTTATTTAGACAGAGTCTTGCTCTCTTGCCTGGGTTAGAGTGCCATTCATTCATTCAATTTAGACAGAGTCTTGCTCTGTTGCCCAGGTTAGAGTGCCATGGCCTCAGCCTAGCACACAGCAACCTCAAAATCCTGGGCTCAAGAGATCCTCCTGCCTCAGCCTCCCAAGTAGCTGGGACTACAGGTGCGTGCCACCATACCCAGCTAATTTTTTCTATTTTTAGTTGCCCAGGTAATTTTTTTTCTATTCTTTAGTAGAGATGGAAGTCTCACTTTTGTTCAGGCTGGTCTCAAACTCCTGACCTCAAGCTAATCTTCCATCCTTGGCCTCCCAGAGTACTAGGATTACAGGCCTGAGCCATCATGCTGGCCAGATTTAATACTATCAAGATGGTAATATTCCTCAAAGCGATCTACAGACTCAGTGCAATCCCTATCAAAATGTGAATGGCCTTTTCCTTAGAAATGGAAAAACTGATCCTCAAATTCATATGGAATTGCCAAGGTTCCAAATAGCCGAAACAATATTAAAAAAGAAAAACAAAGTGAGACTCCAATTACCTAATTTTAAAACTTACTACAAAGCTACAATAATCTAAACAGTGTGGTACAGGCATCAGGACAGACATATACCAATGGAATAGAATTGAAAGCCTAGAAATAAACATCCATAGCCAACTGATATTCAACAACAGTACCAACACTATTCAATGGAAAGAACAGTCTCTTCAACAAATGGTGCTAGGACAACTAAATATTTACATGTAAAACACGCATAAAAGAATGTAAGAGAATGAAGTTGAAACCCTACCTGACTCCATACACAAAAATTAACTCAAAATGAATTGATGACCAAAATATAAAAGCTAAAACTGTTGGAAAAAAACACAGAAATAAATCTTCATCACCTTGGATTTGTTGACCCCAATTCTTAAAACAAAAATGGGCAAAAGACTTGAATAGAAATTTCTGCAAGATATTTGTAATATAAACAAATGACCAAAAAGCATATGAAAAGATGTGCCATACCACTGATCATTTAGGAAATGCAAATCAGAACCACAATGAGATACCACTTCATATCCACTAGGATGGCTCTAATCCAAAAAAGGTAAAACAAGTGTTGGCAAGGATGCAGAGAAATAGGAACCCTTGTACATTGCTCACGGTAATGTAAAATGGTGCAGCTACTGTGGGAGACCGTTTGGTTGTTCCTCAAAAGGTATACCACAGGCTGGGCACGGTGGCTCACACCTGTAATCCTAGCACTCTGGGAGGCTGAGACAAGAGGATCGCTTGAGGTCAGGATCAATACCAGCCTGAGTAAGAGCAAGACCCTGTCTCAGCCAAAAATAGAAAAAATTTGCTGGGTGTGGTGGCATGTGCCTGTAGTCCCAGCTACTCAGAAGGCTAAAGCAGGAGGATTGCTTGAGCCCAGAAGTTTGAGGTTGTGGTGAGCTGTGATGATGTCACTGCACTCTCCCCAGGGTTACAGAGTAAGACTTTGTCTCAAAAAAAAAAAAAAAAGAAAAGAAAAGTATAGAATTAGAATTACCAATATGACCCAGCAATTCCACTCCTAGGTATATACCCAGAGGAATCAAAAATAGGTTCCCAGACACATAATTGTTCAGAAATGTTCATATCAGCAATATTCACAATAGCCAAAAAAGGTGGAAACAATCCAAATGTTCATAAATGGATGAAAAGATAAACAAATTACAGTATATGCATGCAATGGAATTTTTTTTTTTTTTTTTTAAAGAGACAGGGTTTCAGCTCTGTCACCCAGGCTAGAGTGCAGTGGTGCAATCATACTCCACTGTAACCTGGAATTCCTGGGCTCAAGTGATCCTCCTGCCTCAACCTCCTGAGTACCTAGGATTACAGGCAAGCACCACTGTGCCTGGCTAATCTTTTTTAAATTTTTTGTAGAGGCAAGGTCTCACTATGTTGTTCAGGCTGGTCTCAAACTCCTGGCCTCAATTGAACCTCTTGCCTCAGCTTCCCAAAGTGCTGGGATTACAGGCATGAGCCACCATGCATAGCCAGCAATGAAATATTATTCAGCCATAAAAAGGAATGAAATACTGACACATGCTACTTAGATGAACCTCGAAATTATTATTTAAATAAAAGAAGCCAGACACAAAAGCTCATATACCGTGTGATTCCCTTATATGAAATATCAAGAATAGTTAATCCACAGAGACAGGAAGCAGACTGATGATTGCAAGCAGATGGAAGAAGGGGAGAATGAATGGTGATTATGTATTGGATACAGGTTGTTCCTTTGGGGTGACAGGAAAAATCTGCAATTAGAAAGCTGCAGAGGTACACAACGTTGTGAATGCACTAAATGCCACTCAATTATATACTTTAAAAAGGTTAATTATATGTTATATGAATTTCATCTCAATTTAAAAAAATAAAATATGCTAAGTGAAGTAAGCCAGGCCAAATAAGGAATCTTTCTGGGGTGATGAAATGTTCTAAAATTGTGGTGATGGCTATACAACTCTGTAAATTTACTAAAAATAAATTGTATGAATTTTTTAATATTTATTATATATAGCTGTATTAGGGTTTTCCAGAGAGAGTTTTATGGTATACAAATTAAACCTCAATAAAGCTCTTAAAAAAAAACTATTAAAAGCCCTTAGCTATGATTCATGTCACTTTTATTACTTATTTTTTTTGGAGACAGAGTCTTGCTCTGTTGCCCAGGATAGAGTGCCGTGGTGTCAGCCTAGCTCACAGCAACCTCAAATTCCTGGGCTTAAGCAATCCTTCTGCCTCAGCCTCCCGAGTAGCTGGGACTACGGGCATGTGCCACCATGCCCAGCTAATTTTTTTTTCTATTTATTTTTAGTTGTCCAGATAATTTCTTTCTATTTTTAGGCTGGTCTTTCTATTGTTCAGGCTGGTCTTGAACTGACCTCAAGCGATCCTCCTGCCTCAGCCTTCCAGAGTGCTAGGATTATAGGCGTGAGCCACCACATCCAGCCCATGTCACTTTTAAGTACAAAGAAAATGGGGATGAAATGAAACCAAATAAAGAAAAGCAGAAAATAAGAGCAGAAAAAAATACAACTTTTTTCATTTGATTTAAATAATTAAAGTGTTTTATTTATTGACACCTACTATACGCTAGGCACTGGGTCTAGAGCAGAAGAAAAACCAAACCATCTGTCCTCATAGAGTTTATAATCTAACTGTGGTGACAGACAATACACAAACACATCCTATAACATAATGGGGCAAAGATTCAGTAGGTCCTGAGGTATAGTAAGAAGAAGAAAATAATTCACTACGCCCTTTATTCATTTAGTGTTACAGGCAACTGTGAGCAGAAAAGGCTTTTACCACTTTACTTAAAGCCTTATGTTCTATTTAAGCTAAAAAATTTAATTCTGAAATATGCTTGGATGTTTTAAACTCTGAGATCTTATCTGTCTTCTACAGACAGCAAAAGCTTGTCTAATCTTGTGTTAGTAACATTGGTCAAACTAGACATAATACTCTATACATATTGAAGCAGAAAGAACTAAAGATAAGAGACAAAGACTGTGGTGTAATTTTGATTGGAAAAGAATAGGAGGTGCATTTTCCAGTTTCTGGATCCAGAAGACAAAAGTCCGTCTTAGTAGAAATTTGGGCAAGAGAACCTCAGTTCTTCTTTGGGAATAAAAAAGCTATGCACAATCTCCAGAAAGTTGTATATAATTTAGGTAGCAGCTATGATCCACATTAAACCTTCTAAATTAAGCCAGCTAAGATAAAGCGGGAAAGTTATTATGAATATTAACAGCTGGCCCAGTACAGTGGCTCACACCTGCAATCCTAACACTTTGGGAGGTTGAGGAGTGAGTATTGCTTCAGGTCAGAAATTTGAGACCAGCCTGAAAAAGAATGAGATCCTGTCCCTACAAAAAACAGAAAAATTACTCAAGCGTGGTGAGATCCTGTCTCAAACAAAACAAAACAAAAAAAGGAATATAAACAGGTTAACAGGGAAGGATCACTAAGCAGGGTATTCACCTAACTTTACAATCCTTTCTATTTACTCAAAAAGTGAACAGGTTTTTAGCAGTTCAAGTTTAAGAATTGAATTTTGAACTAAATTTGGCCATGATTTTAAACATTCTGTAATGACTTGTTCCATCTGTATTTCCAAAAAGTTTCATGAGATGAGTCTGATGTGCACCAGAGCATAAAACTATCGCTATAAATTGATAACATATCATAGAATCAGAGTAGTTCAGAGTTTATTCAGTCTTGAAACTGGTGCAGCTCTCCAGCAATTTATAGCACAGCTCTGTCTGTAACAGGAAAAATCTAGACCATTTTTACTTTCTAGTTTCAAGCTTTGTGTTTTATAAATATTTAGTTATGAATTTTAACAGGTTTTTCAGGATATGAAGAAAATGGCTCAAGTTTCATTCACCAATTCTTAAGCCCTTTGATATTCAGAAGGTGCTGGTATGTTTTTGAGAGAGATTGAGGTCAGCTTTAACATATATGACTTAGCTCATACCTGGCAAAGAATGAGTTTAGCTTTATCATTCTTTTAAAAAGAAGTTAACATTATTAATACTTCTTCAACCTGGCCACCTATACTTCCTATACCCTGTTCCCATCCAACATCTAAAATTCTTTGTGCCCATAATAGGAACATATTCACAACCCCTCTGTATGTGTGCATCTACTGCTCTCATCCTCATCCTTCCAGACAGTTCCTATATCGCTCCCCTGGGATCCTCTACATTTATGAATGAAAATACTCTAGACACATTAAAACTGGTTCATTGTCTGGCTAGAGAATAGATCATGAACTCCTAGAAGACAGGCATTTTGTCAAACTAATCTCTAAATCCCTAATACCAAGCACATTGCTCAGCACATGACCAATTTAAAGTTTACTCACTGGATGTATAAACTGTCCTACCCAAACTTCAGCCTGCAGGTAGTATCTTAACAGCAGCACAGTATGGAGTCAAAGCAATATTCACCTGACCTAAGCCTCTCTCTTTACTGGGCAGACACAAAGCAAGTTTACCCACCCAATGCAAGTTTAAAAGGAGAGCTCCACTATAAACCCAAAGTATTATGAGGCTCCTTCTGATGTCTGCAAACTCAAACATTTACTGTTCAACCAACTAAGGAGAGGGAGGGGGAGAGAAGGTAAAGAGGAAAAAACACTTCATGTTTTAAAAAAACAAAAACAGGCTCAGTGAGGTGGCTCACATCTGTAATCCCAGCACTTTGGGAGGACAAGGCAGGAGGATCACTTGAGGCCAGGAGTTCAAGAACAGCCTGGGCAACAAATGAGATCCCCTATCTGTACAAAAAATAAGAAAAATTAGCCCGGTGTGGTGGCACACATCTGTAGTCCCAGCTACTTAGGAGGCTGAGACTAGAGGATTGCTTGAGTCCAGGGGTTCGAGGCTACAGTGAGCTATGATTATGCCACCGCACTCCAAGACCCTGTCTCAAAAATAAATAAACAAACAAACAAAAACAATGCAGACATCTTAACCAAGCAAAAAGATATCTGGGTGCCGGGCATGGCGGCTCATAACTGTAATCCCAGAACTCTGGAAAGCTGAGGTGGGAGGATTGCTTGAGGCCAAGAATTCGAGACTATCCTGAGCAAGAGTGAGATCCCGATCTCTACAAAAAATTTAAAAATTAACCAGGCGTGGTAACAACCATATGTAGTCCCAGCTACTCAGGAGGCTGAGGCAGAAGGAGCGATTGTTTGAGCGCAGGAGTTTGAGGCTGCAGTGAGCTATGACGACGCCATTGCACTGTAACTCAGGAGACAGAGTGAGACCCTGTCTCCAAAAAAAAAAAGATATTTGGTATGCTCTTTACAGCACCAGAGCTATGAGCCCCAAATGAGAAATGATATAAATCACTTAGAAAATATCTCCTCCATTTAAGATGTTTCTTTTGAAAGCACCAACATTTAGAGTTGCTATGCCATTAAGAAACTAGAAGATTCTTACTCCTCCATGTACATAAATGTTGAAATTTAGAAGAAAAGTCATTTTCCATCCTCAAATGTGCTAATTAATTATCCATCAATATTAACACATTCTACAGCCAAGCGGTACCACCTAACATAGACTCTGGTATCTCAGTGCCCTCCTTCCCTGATGTAAAGGTGTAAAGGGGCAAGTCAGGCTTCTCTATCCTCCTTCACATGCCAGCCACAGGTAGGCACTTCCAACTGCATCCATGACATCGTTTCCAGCAAAATCAGCCTGTTAAAAAAACTGAAAGCCAAACCTATAGCCTATCAAATTCTTTGTCCAAATAATATGTGCCATATTTTTCAAATGACAAAAGCTACACCACTAATTTTTAGTTTAACTGTCTTTTACAATATAAGTTATTCATTCTTAATATTTGATAAGACACTGGAGAACAAAGCAACTACAACAGTCATAGATTTGAAGTCAAAGACATGTTTGCATTCTAGCTTCAGAACTTAAATCTTTCTAAGCCTCAGTATCCTCACAAATTCAATAAAGGTAGTACCACTTACTACAACAAGCCCATATTTGAAAGTGCTATGACAGTAAAATGTTAGTGATATCACCCTCCTGAGTGGCTGAGACTACAGGAACGCGCCACCGCACCAGGCTAATTTGTGTATATTTTGTAGAGACGGGGTCTCACTATGTGAACCAGACTGATCTTGAACTTAAGTGATCCTCCAGACTCAGACTCCCAAAGTGCTAGGATTACAGGTGTGAGCCACCACATCCAGCTGCCAACCATTTTAAATGCACGATCACATATAATCCTCACAACAACCCTATTACCATCCTATTTTGAAGCTGACGAGACTGAGACTCAGAGAATTGCACCCAAGGTCACATAGCTAGGAAGCAGTCAAGTCAGGATTTGACTCATCTAAATTAGACAACTGAGGAAAAGTAAAAATGTGATTAAATAAAATGTTTTATATTTTTAAAAATAAATTCTACCATTCCATTATTTAATTATGGATCATCACACCACATCATGTTGCCTGTTTGCTTGCTGGTACCCCTACCAGATGACAAACTCTTGCAAGGAACACTCTTACCCTCCCCTGTCCCAGTGCTGAGCAGAGTGAACATCTGCTGAACTAACACAGGAAGGCAAGGGATGGGCTGAAGGCCACAAAAGAACATTTAGCCACACCAGTGAGTCCACCCATCTCCTATGACACCATACCCTTCCTCCTTCTAGCTAGATGACCAAAATTATCCTTCAGGAGTGACCTCTCACAAACTTAAAGTCCTTGTCGGACTTCATTCTCAACCCTGCCTCCTACTTCCAACTTGGCCACAGGATAAGGTACATGATCCAAGCTGGGCAAATCACATTGTTTTCACTGCTCCATCACAGTAACTTGTTCCAGAATGGGAACCTGACCCAAGCCAAGCCAGTCCAAACTGGAGACATAAGAACAACTCACTCTTTAGTTTGGATCCGGAACTACTACAGGCACTGGGGAGCCAATGGAGGACTTACCACAAGGGCGTACAAGATACATGCATCTTAGAAAGATAATTCTAATAACAGTATCACCAAGGGAATAAGACACAGTGAGAAGACCAGAAATGGGCCTCTTAACAAAGGTCCTGACAAGAAAGAGCTTGAACCAAGACAATGGTAAACAGCAACAGAGAAAAGAGAATCTATTAGGAAACATTTTAGGATTGCTTTTTGTCTCACTATAAGTATTGTCCTAAAAGGAAAAACCTGTCTCCTTAAATCTCTTGTGTAGAGATGACTACAATGAACACTTTATTCATACAGCAAGTACTTACCAAGAACAAACTAGAAAGCAATAGGAATGCAGTGGTTATGAGCATGGAATCTGAGCCATGCTGCTTGGTTTCAAATCCAGTGTCAACTCACCGGCAGTGTGACCTTGAATAAGTTATTTAAGCTCTGTGTCTCAATTTCCTCATCTATAAAAACCAGGATAATAATAGCAGCTACCTTATAGGGTTGTTGTTGCTGCACAGAAAAGGAAACCCTTGAAATGGCTGATAAAACAGCAGTTCAGCAGACAAACAAGAGGAGGACAGCATTCCAAGCAGAAGGGAAGGCATATGCAAAGGAGAAGAAACATGAAAAAATGAGCTTGACTCATGACCTTGCCCTCTCCAGACGTACATTCCCATTGTTGGCTAAATGCCAGCTGAAATTCCAACCCCATGAGTTGGCCCAGAAATTTAACAGGTCCAGAATAGAACCAATTAACTTGACAGCTCCTATTCCTCTAGGCTCCCCACATCAGGGGCAGTACCATGACCATCTCCCACCAGATAGTTTTAATTATTCCCCATGACCTCCTAAACACATGGACTATAACAGTGGGTCAAGGGTAGAATGGTTACTCCAATGTAATCGATGCCTCACAGGCAGATACGAAACACCTCCTGGGACCCTGAGTACAGGACCTACCGTGGAAAGATTAGAGCAAGTAGAAGGGGGTTGGGGATTGAGTCAGAGGTGGCACAGAACACTGCCTACCCAGGGGCAGAAACTCCAACTCTGGGAACACAAACCATCCAGGCGCAGAAGAATCATTCTCTGCTGTAAGGTAAAGACCAACTTTGCATTAGACTTTCACAGAGTTAGGGAAACACCTCCTCCTACCCATCCCCACTCCCCTCTAGCTACTACTATTTTGCCAATTCTAATTCTGTATTTTCCAATCAAAGCTCTTACTGATAATTCAACTTTCTAAGAATTTAAAAATAGGCAAGTTCTCTGGTTTTCAGAGATATGAGTTCTAAGATCAATAGAAAAGGTGCTACCTTAAGTTTTAACACAATTAAAATGAATCCTGGGATATCACGAACACATGTGTGACTTGGGATCTGTATATTATTGCATGATTCAGATTTACTAACTAACCTGATTTGTGATTTCTATTTGATTATTCATATATGATATGTGTCTTGTGTTTTAATTACAAAATATGTCAAATATTGCTCTTAAGAAAATGAATATGGCTTAATTTTTCCAATATTTTTATTTGATTATAGAGTTTAATTTTTTTGGCATCAATTACTGAGGTCATTTTTTCACCCTCTTTGCTCTAATCCAACCAGATAGATCCAACTCAATAGATATTGTGAGTACCAACTGGTGTTCCATCAATTTAAAATGGTTCTGTGGCCACAGAAGTTTGGGAGATGCTACTACTAGCTGGGGATATGTTAAACAGCTTTATAAAGGGGAGAAACATCATGACTTTTGTACCCTACTCAAGTAGTGTGGAGAACTGGTCTGAGACAGGTCAAGGCTGAATGCTGGGAGACCCCCCCCCATTGTAATCCATTTTAACAATATAAATGAATGGTGATTAGGGCCTGAATTGAACCAAGTGAGAGAGTTAGTGTTAGGGCTAGCAAGAATGTTATTAAAAACAGAATATTTTTCTTGGATTGAGTTACCACTTCTAAGGTTTTCCTTTTTTTTTTTTTCAGGTCCTTTAAATAGACTCATGTATGATTAGTCCCTTGATGACTGACTGATGTTAATTAAATTCACTGGAAACTGGCCAGGCAGTGGCTCAGGCCTGTAATCCTAGGGCTTTGGTAGGCCAAAGCAGGAAGATCACTTGAGGCTAAGAGTTCAAGACCAGCTTGGGCAACAAAGCGAGACCCCATCTCTACGCAAAATAGAAAAATTAGCCACGAGTGGTGCTGCATGCCTGTAGTCCCAGCTACTCGAGAGGCTGAGGCAGGAGGATTGCTTGAGCCCAGGAGTTTGAGGTTGCTGTGAGCTATGATGACAGCACTGCACTCTAGCCCAGTCAAGAGAATAAGACTCTGTCTCAAAAAAAAAAAAAAAAAAAAAAAAAACGATAGAATAACATAAGCATCAAATAAGAACAAAAAGAGCAATGGACTAAACTATATCAAATACAGTTAAATCCTTGAATTTATCCTTTTTTTGTTTGTTTGTTTTTTAGAGATACGGTCTTGCTATGTTGCCCAGGCTGGAGTGCAGTGGCTATTCACAGGCACAACCATGAAACACTACAGCCTTGAACTCTTGGACTCAAGCAATCCTCCCCTTTCAGCCTCCCAAGCAGCTGGGACTACAGGTGCCCACCACCATGCCCAGCTATATTGATACTGTTTTAAAAAATAAAAAAAGGACCCAGGTTGGGTGGCTCATGTCTGTAATTCCAGCTACTCGGGACGCTGAGGAAAGGAGGATCACTTGAGGCCAGGAGTTCAACACCAACCTGGGCAACATATTGAGACTTCCCATCTGTGGGAAAAAAAAAAATAAATAAATAAAAAGATTTCATTGGTCATCTTTGGAAGATACTGGGGAACCAACTTATTCTGAAATCAGGTAAATAAAAGGAAACACTCAAGCATTTATTCTGCTTTTCCTGAACAAACTATACCAAGAGTAGAAAAAAACTTTCTTTACAGATAATCCAGTTTATACATGAAGGAGTTATGAAAGAATTAGAACAATGATATTTGCAACTCCAGTGGATTAATGGGTACAGTCTAAGCAATGATCAACATGACCATCAGCATCATAAATGAGAGATCAGTCTTAAATGCCTCCTAATAGAAAAAGACATCAAAATCTATGAAATAGATTTTGGGGGGAGGGAGGATACAAACAAGCCTGAATCTGATCAAGTCTATAGAGCAATGGTTCTCAAACATGAGGGTGTATCAGAATCACCTAGATGGCCAGTTAAAACACACATTGTAGGGCCCCATCCTTAGAGTTTCTAATTCAAAAGGCCTGGAATAGAGCCAAGACTTTGTAGGTCTAACCAGTTTCCCAGGTGATGCTGATGTTATTGATCTCGGAATCTCACTTTGAAAACCAGTTCTCTAGAACTCACTATCAGTTCAGGGAGAAAATAGGGGGCAAAGAAACTTTGATGTATACATCATGGGGATTTAATCAGCAAACTCCAGATTGTGAAAAATTCTACAAAATAAACAACTTGCTTTCTTCTACAAATAAGCTTCAAAGGAAAAAGAAAGATGAAAAGAGATCCTGCACATTAAAAGAGACTTAGCACTCCAACCTGGAGTGAGACCATGTCTCAAAAAATAAAATACAAAATAAAAGAGACTTAAAAGAAACAGCAACAACCCAAGTTTAGTGTCACATGCCTATAGTCCCAGCTACACAGCAGGCTGAGGCATGAAGATCACTTGAGCCCAGGAGTTCGAGGCTGTAGTATGCTAAAATCATGCCTGTGGGCCGGGCGCGGTGGCTCATGCCTGTAATCCTAGCACTCTGGGAGGCCAAGGCGGGCAGATCGTTTGAGCTCAGGAGTTTGAGACCAGCCTGAGCTAGAGCGAGACCCGGTCTCTACTAAAAATAGAAAGAAATTATATGGACAGCTAAATATATATATAGAAAAAATTAGCCAGGCATGGTGGCGCATGCCTGTAGACCCAGCTACTCGGGAGGCTGAGGCAGGAGGATCGCTTGAGCCCAGGAGTTTGAGGTTGCTGCTGTGAGCTAGGCTGACACCACGGCACTCACTCTAGCCCGGGCAACAGAGTGAGACTCTGTCTCAAAAAATAAAATAAAATAAAATAAAATAAAATAAAATCATGCCTGTGAATAGCCACTATTCAGTATGGGCAACACAGCAAGACTCCCATCTCTTAAAAAGGAAAAAAGAAAACAAGAAAACATATAGCAACCAAATGTAACATATAGACTTTATTCGGAGATATACAGAGAAGTTTGAACACAATTGGATATTTGATACTAAGGAACTATTGTTATTTTAGATGTAAAAAAACTTTTGTGGGTATATTTTTTTAAATAGTCCTTAGATATATGAACTGAAATATTATACTTATAAATAAAATTATTTCAGAACCAGGCACAGTGGCCCACACCTGTAATCCCAGCAACTTGGGAGGCTGAGGCAGGAGGATTGGTTAAGCCCAGGAGTTCAAGACCAGCCTAGGCAACACAGCAAGACCTCCTTGCTAAAAAAATAAAAATTTAAAAAACTAATTTAAAAAATTATTTCTGGAATTTTTAAAAATAATCTAGGAGGGGGGTGGTTTGAGTGGGAATGACTCATGAAGTTGGGCCAGCTCCTACTAGGTCAGGAGAACTGATTCTGAGAATGTTTCCCCAACTCCAAGTAGCTTGAAATTAGCCATGGTAAATATTAATACACAGGTAAATACTCCCCAAGGGAAAATGACAAATACTATACATCAGAACCGGTTACTAAACATTTGCCATGATATCACTTGCCATGAGTTAATAAAGTTGAGTGATCAGTAGATGGGGGTATATTACACTATTCTTCTTACTGTTGTCAATAATGAACATTTACTCATTCTTTGCAAAAGCACTGCCCTAACAGATACATCTGGCCAGTAAACACAGCCACTTATTCTGAAATAACTATTGCTACCCACCACCCCCTGACCCAATACATACTAGTAGGTTTGAGATTTCTCTGCTCCTAGAGTACCCTCTCCCTGAAAGGCCCATGTCCACCCCAGCTCCACCCTCCAAGACTCAGAAAAGACATCTCTATTCCAAGAGTTGAGTTCCCCTTCTCTATCATAGCACACAAAAATTCCATGTGCCTACCACATCACACTAAAAGCTCCTAAGTAGTAGGGATGGAGACTTTCCTGCCACCCTTTGTCTAGTACAGACCTTGGCACACACAGACATTAAGCATAAATGGCCCAGGCATGACAGTTTGTGCCTGTAATCCCAGCTACCCAAGAGGCTAAGGCAGAAGGACAGCTTGAGGCCAGCAGTTTGAGACCAGCCTGGGCAACAAAATGAGACCCTGTCTCTAAAAAAATAATAATAATTTAAAACATTAGCCAGGCATGGTGGTGGGCACCTGTAGCCCCAGCTACTCAGGAGGCTGATGCAGGAGGGTTGCTTGAGTCCAGGAGTTTGAGGGGGCTGTGAGCTATCTATTAGTGCCACTCCAGAGTGCACTATCTATTAGAGCACTCCAGTCTAGGCAACAGTGAGACCCCAACTCAAGAAAGAAAGAAAGGAAAGAAACGAAGGAAGGGAAGAAGGGAAAAAGAAAGGAAGAAAAGAAAAGAAAAGAAATAATAAAAACATAAATGAATTGAATAAATGATTTCTATTACCCAGGCTGGAAAGAACTAAAGGCCATATCCCCTTTCTGGTGTGTACCATCTCATCAATTCACATCTTGCCCCTAATTTAAGTAGAATTACATATAGTAGGGATATAAAACTATTCTGACACTGGTATACTTCAATACAATTCTGATGCTAACCACCCAGAGTTAGCATCTGACTCCACAAGTTGTAAAAGGGCACGGTCCCCAACAATACTGCCTTTACTTCAGATGACAGCTACACTTTGGAGGTCCCCAGGCCACCTGAACTTCTGACTGACAGGCTGCAAATGCAGAGTTTCCCATAACCCCTCCAGTTTGATATTTACTAGAACTCACAGAACTTAGAAAAGCACTACATTTACAATTACAGTTTTATTATAAAGGATACAAATTAGGAAGAGACACATATGCAAGGTCTGGAAGAGTCCAGAACACAAGCTTCTGTGCCCTTTCCCCATGGACTCAGGACACATCACCCTTGCAGCACATCAACATGTTTGGTCACCAACCGGGAAGATCCACCAAAATTTGTGTTCAGAGATTTTACTAGAGTTTCATAACACAGGTATGACTCACTGAATCACTGGCCACACAACTGAACTCAAACTCCAGCCCTCCTTCTCTCCCCTGTTTGGGCTGCCTCAAAACACCCTCCAGGGGCAATGGTTAGTCCTTCTGGTGACCAGTCCCCACCCAAAGTCATCTAATTAACATAAACTCAGGTATGATCCTAGAGACTCATGAATAACAAAGGCATTCCTATCACTTGGAAATTCCAAGGGTTTTAGAAGCTCCCAGGAACCTGGGACAAAGGCCACATTCTTTATTACACAATAAAAACAAACTGTTAAAACTTTCTAGTCAACTTACAAAGATAAACATCAAAAAAAGATATCCAAAGCCACTGATGCCCACACATTTTAAGGGCACTAAATTCCATTCTCATTTATTAGCATTTCATATATGACTCATCTACTAGAATACAAACCATTTTTAAAATTTGGTTTTAAAATGAATAATTCTAACCATACTTAAAATTATCTAGTGATCACTAGAAAAAAAACCCTGGAGCATCACCAACCAGATGGGGCTTCTTTTTCTGTGAGATGAGACACCAACCCGCTAGTTGAACACTGGACAGTTGGTCTGGATATGGCAAGACAAATCACTGGTCCTACTAATAACCATGGAGTCACCAACAACAAAGCCTCAACAATCTTCCTCCAAAGAACCTTCAAGAAGGTGACAAAAGGTGGTAAACATTAATATGTCTATTGACAGCATAAAGCAAACTCCTCTAATTATAATTTTACTTTAAAAATATTGGATGGCTCAGAAAAACAAAAGTGCTTGGTTACAGTCACGTGTCACTTCATTCTGAGAAATGTGACATTAGGCTATAGTGGCTCACGCCTGTAATCCTAGCACTCTGGGAGGCCGAGGCGGGAGGATCGCTTGAGGTCAGGAGTTTGAGACCAGCCTGAGCAAGAGTGAGATCCCGTCTCTACTAAAAAATAGAAACAAATTATCTGGCCAACTAAAAATATATATAGAAAAAATTAGCTGGGCATGGTGGCACATGCCTGTAGTCCCAGCTACTCGGGAGGCTGAGGAAGGAGGATTGCTTAAGCCCAGGAGTTTGAGGTTGCTGTGAAGGAAGCTGATGCCACGGCATTCACTCTAGCCCAGGCAACAGAGCAAGACACTGTCTCAAAAAAAAACCCAAAAAACTATATGGTAAAGCTATTGCTCCTACGCTACAAATATGAACAGCATGTGACTTTACTGAATACTGTATGCAATTGTAACACAATGGTAAGTATCTGTGCATCTAAACATATCTAAGCATAGAAAACGTAGAGTAAACATAGTATAAAAGACAAAAAATGGTACACCTATACAGGGTACTTACCATGAATGGAGTTTGCAGGACTGGAAATCTAGGTTACACTAAATTTATTTTTTAAGAGTTTTTCTTTCTTTAATAATAATCTTAGCTTACTGTAACTTTTTGATTTTATAAACTTTTTAATTTTTTTTTTTTAAACAGACAGGGTCTCACTATATTGCCCAGGTTGGAATGCAGTGGCATGATCATAGCTCACTGTAACCTCAAGCTCCTAGACTCAAGCAATCCTGCTGTCTCCCCCTCCCAAAGTACTAGGATTACAGGCATGAGCCACCATACCCAGTTCAAAAAGATTCTTAACAAGCAAAATACACCCCCCATTATTTTCCTATAAGTTGCTTTTTATTTGGGTGGGAACCCTTGATACATTTTTTTACTGAGTAAATTTTTCATCTTGAAATAGTCCCATCCTTCAACAGAGCTATAAACTAAGGCTATTTTGCGCCAACAACAATAAAAACAATCACAGTTTTCAAACTGGACAAATACATCCAACCTGCCCTTGCCCACATACTATGTATCTGTGGCTTGTCCAGAGGCCCCCAACTGCATTTGATCCTTCAAATGAAAGATCTTCAAATGAGGACATTTCAAAAGCTCCCTGTAAGTTACTGAAAATGCATTAGCAAAGTAGCTCTATTGTGAGGTAGGAGCACACACACACACAAAATCAGATGGGATGTGATACCGAAAGTACAACAAAGAAAAAAATAACAACAAAAAATAGATAGATTGGACTTCATTAAGAACTTTTTTGTGCTTCACAAATGTGAAAAGACAACTCAAAATGGAAGAAAATATTCACAAATCACACATCAGATAAGGAATTAGTATCCAGACTATATAAAGAACTCTTACAACTCAACAACAAAAAAGACAACCCAATTAAAAATGGACAAAAGACTTGAATTGACTTTTCTCCAAAGAAAACAGACAAATGGCCACAAGCACATGAAAAGATGTTCAACATTATTAGTCATTAGGGAAATGCAAATTGAAACCATGATAAGATATCACTTCACACCTACTAGGATGGCTATAATCAAAAAATAATGTGAGCAAGGATATAGAGAAATTAAAACCCTTGTACCTTGGTGAGAAGGTAAAATAGATGGCCTGCTGTGGAAAACAATTTGGTGGTTCTTCAAAAATTTATATACAGAATTACCATATGACCCCACCATTCTACTCAAGGGTACGTGCCCAAAAGAATTAAAAACAGGTACTCGAACAAGTAAATGGACAGGTATGTTAACAGCAGCACTATTCACAATAGCCAAAAGGTACAAACAGCTCAAATGTCCATCAACTAATGAACAGATAAACAAATTGTAGTATATCCATACAATGGAATAGGCTAAGTCAGCCATAAAGGATAATGAAATACTAATATATGCCACAAAGGGGACAAACCTTGAAAACATTATGCTAAGTAAAAGAAATGAAGAGCAAAAAAAAAACGTATACAACATAATTTCATTTATATGAAACATCCAGAATAAGCAAATCCATACAGACATAAAATAGATTACTGGTTGTCAGGGCTAAGGGGCAGGGGGAGGATGGCAAGTTATTAATAATGGGAACATGGTTTCTTTTTGAGGTGATTAAAAATGTTCTGGAATTATATAGTGGTGACAGTTACACAACTCTGTGAATACACTTAAAACCACTGAATTATATTCTTTTAAAGGGTTAATTTTATATAAATAGGAAAGGAAGAAAAGAAGATTAATTTTTGCATTTCCCAATATCTTTATTAACTGCATCATCCCACTAGTAGTCCAAGAAATTGGGGGAGGAGGGTGTCAACCTTGACTTTCTTCTCTCCCTCACCTTCCAGAAGCAATGAGTCAATAATTTCTATCAACTCTGTCAATATAAACAATCCCATATTGAATATGAGCAGACTTGAGGTGAAGCTTTATGAAGGTTCAACCTTCCTAAAAATGAATAAAATTGAAATTAAATAAAAATGAAATAAAATGGAGAAAAAATTTCCAAAAATTAAATACACTTTTAAACAATTGTTAATACCTGGTGCTATCAAGTGTACAACAAATTTGGTATTCACACATGTTGCTGTATATGCAGGCACAATCCTTCTGAAAAGCAATATGACCAATAGTACTTATTAAATGTCAAAAAAATTATATCATTTGACATAGTAATCCTATTTCTAGAAATCTATTCTAGGAAAATTGGCCCAAAATGCAGGGGAAAAAAAAGCCTTATTCATAAAATAGTTCATACTAGCAAATATTTGGCGGCAACCTTAATGGGGAACAATTAAGTGGAGCACAATATTTTTACTTGATTTTTAAAATGAAGTAAAAAAAAAAAAATCACTATGATGACAAAATACAAGCAAACTATTAATCAATCCAGCAGCATATTAAAAAGATTATACCTTACACCATGACCAAGTGGGATTTAGCCCAGGAATGCAAGGGTAGTTCAATATATAAAAATCAATCAATGTAATATACCACATTAAAATAATAAAGGGGAGGCTACGCATGTTGGTTCGTGCCTGTAATCCTAGCACTTTGATAGGCCAAGGCAGGAGGACTGCTTGAGGCCAGGAGTTCAAGATCAGCCTGGGCAACTTAGGGAGACCCCGCCTCTATTAAAAAAAAGTAAAAAATAAGCCAGGTGGCATGGTGTGCACCTGTAGTCCTAGCTACTTGGGAGCCTGAGGCTAGAGGAGTGCTTATATCCAAGAGTTCAAGGCTGCAGTGAGCTATGATCATGCCCCTGCACTCCAGCCTGGGCAACAGAGTCAGATCCTATCTCAAAAAAGTAGATAAAAAAAAGATTAAAATTTCTTTTTTAAATTTTATTTATTTATTTTATATGAAGGAGTGGGGGTCTGTGACGAGGGGTGCTCAGTTGCCTTGTTTGTTTTTGTTAAGACAGAATCTCACTCTGTCACCCTGAGTAAAGTCCAGTGGCGTCATTGTAGCTCACTGCAACCTTCAACTCCTGGGCTCTAAGCGATCCTTCTGCCTGAGCATACCGGGTAGCTGGGGCTACGGCGCTCGCTACAACGTCTGGCTAGGTTTTTTTTAAATTTCTTTTTGGTAGAGATGGGGTCTCACTCTTGCTCAGGCTAGTCTCCTGCACTCAAGCGATCCTCCTGCCTCAGCCTCTCAGAGTCCTAGGATTACAGGCAAGGAGCCACCGCGCCCAGCTGAAATAAGATAAAACTTTTAAAAGGGGGGTAAAAAAATCACATGATCATTTCAACTGAAATGAAACTCTTTCAATGAAAGAGTTTGTCAAAACCCAACACCTTTTCATGATAAAATACTCAATAAACTAAACAGAATTTCCTCAACATGATAAAAAGCATTTATGAAAAATCACATCATATTTAATGGTGAAAGTGTGAAAATTTTTCCCTAGATCAGGAACAAGACAAGGATGCCTGCTTTAGTCATCTCTATTCAACATAGCATTGGAAGTCCTAGACAGAGCAACTAGGCAAGAAAAAGAAATAAAAGGTATCAAAATTAGAAAGAAACAAAACTATATCTATTCACAGATTACATGACCTTATACTTAAAAAATCTTAAAGAATCCACAAATAACTATATAGCTAATAAATAAATTCAGCAAGGTTTCAGGGTAGAGGATCAACACAAAAAATCAGCTGTATTTCTACACACTGGCAACAAACAATCTGAAGGTGAAATTGAGAAAACAATTCCATTCACAACAGAATAGAAAAGAATAAAATACTTAGGAATAAACTTAACCAAAGAGGTGAAAGAATTGTATAGTACCAACTAAAAAATACTGCTGAAAGAAATTAAAGACAAATAAATGAAAAAACACATTCTGTGTTCATGGATTGGAAGACTTATCACTGTTAATATGGCAATACTCCTCAAGTAGTCTACAAATTCAATGTAATCCCCATCATAATCCCAATGGGTTTTTGTTGCAGAAATCAAAAAGCTAGATAGACCTCAAATTCATATGTTATCACAAGAACTCTAGAAAACCCAAAACAATCTCAAAAAAGAACAAGACAGTGATGATGGTTGTACAACATACCGAATATACTTAATGCCTCTGAATTATACACTTTGAAATAATAAAAAAGTCCATTTTATGTTATATATATTCTACCACAATAAAAAAAATTACAACTATGTAGAGAAATTTTTAAATGTTTACGCACTTTCGTGTAAAAAATAAATAAATAAATAAAGAATAAGAAAAAAAATGAAAGGCACTTCAAGCATGAAATGAGATGAATAGTGGATGGCATTAACTCCAGCCCATACTCAAATCCTGATTCCACTACTTGCTAGCTATATGATCTTGCGTAAACTCTAGGCCTCAATTTCCTCATCTATAAAATAGAACTAATTAAAATTCCTACCTTAAAGGATTGGAAGGATTCAGTGAGATAATGTAAATAAATCAGACCATTGGAGCTGGCACAGAATAAAGGCTTAATAAATGTTGGCTGCCCTTACTGCAGAACTGTACTTACGGTTATAATTACATAAAATGTATGCCCATGATGTAGAGAACTGGTCTTTTCCTATTGATAATATTTCCTGATTTAGTTGATGAAATACACTTTGTAAACAAGCATCCTGTACATGTATGATTTGTGTACCATTTTGCATGTATGTTTTACTTTTTAAAAAAAAGTTTAACTGAAAAAGAAAGGTGATTATACAAACTTTTTAAATGTACTTAATGCCACTGAACTGTAAACTTAAAAATGGTTAAAATGATAAATTTTACATTACATGTATTTTACCATAATAAAAGCAAGGAAGGAAAGAGATCATTTTGGCCGAGCACAGTGACTCACGCCTGTAATCCTAGCACTCTAGGAGGCCAAGGCGGGAGGATAGCTTGAGCTCAGGAGTTCGAGACCAGCCTGAGCAGGAGCGAGACCCCGTCTCTACTAAAAATAGTAAAAATTAGCTGGGCATGGTGGCGCATGCCTATAGTCCCAGCTACATGGGAGGCTGAGGCAAGAAGGATTGCTTGAACCCAGGAGTTTGAGGTTGCTGTGAGCTAGGCTGACGCCATGGCACTCTAGCCTAGGCAACGGAGCAAGACTCTGTATCCAAAAAAAAAAAAAGAGAGAGAGAGAGATCATTTGATGATAGTGTAGAAAGTGGAGTCGAGAGCAAGCTGAGTAGGACATCTATGGATGTCCAACTACATCCACCTAAGAAGCAATGAAAGCCAAACCCAAGGAAGGGATAGTGGAAAGAAAATGGGGAGAGCCTGGAGATTAAAATGAGTGTGATAATTGTCCAGGGGTTTTACTAAAACAAAACAAACAAGAGTGTGATACAGACACAATCACACACACACACTGAGACTGACACCTGAAAGCAGTCTCACAGGTAAGCTAATGACATTGGTTTTAAGGGTTATGAGTTTCAAAGATGACCAGCTGGCAAAATGAACATAAATGGGTGTGTATCTCTACAGAGAAAGTTATGAACTATAGTTTTAATTTTGAAGGTTCAAGGTGCTAAAAAAAAATGCTCAGGAATTATTTGGAAACTAAAATATACATATTTTTTTAAATGCTCAGGAAGAGAGGCGCTCGCTGAAGGAGAAAAGTTAACAAACTAAATTCAGCGCTCGCTGAAGGAGAAAAGTTAACAAACTAAATTCTGGGGGCCATCAACCAGCATTTTAAGGGCAAGGAGGAGGCCAAAGGTAAATGGAGAGCCAGGGGAATGGATGTCAAAATTCTGCTGAGATACAGATATGAGAACTCAGTAATGTTAGTGTTAAGCAATTCCCAAAAGAATTCTGCTACTACAGTTTGGGCCAATTCCTATATCATGTAGCACACACTGTGCAGTAAAAAATGAAAATGCAGAAAAAATCCTAAGGAATCTACCAAATAACTATTAGAACCAATAAATTAGTTTAGAAATGCTACAGGATATAAGATCAGTATAAAAAAACAACTGTATTTCTATACACTTACAATGAATAATCTAAAAATGAAATTAAGAAAATTCAATTTACAATAACATCAAAAAGAACAAATTACTTATGAATAAATTTAACAAAGAAATGCAAAACCTATACTCTGGAAACTACAAAACATTTTTGGAAGAAGTTAAAGAATATCTAAATAAATGAAAAGACATTCATAGGTAGGAACACTTAACATTATTAAGATGGCAATAATTTCCAAATTGATCTATAGATTCAATGCAAACCCTATCAAAATCCCGGTTGGCTTCATTGTAGAAATTGACAAGCTAATCCTAAAAGTAATATGGAAATTCAAGGGCCAAAACAATTCTGAAAAAGAACAAAGTCAGAAAACTCACACTTCTTGGTTCCAAAACCTACTATGAAGCTATAATAATCAAGACAGTGTGATACTAGCAAACAGTCAGACATATAAATAATGAAACAGAACTGAGTCTAAAAAGAGACTCTCACATTTACAGTCAATCAATTTTCAACAAGAATACCAAGACAACTGAGTGAGGAAAGAATAGTCTTCTCAACAGATGTTGCTGGAACAACTGGATATACACATGCAAAAGAATGAAGTACCTCTTATCTTATATAAAAAAAAAACCTCAAAATGTACCAAAGATATAAATGTAAGAGCTAAAACTATAAAACTCCTAGAAAAAAATATAGAGCACCAGGTGTCGTGGCCCACTCCTGTAATTCCAGCACTTTGGGAGGCCAAGGTAGGAGGACTACTCAAGGCCGGGAGTTTAAGACCAGTCTGGGCAACATACCAAGACCATGTCTCAACAAAAATTTAAATATAAAATAAATTTGCTGGGTAAGGTGGCGCACACCTGTAACCCAGCTACCTGGAAGGCTGAGGAGGGAGGATCATTTGAGTCCAGGAGTTTGAGGCCACAGTGAGCTATGATCATGCCACTGCACTCTAGCCAGGGCAACAGAGTGAGACTCTATTTCTAATAAAAGAAAAAAAAAATTTAAGCAGAGGTACATGCAAAAACAGGAAAAAAAAAAAAAAAAAGAAAAGAAAAAAATACAGGGGTTAATCTTCATGACCTTGGATTCGGCAATGGTTTCTAAACATGACACAATTAACACAAACACAAAAAACACAAACAACAAAAGAAAAAAGATACATTGGGCTTCATCAAAATTAAAAACTTTTGTGCTTGAAAGACAACATCAAAAAAGTAAAAAGGTAACCCACTGAATTGGAGAAAATATTTCATATATCTGATAGAGGAGTTGTATCTAGAATATATTTTTTAAAATTCCTACAACTCAAAACTTAAAAAAAAAAAAAAATTAAAAATGGACAAAAAACTAGAATAGACAA
This sequence comes from Eulemur rufifrons, assembly GCF_041146395.1. Lineage (NCBI taxonomy): Eukaryota > Metazoa > Chordata > Mammalia > Primates > Lemuridae > Eulemur > Eulemur rufifrons. The sequence continues at coordinate 153,848,060 of NC_090989.1, forward strand.
TTCTCCAAAGAAGATGTACAAATGTTCAACACACATGGAAAGTTGCTCATTCAACATCACTAGTCATTAGGGAAATGTAAATCAAAACCACAATGAGGTACTTCACACCCACTAGGTTGACCATAATAATAATAAAAATAATAAGTGTTGACAAGGACATAGAGGAATTGGAACCCCTAATACAATGCTGGTTGGAATGTAAGTGGTTCAGTCACTTTGGAAAACAGTTTGTCAGTTTCTCAAAAGGTTAAACATATTATCATATGACCCAGCAATTCTATTCATATACCCAAGAGAAATGAAAACATAGGTCTACACATAAATTTGTGCACACAAATTTTCATAGCAGCATTATTCATTATAGTCAAAAAGTGGAGGCCAGGCATGGTGGCTCACGCCTGTAATCCTAGCACTCTGGGAGGCCGAGGCGGGAGGATCACTTGAACTCAAGAGTGCAAGACCAATCTCAACAAGAGTGAGACCCCATCTCTATTAAAAATAGAAAGAGGCCGGGCGTGGTGGCTCACGCCTATAATCCTAGCACTCTGGGAAGCCGAGGCGGGCAGATTGTTTGAGGTCAGGATTTCGAGACCAGCCTGAGCAAGAGCGAGACCCCCGTCTTTACTAAAAATAGAAAGAAATTATATGGACAACTAAAAATATATATAGAACAAATTAGCCGGGCATAGTGGTGCACGCCTGTAGTCCCAGCTACTCGGGAGGCTGAGGCAGAAGGATTGCTGGAGCCCAGGAGTTTGAGGTTGCTGTGAGCTAAGCTGATGCCACGGCACTCTATCCCGGGCAACAGAGTGAGACTGTGTCTCAAACAAACAAAAAAACAAACAAAAAAAAAAATAGAAAGAAATTAGCCGGACAGCTAAAAATAGTAAAAATTAGCTGGGTGTGGTGACGTATGCCTGTAGTCCCAGCTACTCAGGAGGCTGAGGCAGGAGGATCACTTGAGCCCAGAGTTTGAGGTTGTTGTGAGCTAGGCATTCTACCCAGGCAACAGAACGGGACTTTGTCTCAAAAAAAAACAAAACAAAAAAAAAAAAACACACACACACACACATAAAATGCTGGGAGACCCACAAATACAAATGTTTTATGGTAATTACAGAAGTGAATCAATTCTGAATGCCAATTTATTGTTCTTATGCAGTTAGAGTAATTTATTAATAAGTATATACTCCAGGCTTTCTCAATAGTTAAATACTCACTATACTCACTATAATACTTCATACTTTGAAGTATGTGCTATTTGATATCAAAGCTGTTACTATAACAAACTAATAACAGCTGGTAAGTTTTTCGATTCTTTCCAATAGTATACAATTTTATAAGGTGAATTGGTGGTTGGTCATAAGGACCTTACTAAGCAAAGTTTCGTTGCTCTATATAGAGCTAGCACTACATACTCTATTTCTATAAATAATTTAAGTAGTGTGGACTTATTATCCTTCTGTCACTGGATATGCAATGTATTTTTTATTTTCTGTCTTTTTAAAATTGTGGTAAAATATACATAACATAAAATGTACCAATTTAACCTTTTTTTTTCTTTTTTTTTTTTTTTGTTGAGACAGAGTCTCACTTTGTTGCCCAGGCTACAGTGAGTGCCGTGGCGTCAGCTTAGCTCACAGCAACCTCAGACTCCTCGGCTTAAGCGATCCTACTGCCTCAGCCTCCCGAGTAGCTGGTACTACAGGCATGCGCCACTATGCCCGGCTAATTTTTTCTATATAGATTTTTAGTTGGCCAGATAATGTCTTTCTATTTTTAGTAGAGACGGGGTCTCGCTCTTGCTCAGGCTGGTCTCGAACTCCTGACCTCGAGCGATCCACCCGCCTCGGCCTCCCAGAGTGCTAGGATTACAGGTGTGAGCCACCGCGCCCGGCCTAACCTTTTTTTTTCTTTTTGAAACAAGGTCTTGCTTGCTTTCTTCCGGGAGGCTAGAATGCAATGGTATCAGCACTACTCACTGCAACCTCAAACTGCTGGGCTCTTGCCTCAGCCTCCTGAGTAGTTGGGACCAGAGGCACACAACACTTCACCTAATTTTTCTATTTTTTGTAGAGACTAGGGGGTCTCACTATATTGCTCAGGCTGGTCTTGAACTCCTGGCCTCTAGACCAGGGTTGGTGAGAGAAAAAGAAAAAAAAAAAAAGAATTCCTGGCCTCAAGTGATCATCCTACCTCACCCACCCAAAGTGCTACTCCACTCAGCCCATTTTAACCTTTTTTTTTTTTTTTTTTTTTTGAGACAGAGTCTCACTCTGTTGCCCAGGCTAGAGTGAGTGCCGTGGCGTCAGCCTAGCTCACAGCAACCTCAGACTCCTGAGCTCAAGCGATCCTCCTGTCTCAGCCTCCCGAGTAGCTGGGACTACAGGCATGCGCCACCATGCCCGGCTAATTTTTTCTATATATATTTTTAGCTGTCCATATAATTTCTTTCTATTTTTAGTAGAGATGGGGTCTCGCTCTTGCTCAAGCTGGTCTCGAACTCCTGAGCTCAAACGATCCGCCCACCTCGGCCTCCCAGAGTGCTAGGATTACAGGCGTGAGCCACCGCGCCCGGCCCATTTTAACCATTTTTAAGTGTACAATTCAGTGTCATTTAGGACAGCAGTCCCCAACCTTTTTGGCACTAGGGACCAGGTTTCACGGAAGACCATTTTTCCACGGAGCTCTGTGGTCTGATCCCTTAACAGGCCTTGTACCACTACCAGGGGTTGGGGAGTGCAGATTTAGAACATTCACAAAGTTGTAAATCCATCATCACTATCCAACTTGAGAACTTTTTCATTACCTCAAACTGAAGTACTGAACCCATTAAAAAAATAACACCCTATTACTCTCTTCTCCCAGCCCCTGGTAACCTCTTGTCTCTTCCTGTCCCTATGAATTTGCCTATTCTAGGTACCTTTCATAAGTGGAATCATATAATATTTGTCCTTTTGTATCTGGTTTATTTCATTTAGCATAATGTTTTCAATGTTGTAATGTCATTCATGTTGTAGTATTAGAATTTCATTCCTTTTTAAGAATGAATAATATTCCATTGTATATATACACCATATTTTGTTTATCCATTCATCTATTGATGGACACTTGGTTTGTTTCTACCTTTTTGCTATTGTGAATTATGCTGCAATGAGCATTGGTTGGTATACAAGTATCTGTTCCATTCCCTGTTTTCAATTCTTTTGGACATATACACCTAGGAATGGGAGTTGCTCCACCATATGGTAATTTTATGTTTAACTTTTTTTTTTTTAAGCAAGGCCCATCACTTGAGAATCTTATGTTTAACTTTTTGAGGAACCACCAAACTGTCTTCCACAGCAGATGGACCATTTTCCATTCCCAAGAGCAATGTACAAGGGTTCCACCTTCTCCACATCCTGGGTATTTTCTGTTTTTATTTTAATAATAGCCATCTTAACAGGTGTGAAATGATATCTCATTGTATTGCAATGTATTTTTAGTCTGTTATTTATAAATAGAAGTCCACTTTCTATTTATTTCTATAATTGTATGTGGTGCAGCAACTTGAGACATAGAAAATATTTAAGTAACAAAAAAATCCAGCACAGGGTTACAAAGATTTTAAGTCAACTCAATATCTTGAAAAAGGTATCAAAAAATGACAAAGAGTGAATGAAGACTTAATACTAAAAATTTGTAACTCCAGTTTTGTGCACCTGGGATTAATTTCTAAAATACTAATGTTTTGTGTAAATAAAAATTGTTGCAAAGCAGGTTACAGGTTTGTGATTTATAGAGATGACAGTGAAACAAACCTAGAAGTCATTTCTGAAATAAACCTTTTTTAAGAATACATTTATCCCTGGGAGATAGTTGTCACTGTCCTCATTTTCAAGACAAAAAAATCTGAAATCAAACAGGTTTGACAACTCATCCAAGACCACAAAGCAAAACTGTGGCAAAGATTTGGAAAACAATCCCAGCTTTCCCCAAAACCCATAACATAACATGCAATAAGTCAAGGAAAACTCAGAAGAACAATTTCTACTCTTTTAGCATAAATAAATGTAGGGACATTGTCCAGCACACTGAAGCTTACAACCTCCTACAGCAATGACCATTAATTAACTCCTTACCAGCAGTGACTTGAATATGAGGCCAGGCCAGATTCAACTCAGAACTATTTTTTTTTTTTCCAGTGTAATCTAACAACACTAAAGTTCTAACTTTGTCTCTCAAGTGTTTTCATTGTTTGGTTAAATTTTGACCATTCAAAAGTAGGATAATTCTAATGTTAAACTGACGAAGTATGTATTGAACCAACCAAGGAAAACGGAATTGCTTCTTGACATTCTTGCTTAGATCAGATGTAGAAAATGTTACCTATCTTCTTTCCTGCAACTCACACACTAGTTTACTCTCACCAAATTTGATTCAACTGTTTAACCTAATTAAAAAATATATTCCAAGGACCATATTTTAAGAAATGCAAACTCAAAGGCCAGGCTGTTGGCTCCTGCCTTTAATACCAGCACTTTGGGAGGCCGAGGCAAGAGGACCTCCTCAGGTGAGGAGTTCAAGTCCAGCCTGGGCTAGGTAGGGAGACGCTGTCTCTACAAAAAATAGAAAAATTAGCCCGGGCGTAGTGGCGCATGCCTGTAGCCCCAGCTTCTCAGGAGGCTGAGGCAGGAGGATCGCCTGAGCCTGGGAAGTGGAGGTTGCAACGAGCTGTGACCGCGCCACTGTATTCCAGCCTGCACCACAAACTGAAACACTGTCTCAAAAACAAACAAACAAACAACAAACAAACAAACAAACAAAACACCATACCATGCTCAAGTAAGTAAGGGTGAAATGACCTGACTGAGATTTGCTTTAAAAACTCTTCGGTATTTCTCCAAATAAGACCACAAATAAGAAGGAACAAAAAAAGAGGAAAAAAATACTTCGGCAAAGAAATAAAAGTATAGGTGAAACTTTGTGACAAATACTGACAACTGTTGAATGTGGGTGATGGCATGCATATAGGGGTTCATCTCACCTTTTCTTTCTTTTGCCTACGCTGAAAAGATTTTCGCAATAACTTTTCAAAAAAAAAAAAAAAGGAATTACTTCCAAAGAAAATTACTGTCCTGGTAATTAAACAGGAGTCACTGGATGTAAATGCTCACGGGTCTCAAGCAAAGGCAAAGGATCCTACCGCGGCGCCGACCTGGGCACCGCGGCGCCGACCTGGGCTCGGCGCCTCTCAGGCCTGCGGCACCACGCGGGCAGAAAGCACGCACGTTTCTTTCAAGGCTACACCTGACAAATCACTCCGTGCGCTCTAGAGCTCACAGAACCGCGGAGCTCAATTTGGAAGTGGCGCACGAGGGGCTCACACTGGCGGCTCAGGGAAACCCAAGAAACTCCGTTAGAGAGCTCCCTGGTCCCAGCCCAGGGCCGTCGGCTTGCCCCGGACGCGACGCCTGGTCCCCCAGAACCCTTCTCTGGACCTCTAGAGACACCTGCACCACTCCCAGGGTCCCCCATTGCGACCCTCGGCCCTGCCCGCCGCCTACTTTCCAAGTCCGCGTCCTCCTCCGAGTCGCTGTCCTGGTCGGCGACATGGTCCCGGCCGTGCTCTTGCGTGTGGTAGCCCAAAGAGGCGGCGGGCAGGACTGAAGCTTGGGCGCGGGCCTCGCGCAGACGGGTGAAGTAGTCTACCGCGAAGTCGACAAGGTCAGGCGGCTGCTGCCGCAGCACCTCCACCGTGTAGCCCTGCAGCAGCTCCGTGAGCCCCGGCGGGATCTGGATGTGGCTCATGCCGGCGGCGGCCGCGGGGACAGGCGGGGACAGGTGGGTCCAGGCCCCCGGCGGCCACAACCTCCGCGCTCCTTTCACCGGCCTCTCGCTCGGCGGGCGCGAGGTCTCCTCACGCGCGGCCCTGGTCCGGCCTTCCTCGCGTCGCACTGCTCTTTGGCCGGGTCTGCGTTCCAGGCCGCGCAACCCTAAGCTACTACGGCGGGCCTGACGCTGCCGCCGCTGTCACTGGGCCACCGCCACAGCCGCGGAGACCGACGGGCAGGCGAGCTGGACGGGCGGGGCAGGCGCCGGGGTTGTGACGCACGCGGCCGCGGGCGTACGCGCCCCCACCGAGCGCCGGCCCCCTGTGCGCGTGCGCCGCTGAGCAGCCCGCTTTTGTGGCCAGCAGCTGTCCAGGTGCCCAGGTGCCCGAGGGCTCCCGCCGCAGCTCCTGTCGGGGAACTCAGGAATCAAGTAATGAATGGTATTCCCGCGAGGCAGGCTCATTAGTGCCTCTCGGCTGACCATGAAGGCCTTTCATTTATTCTTTCAATACTCGCTAAGAGCTTCTTGTTTGCCAGCACTTACTGAGCACCAGGGACACAGCCCTGAGATGCGGAAACACACGACCATCTCAGTGTGGTTCCGGCTGTGGTGAAGGGCATGAGGGCCCACTTTAGGGGGTGACATTCAAGCTGGCCTTGAGGTTTGAGGAGGACCCGACCAGAGGAAGATCTGGAGGAATGCCATCTGAGCACAAAGCGCAACAAAAATAAAGGCCTGGTCAAGTCAGGACCAGCCTGGCCGCCAGGTGGAATGACCACAGGACCCTCAGGAGTCTGGCGGGAGGTCTCTGAGATGTGAAATGGGGAAGGCTTTGTGGGAAGTAAGTAGGAGTTTCAGTGAGATAGTAATTTGAGAGTCACAGACAGAGAAATAAGTTTAGAAGAACTCACTCAACCTAACGTGTACAGTGAGAATAGGGAATAAGGCCTAGAGCAGGAAAGACCTCTGTGCCTATTCTTCCTCTTGAGCATTCTTACCAGGGTCCCCAGGTCTAGGTCTGCACACTCCTTCTTTCCCCACACCACCCTGGGCCCTGGGCCCTGGGCCCTGGACCCTGGGTGAGCACTGCTTGATGAAGTTGAGCAGACCACAAGGCACTGTTATCTTTTGCCCCTGGGGAAGAGGCATAGGTGAACTGCAGAGGCCAGGCTATTTACCAGCTTGCTTGCCCCCTTCCACCAGATTGGAAAAGAATAGAAAAAGAAGACCTTCCTGGGATGTACATGCCACAGCCTAGGTGCTGACCAGTAGGCACGGACAGAGTCCTGCTTTTCCTTGCCAGGCCAAGCCAGGAAGTGACTAGCTGTAGGCTTGAGAACCTGAAGGGCATTTGGGATGGTTAAGCACCACCTGGTAATTACCCAGTATTAATTAAAATCCTCACTAGCACCTCCTATACAGGCTTGGCACATACCCAGGAGTTCAGTGCTGCTGAGAACTAAGCTGCTTGTGTCACAGGAGCATCTCATCCCCACTGGTGCAGAGGCCAGCTCAGGCTCTAGACTTGCCAGGCCTGTCATTACAAATAGCAGTGTCTCCCTGGACAAGTTCCTTCACCCCTGAGAAGAGTCGAGCTGTCAATTGTGTGGGGGGAGGGGCTGTGTCAAACTTGATCCCTGCTGAGTTATAGCACACTCTTGGAGAAGGTTTACCAATCAAATAAATGATAAATTTCAGCACAGCAAGCAGAGCCAATGAAACTGCTCTCCTGACCTCATAGTCTCAGAACTGGGATCCTTTGCTTCAAAGCTGTGTTTCTAATCTCAGAATATAAATATCTCACTACGGACAAGCAGTCTGAAGCTGGAGAAGGCAGGGTCCCTCACCTCTTTTCTGCTCTTTGGCAGACTGACCCAAGTTTTCCAGGGGTCAGTCTTTGACAGAGATACCCAGGAAACCTGAGTATGACTCCCACTACACCACCAAACCTGGGGATCTGCTCCTCTTGAAGCAATCCTATAGGCAACCCTTTGGAAAGGCAAATTCACAACTCCATTCCCTAGTTTGCCCACATTGTCAGGTTTTATATATTTTAAAGGAGGACAGGTCCTTGTATAGTTAAGACTCCTAACTCAATTACAAAATCGAGGAGAGAAAGGCTATTCCAGAGCTGACAACAGAGCTGAGTATGGGTGGGTTCTCCCATTTGCTCCAAGAAACCCCCACTGGTCAGAAGTAGGTCAGTCTACCTGACTTGTTCTCAGATGCCCCATAGCTCTTGCCATCCATCCATCCAGCAAAGAGCATTCAAAAGGCAACCTATGGCCAGGCGCAATGGCTCACACCTGTAATCCTAGCACTTTGGGAGGCCGAGGTGGGAGGATTGCTTGAGCTCAGGAGTTCGAGACCAATCTAAGCAAGAGCAAGACCCCATCTCCACTAAAAATAGAAAAATTAGCCAGGTGTGGTGGTGTACACCTGTAGTCCCAGCTACTCAGGAGGCTGAGGCAAGAGGATCGCTTGAGCCCAGGAGTTTGAGGTTGCAGTGAGCTATGATAACACCACTGCACTCTACCCAGGACGACAGAGTAAAACTCTGTTTCAAAAAAAAAAGGCAACCTTGGAGTGAGAGCCACAGAAAGTGGGAGCCCTGTAGCTGCTCTTCACCTGTCTCTATAAACTAGCCTCAGAGTAAGGATGGACAACCAGCCTCCAGATCCAACCACTCTCTCCCCCAGCATTTGGTCCCCAGAGCAGGGATCCATCTCTGCCCCTTCTGTACAACCCTTCAGTAGTAAGTGAAGCCCCAAGGGCCTTCATGAATATCCACTTGAGCTGGCCAAAGAATAGGGCCCTGTAACAGGAGAGAACAGTAGAGCCCTGAGCCCCATGTCTGTCACCCTTGTCCTGTAGTCATCCTGCCTGCCTTCAAGCCTGTCCAGCTGCACCACTGGAGTTACCATGGCAACCAAACCCACAGGCAGCCAGTAACTGTGAAACAACTGCCAAAAGCAAGTGACAGTGGGTGGAAAAGGCCAAGAGCAGAGACCCTCAGAAGCAAGAGAATTACACAGGAGGAGGCCTCAGAGCCCTAAGGGTGCTATACTCCAACCTAGTCTTACATATAACCCAGTAGGCAGTTTACATCTTGCACATACTGCCACACCACCAGCCACAGGCACATACATGGACACAATGGGGCCAATTCTCAGAGATGTTTACAGCTACAGATGCAGAGTAGCACAGATAGAATGCACATTGTTTAGCCCAACAGCAGTGGGTCTTGGTGAAAATGAACATGGATAGGGTACCAACTGCTGTTTCCAGTGAAGCAATGGATTTCATGTACTTGTGATGGCATTATTTAAAGGTTTTTTTCTGGCTGGGCACAGTGGCTCATTCCTATAGCACTCTGGGAGGCCAAGGCAGGAGGATTGTTTGAGCTCAGGAGTTCAAGACCAACCTGAGCAAGACTGAGACCTGTCTCTACAAAAATAGAAAAATTAGCTGGGCATCATGGCGCACTCTTGTAGTCCCAGCTACTCAGGAAGCTGAGACAGGAGGATCACTTGAGCCCAGGAGTTTGAGGCTGCAGTGAGCTATGATGATGCCACTGCACTCTACCCAGGATGACAGAATGAGACTCTGTCTCAAAAAAAAAAGGAAATTGAACCCCTCTCCCAACTCCTCCTTCATAAAAAAATAAAGTTTTCCCCATCTCTCTCTCTCTCTTATTCTCTCTTTCTTCAGAAAGAAGGGAGAAGTCCAAACTCCCAGAACTCCTCTGAAGGCCTATTCTTGGCCCAGAGCCCCCCCTGCCCCGCTACCCCCTCAGCTTACATAACTTATGCCCACTGCCTACCAGGGGAATTCAGCCCCAGCAGGAACACTTCCCTCTTACCTAACCAAGGGACCATTTCTCTAAGCCACTCTGGTCTCCCACCTATCTGCTGGAACTTGCTGGTCACCTGACTACTGCATGCCAGCCCCTTGCTAATCTAGTCCTTCCAGCTCCCTTAGTACCTACCAGCACCAGTTTGTATTTTGCCTTAGAAGTGTTCATGAAACTCTAGTTTGCAGGAGGGACTGGGGAAATTGGCTGTTTCCTGTGCCCTCACCCAAGCTGTCCTTCAGCCTCCATAGTGCCTCCCCCATGAGGCCACTGCCTTTGGTCCAGGAAATCTGATCTATTTTAATAAGTATCCATGCTCCAGGGAACAATCAATTCCCAGCATACCTGTTTCTATATCTATTAGCCACCCCTTCCCTGGTACACTAAGTCCTGAGAAAGTGTCAGTCTCTGCGGTAGACCCATGGTCTGCCTCTAAGACACCTCAGGGCAAGGATGGAAGCTGGGAAGCATAGGGAACCTGGCTGGAAGGTCACAGACTTGCATGCTTACCATGGCAGAGAAAGCAGAGGGAGCCCTCAGGGAGCACCTGGCTCTGGGGCCTTCCCAGTGCCTCTCAGGACTGTGTGCCACCCCTGTGGTACAGACAGGCCTCCTGAAGCCTGGGTCAAGCAGCCCCAGGACAGCCTCTGATAGCGTCACAAGTCTTTCTTCAGGATACCCAGACAACAGTCCCCACTCTATTATCAACTTGCCAATGACCTTTGAACACCAGTATAACCTGTATGTACCTTGGCTTCGACATCTAAAAGTGGGGGTAAAAATCCCTACCCACTAAACATTGAGTTACAAGGGGATAAAGAAATGAGAGAATGAACCTATGAGGAGGTTAGAAAAGCTATAGAGAATTCCAGCCTCAAAAGACTGTAGAAGGGAGACCTTGTCTCTACAAAAATGGAAAAATTAGCCAGGTATGGTTGTGCTGGCCTGTAATCCAGCTACTCAGGAGGCTGAGGCAGGAGGATCACTTGACCTCAGGAGTTTGAGGTTGCTGTGAGCTATGATGATGCCACTGCACTCCAGCTCCGGCAACAGAGCCAGACCATGTCTCAAAAAAAAAAAAAAAAAAACTGTAGGGAAAGAACTATGGGGGAGAGACGGTATGACTTTATAGCAGAAATGGTGCAGCAGTGCTTCAGGTCACTATTGCAACAACCAGCATTCTGTCCCTGACCCTTGGCCTAGTTACAGCCTTCTTGGTGCCTGGGTGAGGCTGTTATCACTAGTTGGTTGTTTTAATAATCACTCCTTGGCTTCCACTTAAGACTGTCTGTAACAGAAAAATTGCTAGGGAGGGCCCCAATTTTCACCCCAACCCTTACCCCTGTCAGGAAGAGAAGAGATATATCAGGAGCAGGTGGCATTTCAAAGTGCATCATAAAAAGGAAGCACCAGCCAGGAGGGAGTTACTCACCATCTGCTCTGCTCCCTTCACAAATATGCTTCCAGGGGCTTCCCTATTTAACTTAGTATCTATTGAACACCCAAGGGAGTACCAGAATCTACCATCACTAACATCAAAGAACCAAAACACCCATTTTAATATGGAAGATGTTTCAAAGGGCAAATTATCCAGAAGCACAGACTGTAAAAGTGATCCTATGCCATGAGAATGGCTGGCATTTGGCTGGAAGGCAAATACACTTACAGGGGCTTCCAGGCAAAGGCTAAAATCTCAAGGACTGGATGATATCAGGAAGGGCCTCAGGAGACACACACATGGCCATCTCCAAATCAGTGAGATTAAACAAAGACATCGTCCAGCATGAGAGGGGGCAGGCTTAACACTGAATTAATCTTCCCAGGCAGAGGACATACAATTTTCATCTTTAAAAAATATTATTTCCTACTTGGCTATAATTCCTATCTGGTCATCTAAAAATATCTTCCCAGGAATAAAGCTTCCTCCCTTAAACTCACAAATCTTCAGCTTCCTGCCAGGTTGGCCACACCCCAACACCCAGATGGAGGTGGGTCCCAGCCCCTCTCACCCTTCCCAGAATGACTGTTCTAAAGCTAAAGTCCAAGGGTCTCTACGTAGCTGCAATGAGGCAGGGAGTGCCAGCAGAACAGTCACTTTGACCACCAGATGAGACAATGCCAGAAAAGCCCAGCTCCAATAGCTTCAGCAAGCTTTCCCCTCCACCAAACAAGGGGGGTCTAGCTGTGACTCTCTACTCCAACTCCTTTACCTTTTCTGGCCATACTTGGATATCATCATCTGCCTGATTAGTAAAACTGGGCTGGTGACATCAGATCACACAGTAACTGTAAAGTCCACATGAAAACCCAAGATTGCTTTTGCCCTTTTAGAACAATTGATTCCCCATCTGTTAGTTCAGACACTCATGTGGCTCAGGGTAGGGAGAATGAACAGAAGATGGATTACAGGCTGGGTCTTGTGGGGGCCTGTATGCCAGGCTTGCACTGAGGGCTGTGTGAACAGTCACCAATCATGCCATACCACCCCACCCACCCTGTTTAGAAGAGCTAGGGCTAGGGCAGTCAGAAAAGGCTGAGCCAGCCAAAACTTCCTCCTCCTCCTGCTGGAACCCCTGCCTAAGGCTCTCAGGGAAGGATACTGGATCCCTGACAGCCTCCACCAAGACCAATGGCTGCCTACTGAAATGTCCCAGAATCAAAAGAAAAAATAAATCACACAATGCAAAAATTAGAAACAACATTTATTGTTTCCTGTTAAAATAGGGTGCTCTCATGAGAAAAGAGTGTGCAAAAAGAGCCTTCCTATACCCTGAGCTTTCTCACTTATCCCAGCAGGCTGGAACTATCTTCACTGTGTAGGAGGGAAAGTTTTCCACCTACTCCTGGGAAATTGGGCTACTATAATTTTAATTTTGATTATTTGCATGTGTAAAAAAATAAAATAAAATAAAAATCTAACAGTTAACAGGCTATCTGTTCTAGGGATATATGCCCAGCCCACTTGGACAGGCAGATGTGGGCCTCAAGTCCACATCCCCCTATATAGCCCAGGATTAGATGGTACCCTAGAAATCAGGTGAGTGTTCCTGGCTAGGGATTAAAGGTGGCCCCAGCTCCTGGTCAGCTAGTTGAAAACATGCATATTATATCCAGTGAGAAGCTGAGATTACCTCTTTAGCCAGGAATATTTTGGGTGCAGTAAGGCTAGCAGTCAACCAGTAGACAGCATTCTGGCCACAGATACTATGTGGTCTAGAAGCTACTTGTTCCATCTCCAAATATTCTAGAGATCCTTTAGATTGACAAGAGTGAATTCTAGTTTCAAAATGGCACACCAAGTTACACAGGTAGAGGATGTCATTAAGGCAATGGTCTCACCAAGTCAATGCACAGAGCTCTGATCCCACCATCTCCCTCCCCTCACCCTTCAGGACTCCTGAGTCCTGCCTACTACTCTTTCTCAGCGACAGCTTCCAGTATCCAGAAGCCTTGAGCAGCCTTCAGCCTCACAAGTTTGGGGTGGCCCAATTAAGGAACTTCATGGCAACTTCAAAGCCAAGGAAACAGGCCTGAGAAAGGGTTGGGATAAAGAGAAAAGTCAGCAGGAATGTGACTGTTCATATATCCCACCCCATCCCACCCCTGTCCCAACACCATGTTTAGCTGGTCCTGCCAGGACCAAAACCCCTCCCTAACCCCAATCCCACCCAAGGTCAAGGATGCAAGATGTGCTCTCTCATTCCTAACAGAAGAAAATGCATATCCCACACTTCCCTGTTCTGATGGCCAGGTCAAGAAATCAAAGCCCCTCGCCTCAGAGATCCCCAAAGGGAAATCCTCCTAGACAGCTTCAGAAAAGGGGGAAAATAAGGAGGCCTTGGCTGAGGGTAGGGTTTTGGGAAAACTGAGTCTCCAATCCAATTCCAAGAGCAAGCAAAAGTCAGCCCACCTGTACCCTACTCTGAGCCCTGAAGAGAAAGCACAGTCCCTGCAAGCTACTCACTGCGTTGGCTGGGAAGGCTCGGATCATCACTGCATTGAATCCTTTGTACAAGGACGTGATTCCTTCATCCCGGATGAGCTCCCTTAGCACATCTCTGAAACCATTAGGATATTTCCCAGGAGGTGCTGTGGGGCAAAATTCAATGTTTAAGGCTTCAGGAAGCTTCCTGACCTGACCATGACAACACACGTGGGGAGTAGTAGTCTTCCTCCAGGATCAGGGCCAGCACCAGGGAGAGGACACCTTGCAGGTCATCTGGGGCCAGTATATAGACAACATAGTTCACCTTAGGACAAATGCACAAATGCTGAATTACTGGTGCCAAGAGAATGGAAAAGAGGGAAAAGAATGAAACAGCCCTTCTATTCACGTGGGGGAGGGAGAGTGGATTTGACTTCTTATCTCATTTACTTTGTATTTAGGATGACATGAAAATGAATCTAAGGTTCCTAGAACACAAAAGACTATGAAGGAGAATGCTGGTCTGACAGATGCTGGGTGATGCCATGGGGAGTCAGTGTCCCTAGCGCCTTAAGAGCTCTGTACCCCAGGGGTAGCCAGTGCTAGGACCCCACTCTGTCACTATCCACCCCACTATCCTCTACTCACCAGTCTGGAAGCGGGACTTGAGAACATCTGGGGGAATTGCCACAGCCCAGTTGAAGATCCCTGCAATTCCCCCAGCTACCAGGATCCGAGGTGCACTTAGCTCACTCACCCTGCATAACACCAACCACAGCCCCAGTCAGATAAAGGCTGTGAGACTGTTGTTCAGACCATCCTTCCTGTGGCAGACAGGGAAGTTACAGAGAGGGAGAAACTGGCTAGAGCAGCAGTCCTCAACCTTTTTGGCACCAGGGACCAGATTCATGGAAGACAATTTTTCCACAGATGGGGGATGAGGGGAGATCCTGAGGGGCAGTGGTCGGGGGCAAGCTCAGGTAGTGATGCACGGCCTGTTTCCTAACAGGCCATGGACCAGTACCAGGGACTGCAGGGCTGGAGGGAAGAAGTGTAAGGCCAGGGCTCCCGTGATAGTGCAGCTGCCACTCCTTGGAGGAGGTTTCATGCACCTGTTTCAAATACTTGCTCCACTGGGTGAAGCACAGAGTAAGAGGAGTTAACTGACCTCAGCAGCCACAAGAGGAAAGTAGACATGGAGCTAGGAACAAGTCCCAATTCTGCTTTCAGACCCACCCACAGGAGAGGGCAACCCACCCATGACTGGGCAAAGTGGCTTCTAAGTTCTTCTTTTCTCCTCACCTCTTTCCCTCTGGAGTAAAGATATTTTTCAGCCATTCGTATGTCATGAAATACATCCCACTGGCTGGAACATCTGTTAGTGGCAAGAATGGAGGTGACATAAGTATATAAAATCCCCACAGGTTTCTTGAACTTAGAAGAGCCAAGTTTGGCACTGGACCCTTCAATGTTTCCTGAAAAATTCCTCTGCAGCCACATCCTATTTGCAATATTCATTTTGTACCTATGAGATACTGCTCTGGACCAAGCACTGGTGTGAGTGAGTGCCACACACATGACATCATTTCATCCTTAAAGTCCCCTCTGAGTGGTCACCACCAAACAGTTACAACCACAGACAGTGCATCTGGGCTTTCTCCAAGCTGCCATCTCAGGACAAGAATGAGAATGTCTCTACCTCTCCTACTGTCACTCCAGCAAGACATGCCTCTCAAAAGCAGCAAGAGCCCCATGGTCCCTAAGTCACTCTTTCTTCATACTCATCCCTTCAGCCATGATTTCTATCTACTTGCCACTCCTCTCCAACTACCATTGTCGTGAATTCCACCTCCACAGACACTCAGGAAGGACAGAAGGACCCCTAATCATCATCTGTGGCCATGCTGGCCAGGGTGAGACTGCCTAAAACCAGACACTCACTTCCAGTATTGCCAGAGCTGTGACACATATGGTGCCAAGGCTAATCTGGTAATACAGGCAAGACCATCCCCAGATGACCTCAGGTGGAGGGCCTCAAAGGTTACCTCGCATGAGGGTGAGCAGAGTCCCTTTGTAGATGCCTCGGATCCCAGACTCTTGGTACAGCTTCTTTGCACAGTCCAAGGTACCAGTGTACTTAGTTTCGCCTGAAGAAGCCTGAATCTGGGAGGGAGGAGGGAGGTCATCAGATCAGAACAGCAATATAAAAGTCAACAGATCCAGCAGGTTATGGATGCTCCAAAGTGGTCATTATGTGTTAGAGCAATGAAAGATTTCACTGTCAAATCAATAATTATTTGGAACATGCGCTATTGCAGAAGGCACTATGAAAAAGGCTAGGTAAAATTATCACAAAATATGGACACACTGATTAAAAATAAAATCAACAGAAAAGCTGAAAAATAAGTTGAGGACATCTCCCAAATACAATAAAGCTATTTGGAAGGTCTAACAAAAAAAGAGACAAATATTAATATTTATTCCTTCAACAAATATCCATTGAGCACCATCTGCATTCCAAGTCTAGCTGGTGATGAGGTTTGGTTAAGAGGTGAAAAGGCTGGGAGCAGTGGCTCATGCCTGTAATCTTAGCACTTTGGGAGGCCGAGATGGGAGGATCGCTTGAGGCCAGAAGTTCAAGACCAGCCTGAGCAACATAGTGAGACCCTGTCTCTACAAAAATAGATAAATTAGCTGGGTGTGGTGGCATGCACCTGTAGTCCCAGCTACTAGGAAGGCTGAGGCAGGAGGATCGCTTGAGCCCAGGAGTTGGAGGTTGCACTGAACTATGATAGTGCCACTGTGCTCCAGCCCAGGTGACAAAGCAAGACCCTATGTCTTTTTTGAGACAAAGTCTCGCTCTGTTGCCCAGGCTAGAGTGCCACGGCATAAGCCTAGCTCACAGCAACCTCAAACTCCTGGGCTCAAGCAATCCTTCTGCCTCAGCCTCCTGTATAGCTGGGACTACAGGCATGCGCCACCATGCCCGACTAATTTTTTCTATATATTTTTAGTTGTCCAGCTAATTTCTTTCTATTTTTAGTAGAGACAGGGTCTCGCTCTTGCTCAGGCTGGTCTTGAACACCTGAGCTCAAACGATCCTTCTGCCTCGGCCTCCCAGAGTGCTAGGATTACAGGTGTGAGCCACCCTGCCTGACCAAGATCCTATTTCTTAAAAAAAAAAAAAAAAATACAACTTATCAAAATGGTCAAAAGATGAAACAGAAAATATAAACATTAATTACTCTGTATCTATTAAAGAAGCTGAATTTGTTATCAAAAACTTTCCCACGGCTGAGTGCAATGGCTCATACCTGTAATTCCAGCACTTTGAGAGGCTAAGGTGAGAAAATCACTTGAGCCCAAGAGTTTGAGGTCACAGTGAGCTATGACTGTGCCACTGTACTCCCAGCCTGGGCAACAGAGTGAGACCCTGTCCCTAAAACAAAAAAAAGTCCAATACACTAGTTTGGAGTTCAGGAAAAGTCTGAGTTGGAGATATAAATTTGAGAGTCATCAGCATATAACTGGTGTCTAAACGTCATGAGACAAGACAAAATCATTAAGGAAATGAGTGTAACAGGACTGAGCCTTGCATACATGAATATTAAATGATACAGAAGATGATGAATCAACAAAGGAGACAGAGAAGGAACAGCCAAGTAGGTAGGAGGAAAATCAGAAGGGAGGCAGCCTACTCCTGATCACTCAAGCCCAGGAGTTTGAGGCTGCAGTGAGCTATGATTGCACCACTGCTCTACAGCCTGGCCAACACAGTGAGACCCTGTCTCTAAAAAGAAAGATGAGGACCAAGAACTGACCACTGGACTTAAGTGTAAAAATCACTGGTAACCTTGACAAAAGCACTTTTTTTGGAGTTGTGAAGCAAAAGCCAGATTAGGGTGGGTTTAACAATTAGAGAAGAAGAACTGGGGATAGTAGAAAAAAAACAAAAAACTTTTTCAAAGGGTTTTGATGTAAGGGGAAGAAAAGTCATGAAGCACAGAAACTGATGAGGGGAACAGAGTAAAGAGAACTTTGTATTTTTAAGATGAAAAATGCTGATGAGAATGATCCAGTGGAGAGAAAAAACAGATGTTGAAGGAGAGAAAAAAGGAATTATTGAAGTGATATTTGTGGCTGGGCAAGAAGGGATGGGATCCAGTGCACAAGGGTGCCTGGGATCAAGCAGAAGCATAGGCCATCCTGTGTAGAAACAAACAGGGCAAATCCTAGCACTCTGGGTGGCCGAGGTGGGAGGATCGCTTGAGATCAGGAGTTTGAGACCAACCTGAGCAAGAGCAAGACCCTGTCTCTACTAAAAATAGAAAAATTAGCCAGGCATGGTGGTATGTGCCTATAATCCCAGCTACTCGGGAGGCTGAGGCAGGAGAATTGCTTGAGCCCAGGAATTTCAGGTTGCTGTGAGCTAGGCTGACACCATAGTACTCTAACCCAGGTGACAAGGTGAGACTCTGTCTCAAATAAAAAAGAAAGAAAGAAACAGGGCAGCCATGGATGCAGCAGCAGGATGGAGATGGCAGAAGGCATCTGGTAAAGTCCTCTTCAGATGCTTTCAGTTTTCTCAGTGAAGCAGGAAGCCAAGTCATCCACTGAGAAGGTGGGAAGGTAAGAAGAGGAGAAGTATGAAGTAGTCACCCAGCAGAGTAAGAATAGTATAAGAAGAGAGTGTGGATAGGTCAATGTCTGATTTAGGAGCAGAAAAGGGGTACAGGCATAAATGAAAAGGAAAAAGCTGTAAGGGAAAAGCACGATGGAAAAGGCTACTGAACGCAAACATTCCCTAGGTCAAAATGAACATACAGACTTCTTCTGAAAAAATGGAGGAGATATACTTTTCCCTATTCCTCCTGCTAAATGTAATTTTAGAAAAGCCTCAGGACATTATTATTTTTTTTTTTTTTTGGAAGCAGAGTCTCACTCTGTTGCCCAGGCTAGAGTGCCATGGCTTCAGCCTAGCTCACAGCAACCTCAAACTCCTGGGCTCAAGCAATCCTACTGCCTCAGCCTCCCGAGTAGCTGGGACTACAGGCATGCGCCACCATGCCCGGCTAATTTTTTTATATATATATTTTTTAGCTGTCCATATAATTTCTTTCTATTTTTAGTAGAGACGGGGTCTCGCTCTTGCTCGCTGTTGCTCGAACTCCTGAGCTCAAACAATCTGCCCGCCTCGGCCTCCCAGAGTGCTAGGAGTACAGGCGTGAGCCACCGCGCCTGGCCAGGACATTATTTTCAAAACAAGCATAAGATGACTCTCAAAGTTTGAAGAGAGTTAGAGACTTTGGGACTTGAGGAATGACATGGTGATAAGTTCTTTGGGTTTTGTTTTGCCTCATATATCTTAGACTTGGAAAAGTTGACAATCCAGAAACATCAATAGGCACAGACCAAAATCAAGCCCCAACAAAAGCCTGCATTCTCTACACAAAGGACCAGGATAGAGACAGCCTTAGGAGGAAAACTTTTAGAC
This sequence comes from Eulemur rufifrons, assembly GCF_041146395.1. Taxonomy (NCBI): domain Eukaryota; kingdom Metazoa; phylum Chordata; class Mammalia; order Primates; family Lemuridae; genus Eulemur; species Eulemur rufifrons. The sequence goes on from NC_090989.1 coordinate 153,867,149, forward strand.
GTAAAGCACTCTATTCCAGCTAAACACCAGGAAAAGAAAACTGTGACCCCACTCCCACCTCCACCTGCAAAGACTAAGTGAAGAGCCTAGACTTCCACACTTTTGAAGTTGTAATGAAGCACCCAACATGCTACAGGGTAGAGTAAGTGAAGGCCAAGTAAGGAACTAAGAGTTTCATCCCCGAAAGCCAGTAACCAGCACCCTCTAGTTTCAGTAGAGACACTGGAACTGCCACACTCAGCCAGCAGTAAAAAGGAGAGCCACCACCCTCAGGTGTCAATAGAAGCAAAGTGGAAACCTTGACTTCTACCACCACCTAGCAGTAATAAGGCTGCATCCTTCCCTTCCCTGCTGGAGTGGTGTCAGAGAAAGACAGCTAAAACAAATTTAAATAAGTTCCAGAATTTCAACATAATACATACACATCCAGATTTCAATTGAAAAATCACTCTTAGGGCTGGGCATGGTGCTTCACATCTGTAATCCTAGCACTCTGGGAGGCCAAGGCGGGAGGATCACTCAAGGTCAGGAGTTTAAGCCCAGCCTGAGCAAGAGTGAGACACCGTCTCTACTAAAAATAGAAAGAAATTAGCTGGACAACTAAAAATACATAGAAAAAATTAGCCAGGCATGGAGGCACATGCCTGTAGTTCCAGCTACTAGGGAGGCTGAGGCAGAAGGATTGTTTGAGCCCAGGAGTTTGAGGTTGCTGTGAGCTAGCCTGACACCACGGCACTCTAGCCCAGGCAACAGAGCAAGATTCTGTCTCAAAAAAAAAAAAAGAAAAAGAAAAAGAAAGAAAGAAAAATCACTCTTCATACTCAAATCAAGGAAGATTTCAAACTGAAAGAAAAAAGACTAGCAACAGATGCCAACATCAAGATGTCAGAGCTATTAGAATTACCTGACAAAGATTTAAAAGCAGCTATTATAAAAATCTTTCAATTAGAAATTACGAACATGCTTGAAACAGATGAAAAAAATTGAAAGACACAGCAAAGAAAAACAGTCTTGGCAAAGAAATACAGGTATGAGGAAGAACCATATGGAGATGGCAACAGTGAAAAATACAATCAAGATAAAAAGCTCAGCAAATGGCTCACTCAACAGCAGAATACAGGAATGGGGGGTGGGGAATAAGTGAACTAGAAGATAGAATAATGGAAATTAGTCAATCTGAACAACAGAGAAAAAACAATCTGCAATGAAATGAACAGAACTTTAAGGACCTGTGGGACTATAACAAAAATCTAACATTTCTATCCTCAGAGTCTCAGAAGGAGAGGAGAAAATAGGGCAGGCTTGAAAAAGTACTTGAAGTAATAATTGCTGGCTGGGAGTAGTGGCTCAAGTGTGTAGTCCTAGCACTTTGGGAGGCTGAAGCAGGAGGATTACTTGAGGCCAGGAGTTCAAGACCAGCCTGAGCAACATAGCAATACCCAATCTCTACCAAAAATAAAAAAATTACCTGAGCATGGTGGCACACATCTGTAGTCTCAGCTACTTGGGAGGCTAAAGTGGGAAGATCACTTGAGCCCAAGAGTTTGAGGCTGCAGTGAGCTGTGATTGCACCACTGCACTCTAGCCTGGGCAACAGAAGGAGACTTTCTCCTAAAAAAAAGGAGGAGGAGGAAGAGGAAAAAGAGGAGAAGAAGAAGAAAAAGAAGAAGAAATAATTGCTAAAAACTTCCCCAAATTGGAAAAATGTAAACCTATAGATTCAAGAAGCCAAGTGAACACCAAACAGAATAAACCTAAAAAAATTTATGCCAAGCCCAGTGCCATGGCTCATGCCTGTAATCCTAGCACTCTGGGAGGCCTAGGGAGGAGTATTGCCTGAGCTCAGGAGTTCAAGACCAACCTGAGCAAGAGCGACACCCTATCTCTACTAAAAATAGAAAAAAATCAGCCGGGTGTCATGGCACTTGCCTGTAGTCCCAGGTACTCGGGAGACTGAAGCAAGAGGATCACTTGAGCCCAGGAGTTGGAGATTGCAGTGAGCTATTATGACACCACTGCACTCTAGCTGGGGTGACAAAATGAGACCATCTCAAAGAAAAAAAAAAAAAGAACACAACCAATGAAATTAAAAACAATAGGGGAAATCAATAAATCAAAAAGCTGTTACTTTGAAAAGATCAATACAATTGACAAACCTTTAGTGAGCTGAAAGAAAAGAGAGAAGTCACAAATGATCAATACCAGGAATAAAACAGGAGATATCACAGACCCTGCAGACATCAAAAGGATAAAAAGGGAATACTATAAACAACTCTACAGACACAAATTTAACAACTAAGATGAAAAAACAAAAAACACAAACAGCTACAATGTACCTAATAGGAAATAAATCATTTAAGATAATTGAATTAATAATTTAAAAACTCCTCCCCAAAAATCTCTAAGCCTAGGTGGTTTCACTGGAGAAGTCTACCAAATGTTTAAAGAAGAATTAACACCAATTCTATATAATATCTGTTAGAAAATAGAAGAGGAGGAACACCTACCAGAATGGCTAAAATTAAAGACAATACCAAATGTTGGTGAAGATGCAGTGAAACCAGATCATTCATACGTTGCTGATGGAAAAGTAAAATAGTATAGCCACCTTAGAACACAGTTTGGTAGTTTCTTTAATAACTAAGTATGCAACTACCATACAATCCAGCAATTACACTTCTGGGCATTTATCCCAGAGAAATGAAGATTTATTTTCTCACAAAAAAATCTCTGTATGCAAATGTTTATTATAGCATCTTTATTCCTAATAGCTCCAAACCAGAAACAACACAGATGCCCTTCAATAGAGGAATGCTTAAACTGTGATACATCCACACCATGACTACTGTTCAGCAATAAAAATAGCTGGGCAAAGTGACGTACACCTGTAATCCCAACTACTCAGGAAGCTGAGGCTGGAGGATCACTTGAACCCAGAATTCAAGACCAGCCTGAGTAACACCATGCGATCCCATTTCAATAAAAATGAAATGAATGAATCAGTCATATATGCAACAATCTGAATGAATCTTCAGAAAATTATATTGAATTAAAAAAAACAATCCAAGGCTGGGTGCAGTGGTTCACACCTGTAATCCTAGCATTCTGGGAGGCCAAGGTGGGAGGATTGCTTAAGATCAGGAGTTTGAGACCAGCCTGAGCAAGAGCGAGACCTCAGCTCTACTAAAAATAGAAAAATTAGCTGGGCGCAGTGGCATGTGCCTGTAGTTCCAGCTACTCAGGAGGCTGAGGCAGGAGGATTACAGGGAACTATGATGATGCCTCTGTACTCTAACTGGGGTGACAAACCAAGACTGTCTCAAAAAAAAAAAAAAAAAAGGAAAAAGGCAATCTGAAAAGTTTGCATTGCATATGATGTATGATTCCATTTATATAACATTCTTTTTTATTAATTTTTAATTAATTAATTTATTTATTTATTTTAGTGATGGGTCTCACTATAATTTCTGGACTCAAACAATCCTCCCACCTTAGCCTCCCAAGTCGCTGGGATTATAGGTATGAGCCACTACATCTGGCTATAAATCTTAAAATTAGAAAATTATAAAAATGAAGTACACTCTACAGGCTCTAAGCTTTTGGACAATTGATAAAGACACACAACATCTTGGGCAGGAGCAGCCTCCCTTCTACCTCTGATGAGGCATGACTTACCTTTGACAGTTCCTGAAGTGGCTGCTAATAAGGGTGGGTAGGTCTGGGCTGATGTGTCACAGGTGTGACATTTTGGTTGGTTTGTTATACTGTCCTTGTTCTTGATTCTACTGTGATTGCTTCTATGTTCCTGAAAACCTTGAAACTGTTTTGAACACCTGACCTGAAGCCTTTATAAAGGGTGAAAGGACAAACATGCACACAAAATTGTACACTAAATGGAAAAAGCTAGCCACCTTCCCCCAGACCATACCCTTACCTGTAACAAGCACTTGATCCGTTCTCCAGGAGTCATGATTCCTGTGGTGAATACACCAGATAACATCCCAGCTGCAAACAGTTGGGGATAGCTGCATTGAAAACAAAAACCAGAAGCAAGCACTTGTGACTAACTGCTGAGGACAGAGGCATTCCCAGCAAAGAAGATGGTTTTGTAAGAAAAAATAAGCACTTGGACTGGGCAGAAGCCCCAGCCACAAATCAGATTTCGCATTAAAGCCAAGTTCTAGGTATATTCTGATATCAAATTTCCCAGAGCAAGGGTTTTAGTTCCAAGAGCAATAGGAGGCTGGTCACAAGGCCCACCCACATGAGGTGGGCACTCAGAATCCCTCACCCATGGGAGAAGCTTTATAGCAAAACACGGTTTTCACCCCCGAGCCTGCTGTGCACAGTGACTGTGGACAAGTTTCTAGGTCTTTTTGATCCTTGATTCCCCATATGTAAAATGCTGGGTCGGGGGGAAAGCCTCTAACCCAAGATCTGAACCTCAGTCACCCCCCAGTTCCCTTCTAATCTTACTTCCCCTAGATCCCCAAGGGCCTGAGAACACTCTAAGCCAAAAGTCAATCTTTAAGGCCAGGGAGAATGGCTGTGGCCATCTCCATAGGCTGAGGGGTAGCTTGGCCAGCTGTAAGGAATGTGCCATAAGATGCTCAGAAAGGACCAGACAGGGATGATATCCAGGCGGGCATGACAGGTCTTGTGGCCCCTGTGCAGGAAATGGTCCCCCAGTGGCCAGATGTATGGGTCCTCACTCTGACCCCCACAGAATGAACAATACTGAGTATGAGGAGCAATCTGAAGCTCCTACTGTGTATCACCCACAGCTGTCTGTGCCACCTCTGGCATCTCCTTTTCTTTCTGGGATTAGCAATACCAGCATAGTCTAGAGCAATGGAGCACAAAGTCACAGTCAACATTTCAACAAAGTCCCCATGACTTAGTAAATGTTGCTGAAAAACTTCACATACTAGTCTAAGCCTCAGGCCCCTCTTGACTCCAGGCCTCTGACAAGTGAGCCTTCAAGCCAGTCCCACCCAACAAGGAGCTCAAGAAGTGAGGAACAGATGCCAAATGGGAGTAGGGGGACACGTACTATAGATCCTTCCCCTCAGGCGGGGCACTAGTTTCAACAGCCCTACTTTTCCATGCACTCACCCCAGGCAGGGCTTATTAGTCTACCTCAGGCACACAGCCAAGCATACAGACTAACTGTTTAACAGTCAAGAGACTTGATTTCACGGCAGCCGCGGTGGCTCACGCCTGTAATCCTAGCACTCTGGGAGGCTGAGGTGGGAGGATCGCCTGAATTCAGGAGTTCAAGACCAGCCTGAGTAAGAGTGAGACCCGGTCTCCACTAAAAATAGCAAAAATTAGCCAGGTGTGGTGGTACATGCCTGTAGTCCCAGCTACTCAGGAGGCTGAGGCAAGAGAATAGCTTGAGCTCAGGAGTTTGAGGTTGCTGTGAGCTAGGCTGACGCCACGACACTCTAACCTGGGCAACAGAGCAAGACTCTGTCTTGGCAAAAAAAAAAAAAAAAGAGACTTGTTTTCATACTATCCAGCTTCACGATCCCACTTCATACTGATGTCCCTGAGGAGTCTTCTCAGCAACTAAATTCTCCCTATGAGAACAACATGCTCCATTTTTCCCAGGATGCCCAACCCTTGGCTGGGCATACCTCATCTCCCAGGACTGGGGACTTTCCTCAAATGAGATTTCTATGTGTGCACAGGGCACCATGTGGATACTCTATAACTGCTTGGCCTATTCTCCCACTCCCCACCCACATCCCAGGAAGGCACTTGTGAGAGCTGGACCTTTCTGGGCTTCCACCCCAAGGCCTTTGGTAATGCTCCTTTCCATATCATCCCCAAACACTGCTACAGGGAGGTGAATGTAGCAGGGCTGACAGGATTATTGGAGTAGGGTCCTGAGTGTCTTAATCTTTGTTCAGGCAGGTAGGGTGTTTCTCTGAGTACTAATGTGACTGTGTAGAACTAGAAAATATTATAAAGGGCTAACAGCCTATTTCAGCTTCTGTATCCATGGCTTGCTTGCTTGATGCTTAGCTTGGCATAACAGGCTTCAGGAAAATTAAAAAAAACAAGGCCCCAGGGAGGCGACCACAAGTTACTTCCTGATAAAGGACTAGGAGCCCCGGGGCTCCCACCGACCAATTAGATAAAAAAAGGGCAAGGCATAATCAGTGTGCGAACAGCTTGTGTAAGGCATGTGTTTCCCAATATCTCTCTAAACCAGAGACCAGAGTCTTGTAAACAGCAGAGAGTATAAAAACTCACCTTGTACCACAAGGCGGGGTCCTTGTCCATGGAGAGGCCACTGAGTTGGTGCTCTGGAACCTGGACCCTAGCTCAAGCTAGCAAATAAACTCCTTTGCCATTTACAACCTTGGTCTCTGCTTCCTTGTTCCGAGGGTCTAGGGGAACCGGATCAAACATTTTGGGGGCTCGTCCAGGATCCCAAAACCCCCAGAGCGGAACCCAGACCTGAGGAGGAGTTGAAACTCTGAAAACCCGTACGGTGCAGGTAACTAGTCTCTGGAAAGAGACCAGCAGAAGGCCTAGGCAGATGCGCTGGAGGGTCACTGGTCGGGAGCGTAGGGAGATGTCCCTTGCCCCCTCAGTAGGTTTCTGGCGCGGGCCCAGTAAGGGTCAAGGAAACCGAGTTTGCCTAGGGATTTGTAGAACGTCTTGTCGTGGTTGTCGATCCGTATTGTTGTCTTGTCGCCAGTTTGTCACTCGCCTTGTCGCTTTTGTCCGTGTTTTATGTTTCTTCTTCATTCATAGGACCGTAAACTTGAACTGATGTGCAGAGAAACGATTCCAGGTCCCAGAGACTCTGAGACTACCAACAGAGCTGGATGCTCTTTTTGTTCCAGGGGGAGCAAACAAGGGTGGACTAATCGATTTTCTTGCCCTGTACCTTCTTCTCCTTCTCCTCCTCAGCTGCACTCCTGGCGCCCTCGCCGCTTCCCAGCTCCCTACGCCCTGCCCAGACTCGAGCGGGGCCGCAGAACCCCGTCTCTTAAAGCCATCCTTTCAATGATCCCCTCGGTCTCTGGAAGTACTGCTTTTTGGTTGCAACTTATCCTCCTTAGTTCATTAGCTCTGGTGTTTGATATCGGTCTATACGCTGTTACACCTCCATCTTGGAAACCCCCACAGAAGTGTGCCTTTACCCTTTTCTACTGGATTGTGGTAGGAGTCCTAGCGTGGCTCCGTATTAACCCTCCTGTGTAAAGTCTGTCTGTCTGAGTGAATGGAGTGTGACTGTATGAGGTTCCACGGTGACAGCTACGGAATCTGAGTGGGTCCTAACCTGCGAGTCTGTGGCGGCGTCGTACGACATAACGGTGATTCACTCCCCTAAACAGGAGTGACCAGGCCCGGGGTTTATACGGGTACACCTTAGCCAAGACGTGCCTAAGTTCCCGCGAGGGACACAGCCAGGTGGACAACTGAGAGAAACCCCCTTTTCCCCGCCCCCTTGCAAGCATGGAACAGACACAGACAACACCTCTGTCTATTCTCATAGATCATTTTAAGGAAGTCCGGGATCGGGCTCATAACCTCTCTGTAAAAAAAAAAAAATCAGGAAAGGCAAGTATAAAATTTTGTGAGTCTGGCCAACCTTTGGGGTTGGATGGCCTCAAGAGGGAACATTTGACCTTGGCATTATCTGCAAAGTGAAAAAAAAATAGTCTTTAACAAAGGGCTTCATGGCCATCCTAACCAGATTCCATATATCATTGTCTGGCAGGACTTAGCTCGGAATCCCCATGCAGGCACTAGCCCATTAGATTCCGCGCGGGGGAGGGCCCCCTTGCCTCCCTTCCCGCTTGCTCACGCTCTCTCCCCCTCTCCCTCTCTCCTCCCTGCCCTGCCGCCGCGTGGCCCCCTGGTCAGGCGGGGCTGGGGAGGGAAGGAGATGAGGGCGACGGGGTGCGGTGGGGGGGGTCGGGTCCCGGTCTACCGCGGCGGCGGGGCCCCTGGCACCAGGGGCCCAGCAGCGGCGGCGACTCTGGATGCGAGCCGGGTCCTTCCCGTGGATCGCCCCGGGTGCGGCTGCGGCGGGCGTCGTGGCCACCCCCGGGGAGACTGGCGGCGCCGCGCTGTCCCCCGCCGCATCGCACGGGTGCGTCGTGGGGGGGGGCGTTCCCCCACCCAACCCGTTCCCCCACCTGGGTTAAAAAAAAAAAAAAAAAAAAGATCCTGCCCTCAGTAGGACACAGCAAAATCATGATAGCAAAGGAGGCCAAAAAAAAAAAAAAAAAAAGAGGGAGAGTTCAAATCAGGACCCTCGGACTCGCCCCCCATTCTTCCGGATTCCACTCCATATCCTTACCTAATAGACCAGAAGTGGACTCCCCCTCCCCCTTATAACCCCGCTGCGGCCTCAGCCCCAGCCGCTGCAGCCCCTTCAGTGGATGGAGTGCCATATGGGACCCGGCAGTGGGCTACTAAGATGCCAAACCCAGAACCAGTAATGGCTCTCCCTCTGCGTGCAACAGGGCCCCCACAAGCAAACGGGGAGCAAACTTACCAATATTGGCCTTTCTCGACTAGTGATTTATATAATTAAAAGTCTCAAAATGCCAACTTCTCAGAGAACCCTAAAGATCTGATTAACCTCTTAGATTCTGTTTTGTTCACTCACCAGCCCACCTGGGACGATTGTCAACAACTACTAAAAGTTCTTTTCACTACCGAAAAAAAGGAAAAAAATTCAGGGAGAAACACAGAAACTGGTTCCAGGAGATGACAGCAGACCCACCACTAATCCAGAGATCATAGACCGAGCGTTTCCACTCGAACGACCCCCTGGGACTACAACGAGGCTGAAGGTAGGGAGCGTCTCCAGGTCTACTGCCAGACTCTAATGGCCAGTCTCCGAGCAGCGGCACGAAAGCTGACAAATTTGGCTAAGGTAAGAGATGTTCGCCAGGGGCCGGAGGAGAGCCCTGCGGCCTATTTAGAAAAGCTAATAGAAGCCTTTAGGCAGTATACGCCTATGGATCCTACTGCAGAAGGGAGTAAGGCAGCAATAATGATGGCCTTTGTGAACCAGGCAGCCCCCGATATAAAAAAAAAAAAAAGGCCGCTCCAGTAGGGGTAGGATAGAAAAGAATCAGTGTGCCTACTGCAAGGAGAGGTGGCATTGGGCTAAGAAATGCCCAGAGAAAAAGGGAGGCCCAGGGAAAAAAGCGTCGCCTAAGAAAATTTTACTTGCGGGGCAAGGAGAAGATAGTAAATAGGAAAGATGGGGTTTGGCTCCCCTCCCCGAGCGCAGGGTAACCTTAGATGTGGAGGAGATCCCGGTTAGTTTCCTGGTAGACACAGGGGCAGAACATTCAGTAATTACTAAAACCAACAAAAAATTGTCCAACAAAATTAGTTGGGTGCAGGGGGCGACCGAAACTAGGCCCTACCGGTGGACTACCCGGCGAAAACTGGACCTGAGCTCAGGGCAAGTGAGCCATGCTTTTATGGTCATTCCGGAGTGCCCCACCCCCTTGCTAAGAAGAGACTTACTCACAAAGCTAGGGGCCCGAATTCATTTTAAAGACAAAGGAATAATAATAACTGATGCAGAGAGAAACCTTATCAGCAGCCCTCAGGTTACTCAAGTCCTGACTCTGGCCCAGGTAAATAAATACTGACTATACCAGCCTATGCAAATTCATCAGGAAATAGAGATTGAACACTGGCTTCGAAAATTTCCTGAAGCCCAAAATTTCCTGAAGCCTAGGCCGAGACAGGGGTAGCAGGATGGCCGGCGTGCCTGCGGATCATCACAGCTGCTGCTTTGCTGGTCAAAGACTCCGACAAGCTCACCCTGGGTCAGCATCTGCAGATTACCACCCCTCACGCCATAGAGGGGATCCTGAAGCAGCCGCCAGGACGGTGGATTACAAATGCGAGGCCGACTCACTACCAGGGACTTCTGCTGGATGCTCCTCGCATCGAGTTCCGGGCTCCTGCCATCCTGAACCCAGCCACGCTCCTGCCAGATCCTGAGCTGGCAACGCCCGAACATAGCTGCCTTGAAATCCCGGCAGAGACCCAGATGGCCCAAAAAGACCTGCAAGACCGCCCTCTTGCGAACAGTGACCTGACCTGGTTCACGGACGGAAGCAGCTTTGTCCAGGAAGGACACAGGCAGTGGCTGTAGTCTACACTCCGGGACACCAGAAGGGAGACTCCCTAAAAGCTCGAGACAACCGGGCCGCGGACGCCGAGGCCAAGAGGGCTGCAGAAAGACCTACACCGACAGATGTCCTACACTTGAGCCTGCCGCCCCCGGGGATGGGAGAGATACCCCCTCTACCGGACTATTCCAGTACGGACATGGACTAGGCCAGAGAAAAACTGAGGGCGACGCGGGATAAAGACGGCTGGTTCCAAGATAGAGAGCACCGCCTGATAGTTCCTGAAACTTTGGGGAGTCACCTACTAGGACACTTGCACCAGACAATGCATCTTGGCAAGAAAAAGATGTTGCAGTTTCTAGACACTGCACAACTCAGATTCAAATCAGATTCCCCTTCAAACAAGGGAAGACAGCAGAAAACATTGTCAAGAACTGTCATGTCTGCCAGGTCATGCAGCCGGGGAGAATCAGAAGGACCCATGCAGGTACCAGGGAACAGGGAGGCAGCCAGGATTATTTTTAAAAATAAATTTTACGGAGGTAAGACCAGGAAAATATAGATACAAGTACTTGCTGGTCATGGTAAACACTTTCTCAGGGTAAATAAAGACTTTCCCTACAAAAGGGGAAACTGCTTTAATAATGGCAAAAAAAAAATATTTAAAAAAATAGTTCCCAGATATGGGTTGCCGGAAAACATAGGATCTGACAATGGGCCAGCTTTCACAAGTCAAGTTAGTCAAAGACTCGCCCAGGCTCTGGGGGCAGATTGAAAATTACATTGTACATATAATCCCCAGAGCTCAGGGCAGGTAGAAAAAATAAACAGAATCCTAAAGGAGACTTTGACTAAATTGGTTTTGGAGACTGGCGGGGACTGGGTGACCCTCCTTCCCTTCTCCCTATTCCGAGCCCGGAACACCCCCTACCATTTAGGCCTAACCCCTTTGAGATAATATACGGTGCTCCTCCACCAGTAATACCAAAAATAAAATCTGGGACTCTGTCTGAAAACCCTAAAAAAAGTGTTACAGGCTGTACAGGCCCTGCGACGGGTTCAGGGCCAGATCTGGCCTGCCCTCCGGGCCATTTATCAAGTCACCGGACAGGAGGGAAAAAAGATTAACAGACTGGGTATGGATAAAATGGCATAATAGCAAAACCCTAGAGCCCAGGTAGAAGGGACCTTTTCAGACTATTCTTGTTACCCCCACTGCCCTAAAGATTGACGAAGTGGTGACCTGGGTCCCACGTAAGACCTGCCAACAAGGACGAGCGAGAGCAGCAGCAGGATCAGTGGAGAGCCTTGGCAGATCCAGAAAATCCACTGAAGACCAGACTGACTCGTGTGACAACCAGACTGTCGCAGGACCAATGATAGACATACACGGACTAAAAATAGTTGTGGTGACTATAATATTCATAACACTTATAGAAAAAATAATGACTGACCCAAATCCCCACATGCCCTATCACCTCACCTGGGAAATCACTAACTTAAAAACCCATGAAGTTTATAATAAGACTTCAGGAACGGTCCCACTAAATACTTGGTGGCCGGACCTGTATTTCAACTTAAAATAATTGCCAGGCATGGACAATCTACAGGACGACCCTAAGCAGCAGAGATTGAGCTATAAATATCAATATACCCAACGTCAGGCCCGGATAGAGTTAAATAAAAATAGGTTTTATGCATGTCCAGGATTTGAAATAGAAAAAATAAGACGCACGTGTGGGGGGATCGAGTCTCTCTACTATGCAGCATATAGGTGTATAACCACCAATGACGGAGAGTAAAAATGGCAGGTACAACCTCTTTTCATCAAAATGTCTTATGTCCGGCCATGCTCATGAACCAAGTATGCCTCTGACTGTAACCTGATACGTGTAAGATTCACAGATAAAGAAAAAAAGGACAGACGGTGAGTCTCGGGACTATACTGGGGATTAACTCTCTATGACTGCCACTGGAGGGGGCAGGGCACTGTAATACAATTTAAACTAAGGGTTTCTCCCATCTTGGGCGCTGTAGGGCCCAATCCAGTGCTGAGAGAAACCAGTTCTAACATTTTGGGGGTGCTAAAAAAAGAACAAAACCGCCCACACCCAACTGTAGCCCCACTTTCATTTTCAAGGACCCCCAGAGCGACCCCCAAAGTAACCCCCAGAGCTAAGGAATTAGGAGATCCCTTATGAAAAATACTGACAGCAGCATATGAGACATTAAACCGCTCTAATCCCAGCGCCACAAAAGCTTGTTAGTTATGCTATATCAGACCCCCTTTCTACAAAACAATAAAAATAAATACCTCCCTTTAACCGTTCAGGAAAAGAGGCCCCCAGGTCCTACACATGAGACCGCAAAGGCCCGGGGCAACACTTCAGGCAGTCACTGGGAGCGGAACCTGTGTAAAAAAGGTGCCCCCTAGCCATGCACAGTTTTGTGCCGAAGTCCACCTGTCTATAAGCTGGACTGGAGGAACAAAATAGGTGGTCCCGACACTCAATAGATAGTGAGTTTGCTCCAAAACAGGCCTGACTCCGTGCCTCAGCCTGTCTGTCTTATTTAATGAGTCAGAAAAATTCTACATCATGGTACTAGTGTTTCCTAAAATTATTTACCACCAGAAAGATGACATGTATGCTACATGGATGAAAGGCGCGGAAAACATTAAAATGACTAAAATAAAAAGAAAACCATTTACAACAATAACCCTGGCCACCCTTTTTGGTCTGGGAGCAATAAGAGCAGAGACAGATATCTTGGCCTTAGCAGTGCAACATAGGGGGTTCAATAGTTTAAGGGCTGCTATAAATAAAGACATAGCCAGAATTAAAAAATCTATCTCCCATCTAAAAAAATCACTAACCTCATTGTCTGAGGTGGTGTTGCAGAATCGGAGGAGGTTAGATCTAATGTTTCTCCAACAAGGAGGACTATGTGCAGCTTTAAAAAAAAAATAATAATACTGTTTTTATGCTGACCATATCAGGATAATAAAAAAAATCCATGGCTAAAGTTAAAAAAAGACTAGCAAAACGAAGGCGGGAGCCCAAACCAAAAAAAAAAAATAGTTTAAGTCATAGTTCAATAGCTCCCCTTGGCTGACTACTTTACTCTCCACCTTATTAGGACCTTTAATTGTGCTTCTACTCATGCTCACTTTTGGACCATATATTCTAAATAAATTAGTCACCTTTATTAAAAAACGGGTCAATACCGTACAATTAATGGTACTACGACAACAATATCAGAGGCTAAGCCATGATTCCTGCTTAAAATTAAAAAAAATACGGGACCCCATGTACAAGCAAAAATGCTCGTAAGGACAAGAAAAAGGGGGGGAATGTAGAACTAGAAAATATTATAAAGGGCTAACAGCCTATTTCAGCTTCTGTATCCATGGCTTGCCTGATGCTTAGCTTGGCATAACAGGCTTCAGGAAAATTAAAAAAAACAAGGCCCCAGGGAGGCGACCACAAGTTACTTCCTGATAAAGGACTAGGAGCCCCGGGGCTCCCACCGACCAATTAGATAAAAAAAGGGCAAGACATAATCAGTGTGTGAATAGCTTGTGTAAGGCGTGTGTTTCCCAATATCTCTCTAAACCAGAGACCAGAGTCTTGTAAACAGCAGAGAGTATAAAAACTCACCTTGTACCACAAGGCGGGGTCCTTGTCCATGGAGAGGCCACTGAGTTGGTGCTCTGGGACCTGGACCCTAGCTCAAGCTAGCAAATTACCTCCTTTGCCGTTTACAACCTTGGTCTCTGGTTCCTTGTTCCGAGGGCCTAGGGGAACCGGATCAAACAACTGCAGGAACTAAAAGTACTAAGGCATGACTCCACTGGGGTCATCCATGGTTCTGGTACAGCTGTGAACCGGAACATATGCTAAAAGACCAGGCCGCTAGCAGAGTACATTTGTCTATGGGATACGTGAACTACCAACAGTCAAATGCAGCTTCAAAACAACCCCTTACCAGCCACATTTGGGGCCACCTGTGGCAGTTTACAAGAACTCCAGAAATGGAATTTCATATCACAAGCACCTCTGTCTACATCCCAGACCCTCACTCAGCCTGCTATGGCCTGAAGTGGTAACAGAATATAACCCTGTGACATCCTGGGCTTCCTCCTGTGAGCTCCTGGATCCCAAGGTGGGCCAGCCTCTGTGGGTCCTGTGCTGCCTGTAGCCCCTCCCGGGGGTTGTCATCCTATACTATGAACTATTAATCGCTTTGTAAATTTTGAGCTATAATTCTGACTCAGCTGCCTCTTCATACCCAAATCCAACTTGTTAAGGCTTACTAAAAAAAACCCACACACACACTAATTTCACTTTAACAGAGAAACCAATATCTGAAATTATTATAATCATGTCATAAAAATGAAGTAAAACAAAAGTTGGAAGCTACTCTTCTCTCAACCAGGTGATGGAAAACAAGGCTGTTGCTGTTATTACTGCAGCACCAGGTACTACTGCCCATGACATTTTAGTATTCAGACCTCTCAACAGCCCTATGGAGTTGGTATTACTAATTTCCCAGTAATCGATCCTATCTCATAAAAGAAATTATGACAACCTGGTAAGGGGATGGGGGGGGGGCTTTTGTTTGTTTGTTTCTTCTTTTTCCCTTTTGTTTCACAGGGCAAAGGAAACTCAAGTACTTCCTTCATATGGGACTCCCAGGAGTCAACCTTGGGGGCCCAGGAGGACAGCCATTTCCTGTTCGGCAAGCTTTTTTTTTTTTTTTTTATTTCAGCATATTATGGGGGCAAAGGTTCTTTCTTTAACCCATGACACAATACCAGGCAGAAGAAGTGCTTCAGTCCTATAAGTACTCACCTGAGCTCATCCTCTGGGTGTTTCTGTTGTAGTCTCTTCCCCAAACCAAACCCAAAGAAGCACACAGCAAACATGGGGGTGACCCCAATGATAGGGGCGGCCATGCCCCGATATAGCCCCATGATGCCCTGCAAGGAATCACAGAAGCAGAAGCTGTTTACAGACACCATCACCCTTTATATCACTGAAACAGGGAAGCAATGTGTGGCTTCCTTTCTTTACCTCCTGTCAAAGCAAGGAGAATTTTTTTAAATTTTAAATTATTATGGGTACATAATAGTTGTATTAATATATACTTACAGGGTACATGTAGTATTTTTATACAGACATACCATGTAAATTAATCAAATCACCGTATTTGGGGTATCCATCACCTCAGGTTTTTAACATTTCTTTGTGTTAGGAACATTCCAATTCCTCTTTTTTTTTTTTTTTTTTGGAGACAGAGTCTCGCTCTTTTGCCCTGGCTAGAGTGCCATGGCATCAGCCTAGCTCACAGCAACCTCAAACTCCTGGGCTTAAGCAATCCTTCTGCCTCAGCCTCCCGAGTCGCTGGGACTACAGGCATGTGCCACCATGCCTGGCTAATTTTTTTCTGTATATTTTTAGTTGTCCAGATAATTTCTTTCTATTTTTCAGTAGAGACGGGGGTCTCACTCTTGCTCAGGCTGGTCTTGAACTCCTGACCTCAAGCGATCCTCCTGCCTCGGCCTCCCAGAGTGCTAGGATTACAGGCGTGAGCCACCACGCCCGGCCCTCCACTCTTTTATTTTAAAGTATACCCTAACTTATTGTTGATTATAGTCACTTTGTTGTACTATCAAATATTGTTCATTATATCTAACTATCTAACTATATTTTTGCACCCATTAACCGTCCACTCTTTATTCCCCACTCCCCACTATCTTCCTCAGACTCTGGTAACCATCATCCTACTCTCTGTCTCCATGAGATCAATTGGTTTTAATATTTAGCTCCCACATATAAATGAGAACATGTGAGATTTGTCTTTCTGTGCTTAGCTTATTTCACTTAACATAATGTTCTCCAGTTCCATCTATGTTGTTTCAAATGGCAGGATTTCATTCTTTTTGTAGCCATATAATAGTCCATTGTGTATAAGTACCACAATTTCTTTATCCATTCATCCATTGATGGACACTTAGGTTGATTCCATATCTTGGCTATTGTGAATTATGCTGCAATAAACATGGGAGGGCAGATATTTTTTTGATATATTGAATTTCCGTCCTTTGTACATATACCTAGCAGTGAGATTGCTGGGTCATATGGTAGTTATATTTTCAGGTTTTTTTGTTTGTTTTTTAGGTTTTGAAGCAAGAAGTTCATTTTACTTTCCAAGGGAGGAAAGGACACAGCATAAAAGAAAAAAAAGCGGTGGCTCGCGCCTGTAATCCTAGCACTCTGGGAGGCCAAGGCGGGCGGATTTTTGAGCTCAGGAGTTCAAGACCACCCTGAGCAAGAACGAGACCCCGTCTCTACTAAAAACAGAAAGAAATTATATGGACAGCTAAAAATATACATAGAAAAAATTAGCCGGGCATGGTGGCGCATGCCTGTAGTCCCAGCTACTCGGGAGGCTGAGGCAGGAGGATCGCTCAAGCCCAGGAGTTTGAGGTTGCTGTGAGCTAGGCTGATGCCATGGCACTCTAGCCCAGGCAACAGAGTGAGACTCTGTCTCCAAAAAAAAAAAAAAAAAAAAGGAAAGAAAGAAAGAAGGAATGCCAGCCTCTAGGATGAGTGACTTCGTTTTTACTTTTATTTTTTTAATCTATTTTTTATTTTATCTGTTTATTTTCTTAATATATAAGACGGGGTCTCACTCTTGCTCAGGCTGGTTTAGAACTCCTGAGTTCATGAGATCCTCCCGCCCCAGCCTCCCAGAGTGCTAGGACTACAGGCGTGAGCCACTGTGCCCAGTCTATGGCTTGAGCTTTTTGATGGGGTTATAGAGAACAAAGCAGTTGTTGCGAAATGATAATGGAAGGTGGTTTGTGGTTTTTTTCTTCTCTGCTAGACTGGCTTTATCTGACTTCTTGGATTGTGGTCTGGCAGATGTGGAGGAGAGCTACGCATCCCTTTTCTGCCTGCTCAGTACTATTCCAGTTCTATAAAACAAGCTCATAATTTTTGTGACCTTTCTTGCCTTCCTTGATGGATTTTCTTAGGAACATGGACATTTTGTTCTTGTTTCCTGGTGGGAACTGCAATAAAGGTTTCTTCCTGGTTTCTTTATTGGTGGAAATAGCAGTTGCTTCTCATGGTTCTCGTTCCTTTAAAATCTGCTGCCAAGTTCCTCCAGAAATGAGAAAATATATGCCACCAGCTCACCACGACTTTCTTCACTCATTAGAGTCAGGTCCATCAGTCTGTGAGTTTGTCCTGTCAAAAGGTGATGCTAGCCTTTTCTGTCTCCTAGGGGCTCCAGGTGTTTCTTGGCTTTGTGGCAACATAACTCTATTCTCTGCCTCCATCTTCATATGGGCTCTTTGTGTCTGTGTCTTTTTCTATTCTCTGTTTTATAAGGAACTTCTATACTGTTTTCCTCAGTGGTTGTACTAATTTACATTCCCACCAACTGTGTACCAGGGTTCCCCTTTCTCCACATTCTTGCCAGCATTCATTATTGCCTTTTTGTTAAAAGCCATTTTAACCCTGTCAGATAGGTGGTTTGCAAATATTTTCTCCCATTCTGTGGGTTGTCTCTTCACTTTGTTGACTGTTGCCTTTGCTATGAAAAAGCTTTTTAGCTTGATGTGATCCCATCTGTCCAATTTTGCTTTGGTAGCCTGTGCTATGGGGGTATTACTCAAGAAGTCCTTGCCCAAACGGGGGTATTACTCAAGAAGTCCTTGCCCAAACCAATGCCTGAAGCATTTTCCCAATGTTTTCTTTCAGTGGTTTTATGTCTTAGATTTAAGTCTTCAATCCATTTTGATTTGATTTTTGTATATGGGAAGAGATAAGGGTCTAGTTTCATTCTTCTGCATATAGATATCCAGTTTTCCCAGCACCATTTATTAAAGACTGTCCTTTCCCCACTGTATGTTCTTGGCACTTTTGTCGAAGATAAGTTCACTTTAGATGTGTGGATTCATTTTTGGGTTCTCTATTTTGTTCCATTGTCTATGTATCTGTTTTTTGGGTTTTTATGTTGTTGTCTCGCTCTGTCGCCTCAGCTACAGTGAAGTGGCATCACCATGGCTCACTGCAACCTCAAACTCCTGGGCTCAAGTGATCCTCCTGCCTCAGCCTCCCGAGTAGCTGAGACTACAGGCACATGCTACCACATCCTGCTGATTTTTCTATTTTTTGTAGAGACTGAGTCTCTATTTTTAATAGAGAAGGGGGTTTTGCTCTTGCTCAGGCTGGTCTTGAACTCCTGGCCTCAAGAAACACTCCTACCTTGGTCTCCCAGGATGCTATTATTATAGGCATAAGCCACTGCACCTGGCCTATGTGTCTGTTTTTATGCCAGTACCATGCTGTTTTGATTACTACACGTGTATAGCATAATTTGAACTCAGGTAATGTGATTCCTCCAGTTTTGTTCTTTTTCTTCAAGACAGCTTTGGCTACTCTGGGTCTTTTTTTTTTTTTTTTTTTTTTTTTAGACAGAGTCTCACTCTGTTGCCTGGGCTAGAGTGAGTGCCGTGGCATTAGTCTAGCTCACAGCAACCTCAAACTCCTGAGCTCAAGCGATCCTCCTGTCTCAGCCTCCCGAGTAGCTGGGACTACAGGCATGCACCACCATGCCCGGCTAATTTTTTCTCTATATATTTTTAGCTGTCCATATAATTTCTTTCTATTTTTAGTAGAGATGGGGTCTCGCTCTTGCTCAGGCTGGTCTCGAACTCCTGAGCTCAAACGATCCGCCCACCTCGGCCTCCCAGAGTGCTAGGATTACAGGCATGAGCCACCGCGCCCGGCCTTTCTCTGGGTCTTTTGTGTTTCCATATAAACTTTTTTTCCCCATAGAAATTTTAAGATTATTTTTTCTATTTCTGTGAAGAATGTCACTGGTATTTTGATGAGGGTTGCATCAAATCATAGAATTTGTAGAATGCTTTGGGTAGTATGGACAAAGAAAGTTTTTAAGGCCAGGTGCAATGGCTCACGCCTGTAATCCTAGCACTCTGGGAGGCCAAGGAGGGAGGATCATTTGAGTTCAGGAGTTTGAGACCAGCCTGAGCAAGAGTGAAACCTCGTCTCTACTAAAAATATAAAAACTTACCTGGACATGGTGGCACACGCCTGTAGTCCCAGGTACTCAGGAGGCTGAGGCAAGAGAATAGCTTGAGCCCAGGAGTTTGAGGTTGCTTGAGCTGGGCTGACACCATAGCACTCTAGCCCCTGCCACAGAGCAAGACTCTATCTCAACAACAAAAAAAGAGAGCTCTTATTTATTTTTTTTTATTTTTATTTTTTTTGAGACAGAGTCTTGCTCTGTGGCCTGGGCTAGGGTGCTGTGGCGTCAGCCTAGCTCACAGCAACCTCAAACTCCTGGGCTCAAGCAATCCTCCTGCCTCAGCCTCCCGAGTAGCTGGGACTACAGGCATGCGCCACCATGCCTGGCTAATTTTTTCTATATATTTTTAGTTGTCCAGCTAATTTCTTTCTATTTTTAGTAGAGACAGAGTCTCACTCTTGCTCAGGCTAGTCTTGAACTCCTGACCTTGAGCGATCCTCCCGCCTCGGCCTCCCAGAGTGCTAGGATTATAGGCGTGAGCCACTGTGCCTGGCCCCTATATCACTTTAATACAAAATAATTTTTAAAAGCAGAATGTGTAAGCCTCTAATCCCAGCTACTCAGGAGGCTGAGAAAGGAGGATTGCTTGAGCCCAGGAGTTCGAGACTAGCCTGGGCAACAGAGAAAGACCTCATCTCAAAAAATTAATTTTAAACAAACAAAAATGTTGGGGCTGGGTGTGGTGGCTCACGCCTATAATCCTAGCACTCTGGGAGGCTGAGGCAGGAGGATAGCTTGAGCTCGGGAGTTGGAGACCAACCTGAGCAAGACTGAGACCCCATTTCTACTAAAAATAGAAAAAATTAGCCAGGCCTGGTGATGCTCGCCTGTAGTCCCAGCTACTCTGGAGGCTGACACAGGAAAACTGCTTGAGTCCAGGAGTTTGAGGTTGCTGTGAGCTAGGCTGATGCCACGGCACTCTGGCCAGGTCAAAAGAGCAAGACTCTGTCTCAAAAAAAAAAAAAAAAAATGTTGGGGCTGAGCACAGTGGCTCATGCCTGTAATCCTGGCACCTTGGGAGACTGAGGCAGGAAGATCACTTGAGGTTGGGAGTTTAAGACCAACCTGAGCAAGAGCAATACCCCATCTCTACCAAAAAATAGAAAAATTAGCCAAGTGCAGTGGCACACACCTGTAGTCCCAGCTAGTTGGGAGGCTGAGGCAGGAGGATCACTTCAGCCCAGGATTGTGAGGTTACAGTGAGCTACGATGATGCCATTGCACTCTATCCCGGGCAACAGAGTGAGACCCTGTCTCCAGAAAAAAAAAAGAAATTAAAGTTGCTCTTTACAGAGTTGCAGGAGAATCAGGGTGCTGCATTCTGGGAGGGCTCCACAGACACAGGTCAAAGAACCTGCCTTGCTGCAGACCATGGCTATCCACATCTATTCACAACCAAAGGGGTACAACTGAACATGTCAGAATTATTCCTGATTCCTGCAAAGGCCTAACACTGCTACAGGCTATAGGTAGACGCCAACCACAAAATACAAAGGCAATAAACAGGAAAAGGACAGAGATCTGAATAGCAGCATGTGACAAAGTCCTTTCAACGTCCCTCCCACAGCTCCCAATGTGGGCTGAAAAGGATGCCCAGGTCCTGAGAGGCCAAGCCCAATCTTCCTTCCACTAGAATGGCCCATCCAGCTCTATGCAGCATAACCTAGACCTCTGCCCAGCAGCTCCAGAAAGCAGAAAGCTGAGCCTGGCACAGCAAAACCCCGGACATGCACAAATACCAGAAAGGACGCCTATCCAACTCTTCAAGGAGTTGGGTTTATATAAACCACTATCACCAAGTTCCCAGTACTCAACACATTGCTCATCCCTAGACTGGTACTCAATAACATTTGTTGACCAAGAGGCAGGTAAACTTGCCTTCTTCCATAAGGGCAGGGAACTTTGAGCAGATCTGAAGCCCACAGCCTCCAATAGACCCTGATCAGACTCCTCCCTGGGCATCGGAGATGTAAGGAGGAGGGTCTTAAAGAAAAAAGGGCAGTACCACCTCATTCAAGGGGGGTTGGGTGGGCTCCACCTAACGATCTTCCTCCCACATCTGAGTTCTGCCGGAATCCTGGTAACAAATTGTCCAAGGCTGAGTCCAACACTTACCATCACCCCCTTTTTACCTAGGTGATACCTACTTCTCAGTTTCTGTATATTTTTTAAAGTCTACATATTTAATAGAGTGCTTATTTGTATGAGAGTTATATTTTAGGAAGCAAAGGAAGAAAAAAATTCTTAAGGGAGGCCAGCCGTGGTGGTTCACGGCTATAATCCTAGCACTCTGGGAGGCTGAGATGGGAGGATCACTTGAGCTCAGGAGTTCAAGACCAGCCTGAGCAAGAGCAAGACCCCAGTTCTACTAAAAATAGAAAAATTAGCCGGGCATCATGGCACATGCCTATAGTCCCAGCTACTTGGGGGGCTGAGGCAGGAGGATCTCTTGAGCCCAGGAGTTTAAGTTCGAGGTTGCTGTGAGCTAGACTGACACCATGGCACTCTATTCAGGGAAACAGAGTGCCAAACAAACAAAAAAAAGTTATTGAGGTCTTTTTAGACATGCGTTAATGAATGAGTAATAAATATCACTAATACTTAATGCTTTTAAAAAATCATGTTTTCACTATTAAAAAAAATCTGAAAAGTTATGTCATCAAATAACTTCAAACCAGTTTAGTGTCCCTGTCTAGGGGTTGGGAAACTCTGACAGCCTCTCTCAGTTTTCTAAAACTGGCTGACTTTTCCTCCAGACTTCACATGCACTTCTGAGATGGATCCCTATCAAACTGATTCATCCAGATGTACATTTTCTTCTACTTCATGTCTCCAATTATTTCTCACTAATTCTCTGTGGTCTAAATTCTACCTTCTAAAAGACATTTTATTAGCTTCAGTCATCTGTATAAAACAGTAGCTGGAAATACAAAAGGCTCCAGAGCAGATGACAATAGGAGCGCACAGGGTGGCACAGTAAGTAAGAGAGTCACAGCTGTGGGTTACACCTCCAGCAGAACCACACAAAGTTAGCCTATACCCCTGGGAGGGTAACAAACCAACTCCGTGAATGTGTTTTTCTGAGTAAGAGGAATGCCCAGCACCAGATACCATACCTCTCTAGTAAGAGTCTTCCGAAAACAGTCAAAGGTCCCAGAGTACATGGGAGGCTGTCCAGGCAAACTTGGTGGCTGAGTCTGCAGTCGGACCTAAAACCAGAAGTTAAAGTACAGTCACCTTCCAGAATCAAAACTGCCTATCATCCCTGGCTCAAACCCAGGCAAAAACACCAAAATACCCAAACCAATCCAAAACAAAACAAACACCTGCCTATCAGCAGCAATTGTCTGCCAAACTGAAAAGGGAAATCTGTACCTGTGTACATACCTGTCTTTGGCATTCACTGAACCTGCTGGATTCAGACTTCTCTTTCACCTCATTACTGCTTCATTCTTTTTATTGGCAAATACTATCCCATTATACGAATATAGTACATTTTATATATCCATTCATCAATTGATGGACATTTGTGTTTTTTCCTTTTCTTTTAATTTGAACCCCAGTCTTGCTCTGTCACCCTGGCTAGAGTGCAACAGCATCATCAGAGCTCATTGCAGCCTCCAACTCCTGGGCTCAAGCAATCCTCCTGCCTCAGCCTCCAAGTAGCTGGGACTATGGGCACACACTAACATACCATAATGCCCAGCTAATTTTTTTTATTTTTTGTAGAGACTAGGTTTCGCTATGTCGCCCAGGCTGGTCTCCACTTTTTTATTATTATTGATAATGCTGACATAAACATTTGTGTACAAGCTTTTGTGTGGATATATGTTTTCAATTCTCTTGAGTATCATATTCATCAGAATTCTCCAGAGAAACAAAACCAACAGAGTATGTATGTATATATACATACATATGTATAAACACACAAAAACATACACATATATATTTCTATTTCAAGAAACTTATTATGAGGAATTGGCTCACACCATATTATGGAGGCTGAAAAGTCCCAAGATCTGCAGTCAGCAAGCTCGAGAACCAAGAAGTGCTAATGTTTCAGTTTGAGTCTGAAGCAGGAAATGACTGATGTCCCAGCTCAAGCAGTCAGGCAGGAGGAATTCCCTCTTACTTGCAGGGGAGCCTCAGCTTTTTGTTCCATTCAGGCCTTCAACTGATTGGATGAGGCCCACTCACATTAGAGAGGGCAATTTGCTTTATTCAGTCTATGGATTCAAATGTTAATATCCAAAGCACCCTCACAAGGCCAGGAGGATCACTTGAGCTCAGGAGTTTGAGACCAGCCTGAGCAATGGCGAGACCCTGTCTCTACTAAAAGAAAAAAAGAAAAAAAGAAAAAATTAGCTGGGCGTGGTGGCGCACACCTATAGTCCCAGCTACTCAGGAGGCTGAGGCAAGAGGATTGCTTGGGCCCAGGAATTTGAGATTGCAGTAAGCTACGATGATGCCACTTCACTCTAGCCAGCGTGACAGAGCGAGACTCTTCAAAAAAAAACACTCTCACCCTCAGAATAATTATCTGAGTACCCTGTGGCCTAGTCAAGTTGACACATAAAATTAACCATTACAGGTATTTATGAGTAGAATTTCTGTGTCATATGTTAACTCTCTTTAACCTTTTGAGGAACAACCAGACTGTTTTCCAAAGTGGCTTCACGATTTTACACTCCCACAAGCAGTGTAGGAGGGTTCCAATTTCTCCACATCCTTATCAACACTTGTTATTATCTGTCTTTTTGATTATAGACATTATAATGAGTATGAAGTAATATCTCATTATGATTTTCATTTGCATTTCTATGATGGATAATAATGTTGAACATCTTTTCATGTATTTATTGGCCCATTTGTACATCTTCTTTAGAGAAATGTCTATTTAAATCCTTTGCCTATTTTTTTATTATTGAGTTGTGAGTGTTCTGTATATATTCTAGATGTCAGCCAACAGATTAAATACAACCTCATGAGACCCTGAGCTAGACCACCAATCTAAGCTGCTTCTGAAATCCTTACTCATGGACGGTAAGAATTAATGAATGTTTATTGTTGTTTTCAGCCACTAAGTTTTGGGGTAAGTTGTTAAACTTCAAGAGATAACTGATATACCCAATTACTTCTGCAGTCTTTCTCCTGGCTATTCTTCCTGCTTACTATTCTTCTGCTTCCAAATTCTTCTCAAGGTTGCCATCACACTAACCTTTCCAAAACACCATTTTCACCATGTTGTTTCTCTATTTCTTTTACTTATTTATTTTTATTTTTAGAGACAGCATCTCACTCTGTTACCCAGGCTGGAGTGCAATCATAGCTCAATGCAGCCTCAATGCAGCCTCAATGCAGCCTTAGCCTCCCCAGTTGCTAGGACTATAGGTGGGCACCACCACACCTGGCTGATTTATTTTATTTTATGTTTTACGTTATTTTATTTTTTAGAAACAGAGTCTCACTGTGTTGCCCAGGCTGGTCTTGGACTCCTGGCTTCAAGCGATCTTCCTGCCTCATCCCCCCAAAGTGCTAGTATTACAGGCATTTTAGAACTTTTCTTTTTCTTTTTTTTTTTTTTTTGAGACAGAGTGTCACTCTGTGCAATCTCAAATTCCTGGGCTTAAGCAATCCTTCTGCCTTAGCCTCCCAAGTAGCTGGGACTACTGGCATGCACCACCAAGCCCGGCTAATTTTTTCTATATATTTTTAGTTGTCCAGCTAATTTCTTTCTATTTGTTTTTTAGTAGAGACGGGGTCTCAATCTTGCTCAGGCTGGTCTCAAACTCCTGAGCTCAAACGATCTGCCCGCCTCGGTCTCCCAAGTGCTAGGATTATAGGCATGAGCCACGGCACCTGGCCCCATAAACCCCTTAAACTTGCATGTCACCTCTGTCACCTAAAGAATAACTTCCTTGGCATGGCATATAAGGCCCTAACAAATACAAGAATGAAAAATTCTGGCCAGGCATGGTGGCTCACGCCTGTAATCCTAGCACTCTGGGAGGCTGAGGCAGGAGGATTGCTCAAGGTCAGGAGTTCGAGACCAGCCTGAGCAAGAGCGAGATCCCTGTCTCTACTAAAAATAGAAAGAAATTAGCTGGACAACTAAAAATATATAGAAAAAATTAGCTGGGCATGGTGCACATGCCTGTAGTCCCAGCTACTCAGGAGGCTGAGGCAGTAGGATTGCTTGAGCCCAGGAGTTTGAGGTTGCTGTGAGATCGGCTGATCCCAGGGCATCTAGCCCGGGCAACAGAGTGAGACTCTATCTCAAAAAAAAAAAAAAGGGTTTATGGGACACAACAATAGAAATACCCAGAGGCTACCACTGCTTTACATTCAAAATCCCTTATGTTGGCCTTCAGATCCTCCATGGTCAGGCACAACCTCCTCTAGTTAGTAGGGAGAGAGAAATGGATCAAAATTTCTGACTGATACCTTTTTGTGAGTTTATACCTGTCTCATCATGACATCAGCCATCCAAACCAGCAAGAGCATTAAAGTCTCCCACAGTTGATCTTATTTTACAACCTGATCCCGATTTGCAAGCCCATACCTGCCTCATTCCTGCCTTCCCCATGCCAAATTAGCTGGTTCTACCTACTCCTCCAGTGAGAACTCAGCTAGCACTTCAATGTCTGCCCTAATATCGCCTTCCATAGAGCCTTTCAAAGCCCCAACTCTAAATTGTTACAGTTCCTGGCCACAGCTCAGTCACCTTGGACCTCAGAAATCACCTCAAGGTCAGGCTTTGACTAGAGTTCACCTAGCTCTCTTAAGACCACAAAGACAACCGTCAGCAATTTGTGGTTTTGGATTAAGCTAAAAAGAGGCTTTTTGGTTGTTGAATATGCCAGTGAGCATTTCAGTCACTTATACAGAGCTCATCTGGCCCTTCTTAGAAGTGATACTAAGGATAAAAGGATATGGAGGTAGGAGCAATATTTGTATAAAGAAGCAAATAAAGGTTTTAGTTTTATTTAAAAAGAAGCCCCAGATACCTAGAACTCACAAGATCTCTGCCTGTATGGACCAAGAGTACGAAGAGAAACCAGACTATTGTCCCTTATTAGACAGTGCTGTTTGGAATGACCATCAGATGGGAAGCACTAACACACACAACATTAACCATTAGCTAAATAAACATCTGATTTCATGTTGCACAATGATCTAACCAGCCCAGCTATTTTAATCCTAGTCTTGCTATAGAATGACCCCAGCATGAGCTCTACCTTAGGGAAGCTCCTCTCTTGAATGAAAGGCAGCAAAGAGCCTGCTGCCCAAACCTGAAAGAGGAAGTGCCCTCGAAACTATTTCCCTGTGGAGGAAACCTGATCCAACACCCTAACCAGGTGCCCCCCATTCCCCCCACGGGCTTCCAATCCTTTAAGACTCACATCTGCTCCCCACAGGCCCACCCTGGTCATGACTTGTCAATTTCCTTCAAACCTGTGTCCAGAAATAAGGTTAGAAAACTAGGATGAAGCTTCGAATGCTAAGCCACAGGCCATGGACTTTGGTCTCTAAGCAAGGCCTTGCTGAAGGTGTTGCAAGCAGAAGAGCTATGGGATGATGTGAGGAAGCCCAGGGCACAAGCGCTGATGACAGCGCTTTCATTTCTCTCAGACCCTCAGTTTGCCCACGGGAGTTCTAAGAATCTACCTGGCCTTGGGCAAAGCTGGTCACCTGCTTTCCTCGGAAGGGGTTCAATCACTGATGACATCATTGCTTCCCACAGGGAAGCTTCTGCCCAAGAGGCTGCCACGGGGTGACAAGCTGAACAAATGGCCAAATCTCTCTCTGGGCCCAGAAAGGAGGGAAAGAGATGGTGATGGGGCACTCTGTCCAGTGTGTCAAATGACATCTCCCAAATAAACTACTTCTGTCTTTAGTTGTCTTCCTGGGGTGGGCTTTACAGGAGATCTCTTTCAACCTTGATGATAATGTTAGGGTGAGCAGAAATCAGAGCTCCGGGGAGACGCTTTTTCTTTCCCATTCCCAAAGAGGTGGCGCAGGGTCAGGAGAGATTGCAGGACGAAGGACTTTAAATCAGACCTCTTCATAAGCGGTTAAAGGTTGCTCAATTTGTGCCATCTGGCTCTTTGGGGCACAAGATACAACTTCCCCCAGACCCTTGAAAGAGAGATTCCTTAGACGTCTCACGGAAGCTCACATAGACCCCACTTGTGTCCCGGGGCCGCGCCTCGCGGGGGATCCTGCTTTCCGCGCCCCGCCGGGGCCTCCCTGCCAAAGCCCGCTCCCCAGCCTCCTCGCACCTTGACCGTGTCCAGGGGGTGCCCCACGAACACCAGGCACATGCCGCCAAAGCCGCCGGCCAGCAGGTTCTTGAGCGGGCTGATGGGCTTTGGCTGGTCTGCCATGGTCAGTCTGTCTGTCAGTCAGTTTGTCGGTTCCCTCGCGGTCCTGGCTCAGCAGCCCCAGCTGCAGCGCCGGCGCCGACGACCTTTCACACACTTTCGGGTGGGCGGGGACAAGCTCAGAGCAGGTCGGGAGGAGGGCCCAGTCTGCCCGCCGGTGTTTCCGCCCAGGGGCTGCTTCCGGCCTCGGCCCCGCCTCTATGGGCGTGGCTTGCCGCATCGCCGTATGGGCGGGTTTGCGAGTAGGGGCAGCTGGACTTAAATCTCCAGTAAGTCTCTCCAGACTGAAGTGTTTCCTCTTTTTTTCTTCTGGGCTCTCGTTCATCCCCTCACTCCACAGAGGTCGACTGGGCTCTGCTACGTGCCAGGCGCCCTTACTAGGTGCTGGAGGCACAGCCAGTAACACAACACTCAGGTCCCTATCCTTGTGGATCTTGCATACCGTAACAAAGATAAAGGAAAAATGCACTGTATCAAGTGGCAATAACTGCTATGGAGAAAAATAAGCCCAGGAGCCCAGGAAGAGTTTTAGAGGATGTGTGGGGAAAGTAATTTCCAACTTAAATTAATTGAATTAGGATTTCACTGAAGTGACTAGATTGAAGACCTGAAAAGGTTAGGAAGTGAGTCCTGTTCATAGGTATTGGGTAGATAGTGAGGAACCTTCCAGCAGGGGAAAAAAATTGCAAAAGTGGTGGAGAGGGGAGGGATTCGGGGAGGAGGAGAATTAAAAAAAAAAAAGAGGTGGTCTGTCCCTGCCTTGTTTGAGAAACCCACAGGGTCAGGGACAGGGAGAGAAGTAGCTGATGAGGATAAGGAGATTATGGAGGCATGTCAAGAGGGGTTTTGTGGCTGGATGCGGTGGCATGCACCTTTAGTCCCAGCTACTTGGAGAGGCTGAGGCTGAGTCCGAGGCTGCAGTGAGCGAGTGAACTATGATCCCACCATTACATTCCAGCCTGGGCCACAAAGCAACACCCTGTGCGGGTAGGGGCAGGGGGGGTGTAAGGAAGTTTTGTGTGTCACTGTGAGAACATCAACCTTTCCTCTGAAGGAGATGAGGCCAGAGATGTTGGCTTGGACCAGGGTGTAGAAGAGGAGGTAGTGAGAAGTGGCCAGATTCTGTATATATAATAAAGGAAAAACCCTAAAGGAATTGTTAATGAACAGAATATAAGGTGTGTGAGACAGGAGTTAAGGATGATGCTAATGTTTTTGGCCTTAACAGCTAAAGAGGAGGAGTCACCCTTAACTGAAATCAGAGAAGACTGGGGAGGAGCAAATTACAGGAGGGGAAAGGCCAGTTTTGGACATTTTTAAGTCTGAGATTTCTATTAGACAGGTAGATGTTTCAGTCTGGCATTCAGAGAACCCCAGGCTAGAGATGAAATTTGACAGTCATCAGCCAATTTAGATTACCAAGGGAGTGAATGGTGAATTAAAAAAAAAAAAAGAGGTTCAGAGATGGAGCCCTTTTCCCACCAGTGTCAGGAAGATGAGGAGGGAATAGGAAAAAAAAAAAAAAAAAAAAGCAGAGATGTGACCTAGGAAGCAGGAGGAAGACCCAAAGAGTGTTGTGTCCTGTAACTACTGAGGAAGGGGCATCAAGTGTAGCTGACAGGTCAAGTAAGACCATAACTGAGACATGGCATTATATATAGCAATGAGGGATTCATTGGTGACATCAACAGAAACAGTTCCTGTGGAGAGGTGGGGGCAAAAGCTAGACTAAAGCAGGCTGGAGAGAGACTAGACAGAGAAAAACCGGAGAAAATTAATATCAACAACTCTTTTAGGCTGGGCGTGGTGGCTCATGCCTGTCTCTCTGGGAGGCCAAGGTGGGTGGATCACTTAAGCTCAGAAGTTCAAGACCAGCCTGAGCAAGAGCGAGACCCTGTCTCTACTAAAAAAATGAAAAGAAATTAGCTGGACAATTAAAAAAAAATATATATATATGTATATATATAAAGTTAGCTGGGCATGGTGGCATATGCCTGTAGTCCCAGCTACTCGAGAGTCTGAGGCAGGAGGATTGCTTGAGCCCAGGAGTCTGAGGTTGCTGTGAGCTAGGCTGACACCACAGCACTCTAACCCAGGCAACAGAGTGAGACTCTGTCTCAAAAAAATAAATAAATAAAATAAAAATAAATGAGCTGGGTGTGGTGGCACATGCGTGTAGTCCCAGCTACTCAGGAGGCTGAGAATTGCTTGAGCCCAGGATTTTGAGGCTGCAGTGAGCTATGATGATACCACTGTACTCCAGCCCCTGGGTGATAGAGTGAGACCCTGTCTTTAAAAAAAGAGAGAGAGAAGGAAAAAAGAGAGAATGGTGTCTTCAAATCCGAGGGTCAAATGCTCTGTCAGGCCAAGGAATTTTAAACTCTCCCTAGGCTTAACTATTAGTCATTGGTGACATTTAGAAGAAGCTTGCCAGGAGTGTTGACTGACAATGGTGGGTTGAAAACTGAACCCATCAAGACAGCAGGGGCACTGAGAGTCAACTACTGTTTTAAGTTGCTTGGCAGGGAAGAGAAAGGAACAAAGGGTTAAAAGAGTGCTTAGATTTCAGTGTTTGCCCAAGATGGGACTGAGACTGAGGGAAACACCAAGGAAGTGAGAAGTCTCAAGGATAAGGAGAGAAAAGGTGCAGCTAAGACAAGGTCCCTGAGGTGGTGGCTGTGATATCTGGTGTGTTTGGCATCCCCTGACAAGCTTCTTCTAAATGCAGATCCCACACCTCTGACTCTGAATCTCTGGAGTTGAGTCCTGGCACAAGAGTATTTAGAGCTCTATCAGTGAGTTTGGGAAATATCCATTGTTAATAACCTCCAAGATAGAAGGAAAAATGTTCAGGCTAGGCAAGGAGACAGCTCACAAGTTGTTAAGTAAGGGTGCATAATACCTGGTACACAGTAGGTGCCAAGAAGATCATTGTTGTTAAGTGAGTTATAAAGTGGGCTCCTGTCCTCAGAGGGCATCAGTACTGCTGAGGAGAAGAATCTCCAAGAGTAAAACAAGAAAGGACTGTCAGGAGAGAGCTCAGGTGCAAAGTAGGTTGTCACCTCTGGAGGGGCCTGAGATTTCCTTCTGAATTCCTACCCCAGCAAAAGTTGTCATCTTTGTTTCCCACAGATTATAGGAATTACCATTATGAGAGGGCAGGGCGTTGTTAGCATCCAGGGCACACTTCTATTGAGTACCTCTGGTTTACAAAACTCTATGCCCATCGCTGGATCTAGAGGGGAAGGACCTCAGAGTTTTATTGGATAGAAGGTCCAAGATTTAGGGGTTCATCGTGGGCCCATATTTCTCTCATTTATGGCTTGTAAGGCTCTGGCTGCAGAAAAGGAGCAAGTTTAGAGTAAATCTGCAATCAGAGCAGCTTCAGGATGAGACGGTATTTGATATAGAACAGCTGATAAACCAGGGCACTTCCATGCCAGACCTCGATGTGGGCACCACTCAAGCCTACCAAGTTTTCTTAAATTCTTATAGGGTAACCCATTTAATCCACTAAACAAATGGTCTTTCTGCCTCCTGATCCAATCAGCCTTACACACAGCTAGAAAACTTATCTGAAATTTAATCTATGTCATTGCCTCTCTAAAAAACCTCCTCAGGTCCTCATTGCTTCAGAACAAAATACAAATAGTTCGGGGGCAGTCCAGGCTCTTTATAATCTCATGTTGGCTTTCTTCTTCAGCTCTGAACAAACTGACCTGTTCCTGGTTTACCATACAGACCTGTTACTTAACTACCCTCTCCCCAGGGCTCCACACATACTTTCCCCTTCAGTACAGACGTCCTTCCTCTCTCCACTCCATAACATGTCTGTGCAGATGTATACCCAGTAGCATCCTTTGATGAACACTGTCCAATCAGTGGTTCTTGGCCATGTTGGGAGTGAAGAATCCCTGGTACCCTCTCCCCAGAAAAATGTATATATGCATGTGCACCTCCAGGTTTGTTTTCAATTTCATGAGAACTTAAAGCTGTCCTTGACACTAGATAAGAAGCCTTGTTCCTAGACATGAATGAGACTAATCAAACGTGAATGAGAGGGGCTAATTTTCCCAATGTCTTTTCTTTTACCCCTTTTTTCTTCTTCCTGGACTCAAATTCCAAGCCCAGACTGAGATCATCCAGATCTCAATCCTTCTAATGGGCTACAACCCTGCCTCTCCTGCTTCCCACAGGCATCTAAACTCAATACACCTGAAGGTACATGGTATCCAAGAAAAAGATCTCACTGGAAATCTTGACTTCCAAAAATAATCTACAGGTAAGATGAATTAAAGCATGGATATTCCTAGAAAGCAAAATGACAAACCTGGGAAACCAATCTGATAAATTCTCATGAAAAGGTAGTATGAAACAAAACAAGCTTAAAAGAGAGCCCAGCCTCCCAGCATCTTGGGAGGCTGAGGTGGGAGGACTGCTTGAGGCCAAGAGTTTGAGACCAGTCTGGGCAACATAGTGAAACCCTATCACTACAAAAAACAAAAACAAAAATAAATAAGTAAATAAAATAGTGATAATTTTATCATAACACTTAGAAGGTAAAGGATAAAAATTCTATGATAATCTCAATAAATGATGAAAGCATTTATTTGTGGTAGACATGGAGTTGTGCCACCCAGATCCTCCTTCAAGGTAGGCCTTGCTGCCCAGTTATGGGGTATCCCATAGCAGATAATCTCTAGCTCTCAGTCCTCCAGTATCTGCCTCAGCTTCAGATAGCCATCTCCCCACACCCTTCCCATGACAGCCCACACCCAGTGACTGAGCAAGGTAGAGATACAAAGGCCTGACCAATCTGGCTTGTTATAGGATACTCTGACAGCCCGTTCTCTTCTGAGTTGGTGGAGACCTCAAGTCACAGTATAAGTGCTCCCCGTGCCCAGTCCTGTTTCCTGCCTCTTCTCTTTTTGTTTTTGTTTTTATTTTTTATTTTTATTTATTTTTTCTCTTTTTTCCCTCCTCCCTCCTCCCCTGCCTCTTCTCTTTACATATGTTGGCTCATAATAAATACCTTGCTCCCAAACTCCATTCCAACATTTGTTTCCAGAGAGCTCAACCACAACTGTAGTATTCAACACCATTCCTTATCAAAAACAAAACAAAACAAAACAAAACAAAGGAAAAGAACATAAAACTCTATCAACTTAAGATTTAAGTAAGACCGGGCACGGTAGCTCAAGCCTGTAATCCTAGCACTCTGGGAGGCCGAGGCGGGTGGATCGCTCAAGGTCAGGAGTTCGAGACCAGCCTGAGCAAGAGCGAGACCCCGTCTCTACTAAAAATAGAAAGAAATGATTTGGACAGCTAAAAATCTATATAGAAAAAAAATTAGCCGGGGATGGTGGCGCATACCTGTAGTCCCAGCTACTCAGGAGGCTGAGGCAGAAGGATTGCTTGAGCCCAGGAATTTGAGGTTGCTGTGAGCTAGGCTGATGCCACAGCACTCTAACCCGGGCAACAGAGTGAGACTCTGTCTCAAAAAAAAAAAAAAAAAGGGATTTAAGTAAATTCCTTTGTAATGAATTGGGTAACAAAACCCCTAGTAGGCCAGGCATGGGAGGTTTATGGCTGTAATCCTAACACTTTGGGAGGCCGAGGTGGGAGGATCGCTTGAGGTCAGGAGTTCAAGACCAGCCTCAGCAAGACTGAGACCCTGTCTCTACTAAAAATATAGAAAGAAATTAGCTGGGTGTAGTGGCATACACCTGTCGTCCCAGCTACTCAGGAGTCTAAGGCAGGAGGATCCCTTGAGCACAGGAGTTTGAATCCTAGCACTCTGGGAAGCCAAGGCAGGAAGATTGCTTGAGCTCAGGAGTTTGAGACAAGCTTGAGCAAGAGTGAGACCCCCTCTCTACTAAAAAGAGAAAAATTAGTCTCTACTAAAAAATAGAAAAATTAGTTGGGTGTCTGTGGTGTGGGCCTGTAGTCCCAGCTATTTGGGAGGCTGGGGCAAGATGATCACTTGAGCTCAAGAGTTTGCCGTTGCAGTGAGCTATGATGACACCACTGCACTCTACCCAGGGCAACAGAGCAAGACTCTGTCTCAAAATAAATAAAGAAATAAATAAAAATAAAATTTCAAATGCATTTTTAAAAACCACAAAATAAATATAAAGATACGTTCTTTGGATGCAAAGACTTAATATTGAGTCTGTTAGTACTACCCCTAAGCTAATCTTAAAAAGTCAATGCTCCCCAGTGTTTTGGGGTTTTTTTGCTTTTTTAGAGACTAGGTCTTGCTATGCTGCCCAGGCTGGTCTTGAACTCCTAGGCTCAAGTCTTCCTCCTGCCTCAGCCTCCTGAGTACCTGGGACTACAGGCATATGCCACCATGCATGTCTTAAACACAGAATCTGAATGGATTAGAGAGCCCAACCTAAAAGACAAAAATATAAAATATTAGCATTTTATACAGGTCCCTGCAGGACCCTTTCAGTGCATCTACATTCATATCTATGTCTACAGCTACACACACACACACACACACACACACACACACTCACACTCTCTTAAGTCTTATTTTCATTAGTAAAAACCTATTGTAAATATTATTTTGCTTTCTTTTGATCAGTAGAATGTGCTATTATTGTCCTCATTTCACCAATGAGCAAACTAAGGCACAGAGAGGTGAGTTTCCTTGCCCAAAGTCACACAGCTAGGAAGATGTCAAGTTGGGATTCTAACCCTGGCTGTCCGGCTCCAGATCCTACCCTTTGTAGGCCTATAAGACCAAAGCCTTTGATAGAAAGCTTTAGAGGGTTTTGAACAGAAAAATGACATGTTTTGTGCTTTAAAAAGAGCTTTCTAGGCAATGTAGAAAGCAAATGTAGTAGAACAAGTGTAGAAGCAGGAAAGTTAGTTAAGGGACTACTGCTCACATACAGAGGGACACATGAGGGTGGCTTGGACTAGAGCAGTAAATGGTGGTAAGTGCTAAAGTCAGGACATATCTTGGAGTATAATACATGGGAATTGCTTATGGACTGTGGAATTTGAAAGGGGAAGAAGAATTATAGAAGACTTGTGAACTTTTGTCCTGAGTCAATGGTAGGTGGTAGGGGCATTAATGAGCTGGGAAACACTGGGGGAGTGGCAAATTTGGGGATAAATTTGAGAATTTTGTGTGGTAGGGACATATTAAATTTGAGTGCCAATATGACATCTAAAGGGAGGTACTGGGCCGGGCGTGGTGGCTCACGCCTGTAATCCTAGCACTCAGGAAGCCCGAGGCGGGAGGATTGCTCGAGGTCAGGAGTTTGAGACCAGCCTGAGCAAGAGCGAGACCCTGTCTGTACTAAAAAAATAGAAAGAAATTATATGGACAACTAAAAATATATAGAAAAAATCAACCGGGCATGGTGGCGCATGCCTGTAGTCCCAGCTACTTGGGAGGCTGAGGCAAAAGGATTGCTTAAGCCCAGTAGTTTGAGGTTGCTGTGAGCTAGGCTGACGCCACGGCACTCTAGCCTGGGCAACAGAGTGAGACTCTGTTTCAAAAAAAAAAACAAAGGGAGGTACTGAATAGACAATTGGATGTATTGAGTGTGGAATTCAGGGAATTGGGTAGGACTAGAAATAAAAATCTAGAAGTCATCAGTGTATGGGAGATACTAAGGAAAAGAGATTGGATGAGCTCATTAGAGAATGAGTGTAGATGGAACAGAGGCTGAGGATGGAGCCAACCAAACTCCTCACAGTGATAATTTCATAATTGTTTTTGAACTATTCCACTAATTTCTGCATATCCTACTAGACCAAACTCCTTGACCACAGGTATTGTGGTCTTCTTTGCTCACCATTATAGCTAATAACTTGGTGCTTGGCCTTTAGCCAGATTGAAAGAACCAGAGGCATTTTAAAAATATGATTTGGCAGTATCCATTATCATATAAAATGAGCATAGCAGTTGACTCACCAAATTAATTTCTAGAAATAAAATCCAAAATATTTTCACCACTATGCAAAAAGTAGTACGTCCAGAGATATTCACTGAAACACTGTCTATAATTGTGAAAAACTGGAAACACATGACATGCAATAGGGTACTGCTAAAATAGATGACAACACATTCATACTGTGAAATACTGAGAAGGGGTACAATACTGTGGAAAGAGGGTAGGCTCTAGAGTTAGGTGATCAGGCTTACAATCTCAGCATGACCACTTCTTTGTGAAATGAGGATAATAGCACCTTCTACAAAGTGAAAAATAAGCAGAATGATATTTGCAATAGTCTGGTTTTTTTTTTTGGAGAGAGGGTCTCCCTCTTTTTTTTTTTTTTTTTTTATGGAACACTTCAAGAATTTGCATATCATCCTTGCGCAGGGGCCATGCTAATCTTCTCTGTATCATTCCAATTTTAGTATATGTGCTGCCAAAGTGAGCACAGGGTCTCATTCTGTTGCGTTCAGGCTAGAGTACAGTCATCATAGCTCACAGCAACCTCAAATTCCTGGGCTCAAGCAATCCTCCTGGCTCAGGTTCCCAAGTAGCTGGGACTACAGGCATGTGCCACCACGCCCAGTTAAGTTTTTCACTTTTGTAAAGATGGGGGTCTTGCTATGTTGTCCAGGCTTGTCTCAAGCTCCTGGCCTTAAGCGATCCTCCCACCTCACCTCCCAAAGTGCTAGGATTACAGGCATGAGCCACTGTGTCCAACCAATAGCCTGTTATTAATGGAAAAAGATTTTTTGTAAATGTGTGAGTGCATAGCTGTAAATATAGATATGTACTGTATATAGATGCATAGAAAGGGTCTTGGATGTAATCCTAGCACTCTGGGAGGCCGAGGTGGGCGGATCGTTGGAGCTCAGGAGTTCGAGACCAGCCTGAGCAAGAGCGAGACCCCATCTCTACTAAAAATAGAAAGAAATTATATGGACAGCTAAAAATATATATAGAAAAAATTAGCCGGGCATGGTGGTGCATGCCTGTAGTCCCAGCTACTCGGGAGGCTGAGACAGGAGGATTGCTTGAGCCCAGGAGTTTGAGGTTGCTGTGAGCTAGGCTGACGCCACGGCACTCACTCTAGCCTGGGCAACAGAGTGAGACTCTGTCTCAAAAAAAAAAAAAAAAAAAAAAGAAAGGGTCTTGGAAAGATGTGCACTCCTCTCTGGACAGCGGCAACAACCCTGGATGGGAGAAAAGAGAATTGTAGTGAGTTAATGGGAATATTCACAAGCTGCTATCAATAGTTTTGTTTTAATTTTTTTTAATTTTAATTTTTTGAGACAGGGTCTCATTCTCTTGCTCAGCTATAGTGCAGTGGCATCATCTTAGCTCACTGCAACTTCACACTCCTTGGTTCAAGTAAGTGATCCTCTTGACTCAGTCTTCCAAGAAGCCAGGACTACACCCAGCTAATTTTTTTATTTTTTGTAGAGGCAAGGGCTATGTTGCTTAGGCTGGTCTTGAACTCCTAGGCTCAAGTGATTCTCCTGTCTCAGCCTCCCAAGGTGTCTTAATTTTTTATAAGTTTTATGTTTTCAGTATATTAGTTGTATAATTAAAATCAACAAAGGCAAATATGAATAAGGTAAGATATATATAGATAGATAGATAGATATAGATATCTGTAATATGTGCTATGTGACAGACATTTTCCAAAGATGACTGTGCCAACATATATCTCAGGCCATATGCTTTTCTTACAATGAGATGTTGGTATTTCTCCATTGAGGATGGTGTTGCAATCCCCCCGACCCTTGAACCTGAGAGGGCCTTTGTAACTGCTTCAACCAGTAAAATGTGATAGAAGTAATGCTGTGTGACTTTGAAGGCTAGGTCATAAAGGGCAATACAGCTTCTACCTGGCTGTCTCCCTCTTAAGACACTTGCCCTTGGAATCCAGCCACAATGTTACCAGGAAGTACAGGGCACATGGAGAGGTTATGCTGGTGTTCTGGCTGACAACCCCTGCTATCCACCCAGCTGACAGCTACCATCAACTATCAGATGTGTGAGTAAACACCTTTTCCTATGATTCCAGTCCCCAGGCTTTGAGTACTCTAGCTGAGGTCCAGACATCGTGGAGCTGAAATAAACCCCATTCCTATGGTGGCCTGTCTGGGATCCTGTAGCAAAGAAACCATGAGAGATTTTATATTTATTTATTTTATATGCTTTTATATTTTGAAAATTAAATATATACATATAGTTTCATATTCTTTTTCTTTTTCCTTTTTTTTTGAGACAGGGTCTTGCTCTGTCGCCTGGGCTACAGTGCAGTGGAATCATCATAGCTCACTGCAACCTAAAACTCCTGTGCTCAAGTGATCTTCCTGCCTTAGCCTCCTGAGTAACTGGGACTGATTACAGGTGTGAACTACCATGCACACCTAATTTTTTTTCCTATTTTTTTTTTGTAGAGATTGGGTCTCGCTATGTTGCTGAGGTTGGTCTCAAACTCCTGACCTCAAATGATCTTCCTGCCTTGGCCTCCCAAAATCCTCAGATTATAGCTGTGGGCAACTGCACCCAGCCCATATCCTATTCTTATCACTTAACTATATCACAAATACCTTTCCCTTGTCAATAGATGTCTAATACATCCTGATTTTTTTTTTTTTTTTTTTTTTTTTTTTTTTTTGTTGAGACAGAGTCTCACTTTGTTGCCCAGGCTAGAGTGACATCCTGATTTTTAATGGCTTTCATCAATGTATGTTTTATCATAATTTAACAGATCCCTTGCTTTTGGACATTTGGGATGCTGCAAACTTTTTCCTATTAGAACCAGTGTTCCAAAGCACATATATGTGCACATATTTTTATGCATATCCTTAAATTTTTTGGCTTCTTATTTTATTTATTTATTTGGAGACAGAATCTTGCTCTGTTTTCCCAGCTAGAGTACAGTGGCATCATTATAGCTCACTGCAACCTCAAACTCCTGGGCTCAAGCCATCTTCCTGCCTCACCCTCCCAAGTAGCTGGGACTACAGGTGGGTGCCACCACACCCAGCTAATTTTTCTATTTTTTGTAGAGACGAGGTCTCATTCTTGCTTAGACGATCTTCCTGCCTCGGCCTCCCAACGTGCTGATTACAGGCATGAGCCACCACACCCGGCCAGCTTAATACTTAAATATTTATTTCCTAGGGAAAAATTACCACTAGTTAGTACTGTTATTATCAGCCCAAATATTTAAGTGTAATACTGAAAACAAGGTTGGACTGTGCCCTTAAAACACCCTTTAGTGGAGGAAAGACAGACAAGTGAACAAAAAAAGGATAATACGGCCGGGCGCGGTGGCTCACGCCTGTAATCCTAGCACTGTGGGAGGCCGAGGTGGGCGGATCGCTCAAGGTCAGGAGTTCGAGACCAGCCTGAGCAAGAGCGAGACCCCGTCTCTACTAAAAATAGAAAAAAATTATATGGACAACTAAAAATATATATATAGAAAAATTAGCCGGGCATAGTGGCGCATGCCTGTAGTCCCAGCTACTCGGGAGGCTGAGGCAGGAGGATTGCTTGAGCCCAGGAGTTTGAGGTTGCTGTGAGCTAGGCTGACGCCACGGCACTCACTCTAGCCTGGGCAACAAAGTGAGACTCTGTCTCAAAAAAAAAAAAAAAAAAAAAAAGGATAATACATAGGATTTCAATAAACTCTACATGCATTCATGTGCTTGATATGTGATTCTGTATTTTGCAAATGCAAGAATTCTACCGAAAGGGGCCGGGCGCAGTGCCTCACGCCTGTAATCCTAGCACTCTGGGAGGCCAAGGCGGGCAGATCGCTCAAGGTCAGGAGTTTGAGACCAGCCTGAGCAAGAGCGAGACCCCATCTCTACTAAAAATAGAAAGAAATGATCTTGACAGCTAAAAATATACATAGAAAAAAATTAGCCGGGTATGGTGGCGCACACCTGTAGTCCCAGCTACTCAGGAGGCTGAGGCAGAAGGATTGCTTGAGCCCAGGAGTTTGAGGTTGCTGTGAGCTAGGCTGACACCACGGCACTCTAGCCCAGGCAACAGAGCGAGACTCTATCTCAAAAAAAAAAAAAAAAAAAAAAAGGATTCTACAGAAAGACTGTTTCCATTCTATTCACTGGAGTGGATTTATTACCAGTAACCCAAAGTGAGAACTTCTAATTGAGATGATTTCATTTGCAGAAAATATATTTTGGGTCCTTTGCTAGTATCATCATTATTTATTTATTTATTTATTTCGAGACAAAGTCTCACTCTGTTGCCCGAGATAGAGTGCCGTGGCATCAGCCTAGCTCACAGCAACTTCAAACTCCTGGGCTCAGACGATCCTCTGCCTCAGCCTCCCAAGTAGCTGGGACTACAGGCGTGCGTCACCATGCCCTGCTAATTGGTATCTTTTTTTTTTTAGGGGTGGGGGGTTATGAAGAGGGGTGCTCAGTTGCCTTGTTTGCTTTTGTTGAAACAAAGTCTCACTCTTTCGCCTTGGGTGGAGTGCAGGGGGATCATTTTAGCTCATGGCAACCTTGAAATTCTGAGCTCTAAGGGATCCTTGTACCTCAGCCTCCTGGATAGCTGGGACTACAGGTGCACTCCACAACGCCTGGCTGGGATCCCCCCACGCCCCCCCACCTTTTTGGTAGGGGGGGCGTCTCATGCTCAGGCTACTCTCGAACTCCTGAGCTCAATGCAATCCTCCCGCCTGGGCCTCCCGGAATGCTAGGATTACAGACGCGAGCCACGGCGCCAGGCCACGCATAGGTATCTTGAATGTCAGTATATACACAACTCGAGTATATGCGGAAACGATTTGGTTTGTTATCTATGGACTTGCACAGCCTGGAGGCTCCCTTATGTAACTGGCTTCACACTGTTTCCAGTGTGGTGCCCAGCAACTTAGGAACTCTATCCGCAATACTTGACAATTGGTCCTAGAAGGTAACTGGAAATCATGATGACAATTCCTATGCTGTAAAAAGAAACTGCAGCAAGAAAGTTAAGATGCAATCTAGGCCTGGCACGGTGGCTCAAGCATGTAGTCTCAGCTACTTAGGAGGCTGATGCTGGAGGATCACCTGAGCCCAGGACTTTGAGGTTGCTGTGAGCTACGATGACGCCACAGCACTCTAGCCTGGGCAACAGAGCGAGACTCTGTCTCAAAAAAATAAAACAAAACACAACAGAACGATGCAATCTTATTATTACTATTATTATTTTTGAGATAGTCTCGCGCTGTTGCCCCGGATAGAGTGCCATGGCACCAGCCCAGCTCACAGCAACTTCAAACTCCTGAGCTCAAGCTATCCTGCCTCAGCCTCCCGAGTAGCTTTTTTTTCTATTTTTAGTAGAGACGGGGGGGGGGGGGGGGGCGGAGGGTGCGGGAGGTCTCACTCTCACTCAGGCTGGTCTCGAACTCCTGACCTCAAGCGATCCTCCCACCTCGGCCACCCACAATGCTAGGATTATAGGCGTGAGCCACCACGCCCGGCCGAGAACGATGCAATCTTGTATGGTGAGTGTAAACTGGAGAACTGGGCAATGGAAGGATGCCGCCGCGGGGAAGCGAAAGCCTGGTATGCTGTCAGCTCCGGAGGTCACCCAGCGACTGCCTTGGAGGGTAGGCAAAAATTTCCGCCCCAGGTCCCCTCAGACCAGATGGGAGCTGGGAAATAATAGTCCTTTAGCCACTCCACAGACTACGCCGGGATGTCTTCTCCGAGCGGGCGCTGGAGTACTAACAGTGAAGTGAGAAAAGGTTAAGAAATGCGATGGTTAAAAATATCAGGGCCACTTGGGCGCCGAGGCGGAAGCGCCTGTACTCCTGGCTACTCGGGAGGCGAGGCAGGAGGATGGCTTGAGCCCAGGAGTTGGAGACTGTATTGCGAAATGATCGTGACTGTGAATAACCACTACACTCCAGCCTGGGCAACACAGCGAGATCTGATCTCTAAAACAAAACAAAACAAAACAAAACAAAACCAAACCTCGCGGGTGACGCTGATAGGCGAATTCGGGAAAAGATGCCTTGAGCACCCTTTCATAAGCCTACCCCGTAGACCACCCTTTCCGCTGCCTTCGGAAAAGGTGGTACCCGGGGTAGACTCTTGCTCTGAGCGTCAGCTTGCAAGAAGGCGGCGCCAACGGGGCATTTTAACCAGTAGCCTGTTCGGACCAGACGACCGCGGGTCGACCCCGGGCCGGAAGTGACGCCATTGAGCCAAACACTTCCGGAGGTGCGGGGACTACTCCGCCGGAGGAAGCAGCGCTGGCTCGACCGGCGTCGGCCCGCCGCCTCCGCCGCTGCCGCGTTCAAATCTGACCCCTCTGGCCCGGCTTGACCTGGTGTGGCCCGCCCGGGCTCAGCGGTCGCCGGGCCGCGGCTCCCGGTAAGTGTGCAGCGCGAGTCGCGGCCTTGTTTACCCTGGCGGGCCGGTGGGGGGGCCTCCCCGCGCGCTTCCCCGGCCGGGCCGGGGCTCCGCCTTCGCCGTCGCCTTCGAGGCCGGGCGCTCCTCGCTGCCCGTACACGGCTCTGCGTTCCCCACCGTTGGCGGAGGGGCAGCCGGAGGCTACAGCCCGGGCAGGCGGGCGCCCGGTGTGTCTCTGCCTTTTCTCTCACTGTCTTCTCAGCTCGAAGAGAGGTCGGAGGCCAGCGCCTCTGACTGACCGGCGCCGCACATCTGGGCCCTCTCCGCCAGCCGCGCTGGGGAAACGCGGCGACTCCGGGCTCTCCACTCGAGTCATTTTTGGGGCTCTCTCGCAGCGCCACCCGCGAGTTATGTTAACGCCCGCCTTTGAAGGGTCCCTTCAGCTCGTGGACTTCACGTCCGCGCGGTACCCCAGCGACCGCGGCGCCTTGAAGGAACATGCGGCCTAAGGAACTGCGCCGCCGCCTCGACCGACGCGATGGACAGGCAGCCTTGTTCTTGGATAACTTTGCTTTAGTATTGTTACTCTGTCCCATAAAACTTTCTATCACAGCGACATGTTCTGTACCTTTGCTGTTCATTATGGTAGCACACGTGGCCATTAAGCATTTTGTTGACATGTGGCTACTGGTATTGAGGAAACAAATTTTAAATTTCACTTAATTTTTAAGCTTAATTGAATTTGAATAACCGCACGTGGCTAGTGGCTACTGTATTAAACAAGACAAATGTAGATTGTAGGATTTTGAAACTAAGTTGCTGATTCATATTTTTGTGCCAGGTAGTGTTCTTTGGAGATGTAGTTAGTAAATGACCGTTGACTGCTGAATATCATATCTGGAGTGAGTTTAGTCAAACTCTCCAAAATGCGTGTGCCCTGTGTGATCAGGCCTGGTGAGCAAGCCCAGGCTTGGGTGTCAGTTCTTTTGAATACGTGACTTTGGCTCTGGGGAAAAATAGTTTCTGTTACTCCATATCTATCTGGGGTTTAGGGATAATACTTAATGTCTCAGAGGAAATCAAAGTGTTGCCATCAGTTCTGTTATTAAGGAAATACCATACTGGCTGCTTTGATTGAAGTCAGTACTGTTTTAAGAAGAATATGGATATTTTACTTTGAAAAGATTAAAAATTAAGTTTTTATTTAAATCTGGTCCTAGAATACCCAGTATAAATGAAATGGAGTTCTCTTTTCTTTGGGGGAGTCTGGAGTTTCCACACTTCTT
Organism: Eulemur rufifrons; assembly: GCF_041146395.1. Classification (NCBI taxonomy): domain Eukaryota; kingdom Metazoa; phylum Chordata; class Mammalia; order Primates; family Lemuridae; genus Eulemur; species Eulemur rufifrons. The sequence continues at coordinate 153,910,383 of NC_090989.1, forward strand.
GAATATTTGGTTGGTGAAAAGCCTCTGGCTAACTTCTAAGCCCAGATCCTGAGGAGAAATCAGAGAATGTGGAAAGCATGCTCTTCTGTTGGTATAATTTTGGAGGGTGTTTTGGTAGCTTTGTTGACAGTATCAGACTCTCTGGGAAGGTGTTGGGTGGTTATGGGCATAGACCGTGAGTCCGATGGAAGGCTGATGTCAGGTTCCAGCAGTTGCCAGTTGTATGATCCTAGGCAAGTTGCTTAACCTTTATGAACTGTAGTTTCTTCATTGTTAGAAGGAGACAACAGCCCCACTTTGTAGGGTTGTGAATTAAATGAGAATGAGTCTGACCTGAAATGAGAGCTGCTATTGGTAGTGATTTTTTGTAAATGAGAGCAATAGTCACAGATTCTATTTGCCCAATAAGCAGTATCTTATGTAAGAATACAGATAAAAAAGAAAGGTTTAAAACAAATCAATTATTCTTTCATTATTTTGTAAATAGTCTTCCACAGTCATTGTTCGGACTTTGTTTTTCATTTAATTTCTGTTTGCCTTCCCGTATTTGAAGTATTTCTTTGGAAATTATAAGCTCTGGTTGTCCAAGAAATCCTACAGTAGACATAAAATTTCTTTTTTTTTTTTTTTCTTTTTTCTTTTTTTATTTGGCCCTATCAGTCATGGAAAAATTTCTAATTGAGTAAGCAGGTAGTACTTATTAGTCTTGGATAGTGGGATCTGTCTCTCTGGGGAAGCCAGATGGCCCTGGAATATGTCAGAAAAGAGGTGGGAGATGGATGTTGATACTGCCTGGTGGGCATGCTATTGCGGACATTTTTATTTGAAAATAACTTTTTCATTAGTAAAATCAGATCTGAAATATTAGCAATATTCTATGTTAGATGTGGCTTACAGTAAAACTTAAGTTTTAAGTCAATTACAACTGCTTTGTCAACCTCTATATAACATTTAGGATTGAAATTGTGGTAAGTAATTAATACAGGAAATCTGAAAGATAGGAGCATTGAAGTAAGGAGGTGGGATTTCAAACTACGAGAGGGAATTTGGCATCCATTTCCATCATTAGTACCCCAGATTAAATTATTGCTGTTTACTTTGAATACTTTCTTTTTTTGAGAATGCCATGTAACTTTTGTCAGTGTGATTGTGATGTGGATTTCTGTTGGGACTTATAAGAAAATAATTAATTTAATAATTACTCTCGTCTCTTGTCTTTTTAAATTTCTTAGCTTTTTAAAACATAAATTTGCAAACGGATACCGGTTTTAAAAATATAATTCTCTCTCTTCATTTTAGATGGAAATCATATGACAGAATATTTGGGTGACATCTGCCTGAAAGATCTTCAAGAAGTACAGGTATTTTTAATTTCAAGACTAATTTTTTCTCCTAAAGAAAAAGTACAGTAGTTTAAGTTTAGTTGTGATTAGGTAGTTCTACCATACAAAACAATTTGTTGAAAGTCAAACTGCAGACATTATTTTGCTGCCCTATGATTTTTTTTTTAATTTGAGTATAGTTAACATATCAGCTCAGATTTACTGATTATTTTTATAATATCATAAAAAAGTGACTTTCGAGACAAGGGTTGGCTCTGTTGCCCAGGCTGGAGTGCAGTGATGTGATCATAGCTCACTATAACCTTAAATTCCTGTGCTCAGACAATCCTCTTGCCTCAGCCTTCTGAGTAGCTGGGAACACAGGCATGTGCTACCAGTCTTGGCTTTTTTTTTTTTTTTGGAGACAGAATCTTGCTCAGTAACCCTGGCTAGAGTGCAGTGGTGTGAGCATAGCTCACTGCAACTTCAAACTCCTAGACTCCAGTGATCCTCCTGCCGCAGCTTCCTGAGTAGCTGGGACTACAGGCACATAACATGATGCTGGCTAATTTTTCTATTTTTAGTATAGATGGGGTCTTCCTTTTGCTCAGGCTGGTCTCGAACTCCTGAGCTCAAGCAATCCTCCCCCTTGTCCTCCCAGAGTGCTAGGATTACAGGTGTAAGCCACTACACCTGGCCCAGGCTTGGCTAATTTTTAAAGTTTTTTTTGCTTTGTTTGTTTGTTTGTTTTTTTGTGGAGGTGGGGGTCTTGCTATGTTGCGTAGGCTGGTGTCTAACTCCTGGCCCCAAGTGATCCTCCTACCTCAGCCTCCCAAAGTGCTGAGATTACAGGCATATGCTACCACACCTGGCCAAAAAGTGACTCTGTAGTCCTTTAGACTGGTTACATACTCAGTACACATTCCTTCCTTCCTTCAGTCGTTTTTGGTTTGTGGGTTTTTTTTATTTTTTATTTATTTATTTTTTTTGAGATGAGGTCTCACCATCTTGCCCAGGCTGGTCTTGAGCTCCTGGGCTCAAGGGTTCCTCCTCCCTCAGCCTTCTGAGTAGCAGGGATTACAGGTGCACACCACAATGCCTGGCTAGTACACATTCATTCTTTGATTTAGAATGTATTTTTTTTTCTCTTTTTTAGATAGATTACTTCAAGTACACTTTACATTTACTTTTATCTTTAATCCAGATTTGTTTATGTAAATTGTTTATATACTGTTGAATCCAAATGCTCTTGCATTTTAGGGTCCTATTAATTTTTAGATTTAAATTGCTAATTGATATTGTTCCTTGCAAATCATCACTTTTTTTTTTTTTTTTTGAGACAGAGTCTCACTCTGTTGCCTGGGCTAGAGTGCCGTGGCATCAGCCTAGCTCACAGCAACCTCAAACTCCTAGGCTTAAGCAATCCTCCTGCCTCAGCCTCCCGAGTAGCTGGGACTACAGGAATGCGCCACCATGCCTGGCTAATTTTTTCTATGTACATTTTTAGTTGTCCATATAATTTCTTTCTATTTTTAGTAGAGACGGGGGTCTCGCTCTTGCTCAGGCTGGTCTTGAACTCCTGAGCTCAAACAATCTGCCTGCCTTGGCCTCCCAGAGTGCTAGGATGACAGGCGTGAGCCACCGAGCCCGGCCACATCATCACTTTATTATAGTACTTGTGTAGAAAAGTTAATGGATATTTGCCAAAATCTTTTTTGAGATGAAGTTGGAATTTGTGACTTTCGTTTTTTCAGCTAATGTTGTTCTCTTTTCATTTACATGTAATTGAGTAATATTTGGACCTGTGAGGATTTTTCAATAGCTGATTCAATTTAAATTCTTGTTTCTTCGCCCTAAATAGATTCTGATTTTTCCTAGCCTTGATCCTGCTAAGACAGATCTGTAGTTTCCTTTCACTCTTGGGTTGGTTTCTTTGCCTCTAAGTACCCTTTTTAAAGGTTCAGTAGAATTCTTTAAAACTGCAAAATCAGTTAACTTTGCAGACTAGAGGAGTATGTTGAAGGGCTGTGTGGTTTTTATTTTTCTTTACTAACTATGCACCTGTTTTCCAGACATCTAAGAGTGACGTCTGTGAAACAGTGTTTTTTTTTCCCTACATATTATGGAGGGAAGGAACTGTGTTCCTGTTTATGTACTGTCTGTGTCACTATGAGGCATGATCAGCAAAATTTTAAACTTTGATAGTTAAACCTCTAGATTGCTTCCCCAGTGAGCAGCTGGCTGTGGGGATGTGCTTCTTTCTTAAGGACTCTGGCAGGAAGGACAAGTCCATTGGAATTTGACTCCCTGACATGGAGCAATCAGCCTTGCCCTTTCATTCCAGACACTTAATGTGAAGTTGCCATCATCAGCTGCTTCTGCCTCTCCAGGGAAGGGTTTCTCTTTGATAAACCTGGGCCAGGGGAATAGTGTTGAGATTCCCAGTATAACACCAAAGTTAGAATAGGTCCTAGTGAGTGTAGGGCCAGGGCTGTGCTATTTTGGTTATTGAATGGTTTCTGTTACAATTTCTCATGGAGAAAAAGTAACACTTTTTTTTTTCCTCCTTTAGAAGACAAAAATACTAATGCATTTGAGAAAGCGGTAAAGTTTGGGGGGAGGGGGAAAAAAGCAACTGCTTTCCTGATCTGCAACTTGACTGGATGCTAAGATGTCCGTGGACATGAATAGCCAGGGGTCTGACAGCAATGAAGAGGACTATGACCCAAATTGTGAGGAAGAGGAGGAGGAAGAGGACGAGGACCCTGGGGACATAGAGGACTATTATGTGGGAGTAGCCAGCGATGTGGAGCAGCAAGGGGCAGATGCCTTTGATCCTGAGGAGTACCAGTTCACCTGCTTGACTTACAAGGAGTCCGAGAGTGCCCTCAACGAGCACATGACCAGCTTAGCCTCTGTCCTAAAGGTGAGCACTATTGTAAATGCCATTGTAATCCCCCCAGTTAAATCTAAGGATGAGCTGTTATTAATTATTGTCTTCTCCAGACTGAATGATCTTGTACCTTGAAACCAAATTTAAGTGTATATTACATCATTTGAACATTTTATTACATTTACTTTGTTTTCTAATATGTATATATCTAAGGTCCTCAGGTTCCCAAGTTACTAAGAATTATAAAGGAGAAGTGGGGTGGATTCAAGAAAGACAAACCAGAAGTACGTAGTAGTAGAATGTACAGCTTTGCATTTGTTTCAGAAACTGAGTCTTAAAAAATTTGATGAAGTAGATACAATAAGCATCTGAATCACCATATTGTACACAACTGTGTTTGAGTGACTGATAAATTTCTTAAGAGTATCCAGATCCCTCTGGTTTGGCCTGAATAATCAATGTCTTTGAGCTAATGAGCTCATGTGCTTCGTATATTGATGGCTAATGCCTAATGTTGAAAGAGATTTTAGTAATAACTCTAAGAATAAATGAAGTTCTCATAGCTTGTATTTCATGGATTTGGGGGTATTAGTAATTTAGCAAAAAAAATTTTGGAAACATAAATGTTTAGTGTAATGATAGCATGAAAAATTTTAAAGAATGAACAAAGTTGATTATTTCTGCAAGAATCTCTCTCTGTCTCTTTTTTTTTTTTCTTTTTTAAAAGAGATAGTGTCTTGTTCTGTCACCCAGGCTGGATTGCAGTGATATTATCATAGCTCACTGCAGCCTCAAACTCCTGGGCTCAAGCAGTCCTCCTGCCTCACACCTGGCTAATTTTTTAATGTTATTTTTTTGTAGAGATAGGGTCTTACTACGTTGCCTAGGCTGGTCTCAAACTCCTAGGCTCAAGCGATCCTCCCATCTCAGCCTCCCAAAGTGCCAGGATTACAGGCATGAGCCACTGTGCCCAGCCTAGAATTGTATTTTTTAACACTTAAACTAAAGCATACCTTTGAACGTCTTGCACCTCAGACCAGTTATTTTTCTCACTGTTTATATTTTTATGGTCATTCAGACAGTTTCCCAGCATGTTTCCTTCTCTAACATTGGCCGTTATGTGAAAGTGGAAACATTTCTCTTACTTTACTGTTTTTGCTGATCTTCCTTCAATGAACTGTGTACATGGATTTCATTGTCTGATCAAATTGAAGGTTTAAAAGGATACATTGGTATGATTTCAATCAAATAAAATTTTTATTTTATTTTATTTTTTTTTTTGAGACAGAGTCTTGGTCTGTCACTCCAGGTAGAATGCAGTGATGTCATTTCAGCTCACTGCAACCTGAAACTCCTGGGCTCAAGTGATCCTCTTGCCTCAGCCTCCCGAGTAACTGGGACTACAGATGCATGCCACCGCACCCGGCTAATTTCTTTCTATTTTTAGTAGAGATGGTCTTGCTCTTGCTCAGGCTGGTCTTAAACTCCTGAGCTCAAGCAGTCCTCCCACGTCAGCCTCCTAGAGTGCTAGGATTACAGGTGTGAGCCACCATGCCTGGCCTCAACCAAATAAATTTTCTTGTCAGTATTTAAATGGAAATAACTAAGGTCTGTCATGTATTATTTCTTTTGTTTTTTTCCAGGTGTGTACCTGAAATGTATGTCATTTATGATTTCTGTAAAAGTTGCTTTGTCTACTAGTTTACGTATTCCCCCCCACCCCAACATGGTCAGTAAAGGCTAATACTTTGGGTTTAGATACCTGGTTTATTAGCAACTGGTTGGAAGCTAAAAGCTCAAGTTTTTTTTTTTTGTTTGTTTGGTTTGTTTTGTTTTGTTTTGTTTTTTGGTGACTTATTCCTGGAAGTGATTGTAGAGTTCGTCTTTTGTGCTCAGCAGAAAACTGAAGAATGGGGACCCATGGATCCTCTGGGTCTGGAATTTCTGCACCATGGCTGTAGCAAAGCTTCTGCCTCCAGAGGGTATTTCCCTGGTAGAAAAGAGTCATCAATTTTCTTCCTTCTCATTATGTAGTCCTGTCGTTTGATGGAAAACTAGTTTCTTTTTCTTTAGTCATACAATGGTGATATTTAAAATTAGAAAAGAAATTGTCTGGTGTGTGGATATGCACTGGACAGTATCAGTTGACCAAGTTCATTAGGATGTTCCTGTCTATGCACAATAATTCTCAGTTTGTCAAGACCTCTGTGCTTGCTTTTTTGCCCTGCTAGAGATAGCTGAGGAGCCCAAGCACCCGTTTTTCCTTTTTTTTTTTAATTGCGGTAAAATATGCATAACATAAATTTTATCATTTTCTTCCTTTTTAAGAGAACAGGTCTCACTCTGTTGCCCAAGCTGGAGTGCAGTGGCATGATTATAGCTCACTGCAGTCTCAAACTCCTAGGCTCAAGTGATTCTCCTTGTAGCTCCTTCCTTCCAAGTAGCTGGGACTACAGGTACTTGCCATCACCATGCCTGGCTATTTTTTTTCTTTTTTGGCTGTTAGTTTTGTTTGTTTGTTTGTTTAATTTTTTTCTTTTTCATTTTTTTAGAGACAGGGGGTCTCGTCATGTTGCCCAGGCTGGAATTGAACTCCTGGCCTCAAGCAGTCCTCATGTTTCAGTGTCCCAAGTAGCTGGGATTATAGGTGCAAGCCACTGTGCCCACCTCTTCCTTCTTATTAGGCTGACATATATGGCCAGTTTCCTGGAAGGTCTTTCTTCACCTCCTTACCTTCTAGTGCTCACAGGGCTCCTTGAGAGTATAGCTTGTCCTTTTCCTGAGCAATTCTCCTTGAGAGCCCCTGGAGCACAGTTGCTGGAAGCCAGTAACTGTACCTTATGTTCTCCATCATTCCAGTCAGAGTATTTCATCTACTGTAGGTATTGAATCATATCTTAGATACTTGTGGATTTTGTTGATTGTTAGCGACAGTAGCTGCTTCTGTTTTTGTGAGCTGGATTTCCTCGTCCTTGCTATACATCCTTTTCTGTTGTCATGCAAGGGCATTACTCTGGCTTTCAAGACCAAGAAGAGAAAGGGCAAAAAGAACTTAGAACAAAGAAGAGGGAATAAAAAAAGATTGAAGAAAGTTAAAACAGAAGGAAAGGGTTAAAGAAAAAATAGAGCAAAGAGAAAAATAGTCAACAAAAATTTAGGGGGTGGTAGAAGACAGGTTAATTTTTTTCTCTTCCTAGACCTCTCTGAGGAGCCTGTTAACACCCCACCCCCTTTTTCCCCCCCTGGGGCAGGGCAGCAAAGGTCGTGGCTCTTTTGGTGGCTTGGCCATACATAAATGACTCAGTGGTGTTTTAAATGGTTCAGGAACTTGACCACAGAAGCAGAGTAAAACAGAGTAGAGAAGAAGGAATCTTATATAATTTTTCTCTTCCAGGCTTAGTAAAAGCTGGCATTGTTTTTATTTTTGTCATTAATAGTTTTTGAGGATGGGAGTGAATGATACAAATGCTTAGTTACCCAGTGTTGTTGAGTGGTGCTTCAGCTACTCTAGCCCCCCTGTTGCGCATGTCTCTGGAAGTGGGATCAGTAGTGATGGTCACCCATATCACCACTGATGTCTCCATCGGCCATAGCGCTGTTTGCACAACTTTGTGGCATATTGAGATATTTTGATTCTTTTGTATGATTTAAGTGCAGTTTGGCTCATAGAAAATATTACATATTTACGTAATTTAAAATTATAACCTTATGAATAGCTGTCTATGAATAAAAGCTATGTAAGTTTAAGGAGTGGCTTAAATGTTTCACTGATGCTAATGTCTGTGTTACTTGTTTGTGTCCAGACATAAAGTTTAGCCTTTTATTGCCTTTTGGGATTTCAGATCTCTTAAATAGAAAAATCCCAATTGCCTGGGAATCAGTCCATAAGTAAGATTATTGTTGAAAAAGGTGGGTGCCCAGAAAAATGAGATCAAGGGCTGAAGACAGAGAACAGAGAAAATGCTTATCTGTTATTGGGGAGAAACTACTAGTGTTCAGGTAGTGGCAAACAGCAGAAACTGTTTAAGAATTGAACCATCATCCTACACAAATGGGATAGTCAAGGGAGATGAAGACTGCCCAGTGAGGTGCTCTGTTGTAGGAAGGGGGGAAAATCTCTGGTGAGTATTTTTAGAGATCATGTATGAGTCTTTAAAGAAAACAAAGTTACCTTTTTTACACAATATTTTTTTCTATGAAACTTATGCAAAGATTATTTTATTGTTACAGATGAAAGAGGTCCTTTCTTGTAATAATTGGTGTTTGTATTGCAAAATGGGCAGTAGTTAGCTAAGAGTTTTGTCGGTTATTGAGTGAATCCTATTAATACAGTTCCTGGAACTCTTGAGGCATTTGCTGACAAGCTGCTCAGGAAGAGGCTCAGCCTTGGTAGAACCCCAGATAGCCCAGGCAGGGTCATGACTTGGCTAAAGTTAAGCCTTTTATTTATTTAGACTTGTGATGATGATGGGCCAGAAGTGTCTCTCTCCTTTTGTGCTCTTCTTAGTATCATGTTAGGGGTGTGGGCAGGAGAAGCTAATGTTGTTCCGGGCCCCACCCGGTTGCTTCAGGAGGGGGAAGAAATGGGCCACTTTGGGCTAGATCTAGTTTAGGAACTATAGTGAACTACCTCAGCTTTGTGTTGAGGCAAGAGGACCTTGAAGGTGGGGTAGAAGGGCAGTACAGGTTATAGGAGACCAGATCCAAGGGGGCAATGAGCATGAGAGTGGGAAGGTTACCTTCTGGGCTACAATGAGAGGCTTAAGATGTATTGGTAAAAGGGAATAAGATATGGAGGATCATGAATGCAGCCCAAAGTGTTTTTACTATTGGGGGAAAGGACTGGATTTTTAAAACTTCTTCAACATATGGGTGGCATGGTGAGCTACATTGCTCACTTTTCAAGCTTGGTGTTCCCCAGATAGGATTGGAGAAATAAGCCAATTATTGTGTGTGTTTTTACTGCAGTCCTTCTTGCTTTATGAATTGCTGCATTAACTTCAGTAAAGCTGGGAAAATGTTTCCTAGAACGTTATTCTACCACCCTCTTGCTTGGATTTATTTTAAAATCTAGTGTTTGCTCTTCAGCAAAATGTGGCTAGAAAATCTCTTTAAGATTCTTCTGTGGATCATTCTTCCTCTTTGTAGATTAATTATGAGTTTTCAGGGCTTCTAAGTGCAGAAGTCTTTATGTGTTCAAAACTACCTGGTTTCTTTGCTTTTTTTACTTGTAACATGATCAATTGATGTTCTTAACAAAATACCTCATCTTTAGCCTTTCTCTTAAGTGTATATCTGGTGAAGACTTTAATTTCGATTATTAAATTGACTTTCTTTTTATCCTGGTATAGCTGAATTTTAAGACCATTTGATTTTTATTTATTTACATAGTCATTAATTAACCAAGTAATTTGTTGTTGTTGTTACTACTCATGGGAAAGTATCTTCAGATTTGACCTAGTAACACTGAGTGTTGTGTGCTGAGCAGCCATCTGATTGCTATTTTTGTGATCTGACGTCAGGTTTCTTTGCATGCCTGTATCTACGTAGAATGTAGATTAAATTCTTGTGTTTCAAATAGTTGGGTGTTAATGAGCGTGTTGACATTATTTCACAGTGCTTTAGTCTGGAAGTCTGATGTGTGTTTTACTCATGTATAAATTCAGTTTTAAAAGGGAGATGAGAAATGTCCAGAATGACATTGAGAATTGCGTAAGTACAACTAGTGCAAAGTTGTTGCTGTCTTGCCAGCTTAGAAAGGTTATTGTCATCACTGTGTACCTAGCACCACACCCAACATGCTCACCACCTTCCAGAAAAGAAGCTCTTCATCAAATTGAAGGCCAGCTTTTGTTCTAGTCTTCCTATTATGCTTTCTCTTTACCTTAGGAACCATGTAAACCATGTGTAATCAAGGGGTGATTTGGCATTTGTGTTCTAGTCTTTTTTTTTTTTTTTTTAATTTCAGAATATTACAGTGGTATAAACGCTTCGGTTACATATATTGCCTTTGCACAGCCCGAGTTGGAGCTACAAGCGTGCCCAACCCCCAGACATCGCATTCTGTACCCATTAGGTGTGAATTTACCCATCCCCTCCTCTCTACCCAATGTATTCTAGTCTTGAATTTATACATAAATTTTTATTGTCAAGATGTTACTACAAGCTGGGCGTGGTGGCACACACCTTTAGTCCCAGGTACTTGAGAGGCTGAGGCAGGAGGATTGCTTGAACCCAGGAGTTTGAGGCTGCAGTGAGCCATGATTGTGCTACTGTGCTCCAGCCTGGATGCCAGAGCAAGACCCTATCTCTGAGAGAGAGAGAGAGAGAGAGAGAGATCGATCCCTGCCCTGGTGGACATTATAGTCTAGTAATCATTGTGTACATGCATTTATATATTCAGCATTTTTTGTATATATTTCAGACATTTCTCTCTGTTATTACTTTGTCCTTATAAATTACTTTAAATTCTATATATACCATCTTGTTCTTGAACCATTATTTATTTGAGCTTTTCTTGTTGGGCATTTAAGTGAGTACTTATGTATTACATTTGTTGGAGGACTGGTTATATTGCTGTGAATGTCTGCCTGGATGTGACTTTTGTGTCTGTTGGGCTTTGTCCAGAGCTTGGTCTAGTGGTCAGATGATTGTATTTCAGTCCCATTTCTACCATGTAATATAGTGTGACCTCGGATAAGTACCTCAACATCTCTAAGCTTCAGTTTTCTCGTCTATAAAATAATAATACCCTCTTCACAGCATTAAACATGATAATAATGCATGTAAAGTGCCTGGCACATGAGTGTTGAAACAAACATTACTTGGTCATAGTAGAGGTGGGACAAGAGCGGAGCAATGGGGATGGTGTTTGCTTTGGTTCCTTAAAACACATTCTCAGAATTGTGTTGTAGCATAGGGGCCACATTGAGGAAAGTTCTGGGCAACATATTACTGACTGGTGCCTCTGAGTGTGCATGTGATATAGAGTCATGTACTTTGGATTATTTTGCCTTCACCCAGAATCTCTGGTGCCCTTCTCCTGGGGCCCACCAATAAGAAAAGCAAAAATAACACAAAACGAATTTTGAATGGGGCCAGAAAAAGGATACAGGGGAATATCGATAGCCTATCTGTTCTTGTATTTCTGGTTGACTGCAGTGTTTGGTCTTGTGTCTATGTTAACAGCACTGCTTAATGAAGTACTTATTTGATTTTGGGGTCCTTGTTATTGAGGCACCCCCTTAATTTTCTTTAGCTTTTGCTCTGTTCCCAATCTAATCCTCTTTTTTTACTTTGCCTTTGCCCCTGCTACTCTAGGAAAAATTTGAGGGATTAGATTTGTCTACACAAAACAGGGAAAAATTATAGCAAAGATTTGAGAAAGGTACAAAGTGAGGAGCATCTTGTTCTTATTGAAATGTATCTGCCATGTGGCTTTATTAAACTGATGTTAACTGTCAGAACGTGAAGCTTATGTTGTGTTCCTTTTCCTTGAACTATCACAAATCTTTATAAACATGAGTGGTTTCACAGTGATAACTATAAATTATCAGCCGTAAGTAGAGACAGGCAGGATGAGCAAGAGGTTTGTTTGGAGATTTTAACAGAACAGAGCTATTCCTATAGTTGTGAACAAAGTGTGGTGTCTATCTGGAAAAGTTGTTCTCTTTGACTAGCAGTTTCTTTCCTGGTCAGCTCTACCTGATTTCATTTCTTTTATCCATTATTTTAGGCCTTTATCAGTCTCTTCAAAGCTCTCATCATCATTTCCCAGTCTGTAGATAGCATTGCCTTCTTTTTATAAGAAATATATCCGATGCCATCAAGCTTGCCTTTTTGGATTGTCTATCTTAATTTTTGGTACCACAATCCCTCCCTGACCCTCAGACAGAGTCTGTCACCCTTGCCTCTGTACCACATGTGCATGTTTTTTGGTATGTACTTACAATGATTGTCAATTAGTTGTTTGTAAGCCAGCATGTAAACTCTTTGAAATAGAGGTCCACATTTTTTCTTTGCATATTAGCACCTAGCAGAAATGCTGATTATGTTATGTTCTCAGTAAGTGTTGCTTGTTGATCTGTTTGAGCCCATGTCAATAAATGCAAAAGTTGAGAATTTAATCCCAAAGCTCTACTGTATACTCCCATTTGTAAACAGAAGATATTCTTGTCAAAGGGCTTTTTTATGAAGTCAGCTGACCTCTAAGTAGTGATGGTGTAAACCTAACCAGATGTGTGGTTCCTAGCTTGTGGTGCGTATCAGAATTAGTTTTGGCAATTTTGACACAGAAACTTGAACTTCATACAGTTGTGATGAAACAGTTTTCAGGGATGAGGCCAAGGCCTTTTATATTCATGTGGAAGTACAAAATGTGAAGTGATTCAGGTTATTCAAGTGAGAAGGGAGGATTGCTTGCTTTCTTTGGCTGCTAAAAGGACATGTCCAGAGTTTGGAGTGTACTGGTTTTGTAACCAGGGTGGAAGTAGAATATAAACCCAGCTATACTCAGAAGGTGGATAGACTTCCTGTAATATTTTTAATGTCTAAATGTAACTTCATAGTTCATTGCTTATCAGGATAAAAGTGGGTGCTGAAAACCTAAGGGAGAAGGTTTAACCTCCAAAGTGGAAGCTCTCCTTTCCTCCCCCAGCCCAGCCATCAGCACTGGCTCTCTGCAAGGTTTTGTACTTGAACCACCCCCTACCTTGTGCCTTTGACATCAGCAAAACTAAGAAGAGGAAACAGCACAACTCACAATTTGAGCCTAGGGGGTGGTCTTGACAATGCTCCTGACCTTACCCTCTCCAACCTTCTCAAAAGAGGTGTGCAGCCTCTTGGATGACTTGGAAACTCCTGGATGAATTCCATTCTAACTTATTTTGACATGTATACAAACTGTTTAGAGGTTCTACTGTGCAAAGTCCTACTATGTTTTTATGTTCCTGTTGAAAAATTTACTTATCAATAGTTATAAATAAATGAGCATTCTGTAGTGAAAAAAAGATTAAAGAGGGTTCTAGGTCCTTACTGATAATGAGTAGCTGTAAAGATGATTAATGGTATCTACAACCATAAATACGATATGTTTTTAAATTAAAATCTTTATACCATCCACTTTTCAGGACTAGTTGATTCGGCAGGGAGTTATTACACACTCCTTAGCGGATTCCAACTTCCATAGCCATCATCCTGAAAAGTTTTGAATTTTATGATACTGTAGTAGAACACACCAAATCTTTTTTGTGCAAGCTTATTAACACTAGCTTCTGCTTCCAGATAGTTGGCTACACTCAGCTTTGTCCCCTCTTCCTTTGTTCTTGTTTGTTTGTTTGGATAGTCACATGTCTGTAGCAGTTTTATTTGCAGTAGCCAAAAACTGGAAACAACCCAAATATCCATAGACAGATAAATAAACAAATAATGGCATATCTATAGAATAACATACTTCTCAGCAATATAAAAAGAATGAACTACTCCTTCAGCATCATTGGTAAACTTTAAAATAAATATGCCACATGAGGGAACTCAGGGGAAAAAAAGAGTAAAAACTTTGTGTTGACAATCATATAAAGTTCTAGAAAATGCAGACTAATCTATAGTAAAGGAAAGTAAATCAGCAGTTGTCTAGAAGACCGGAGAGGGCAGGGAGAAAGAGAATATTGAAGAGGATGAGGTAAAAATGGGGGTGCCCCTCCATTTTTAAATACCGTGCAAATGAAAGTAAAGATTCTTAACATGTTACAAACTCATATTATCAAAGAAAATGGGTTAGAGTGGGGTGTCATGTAGGGACATCACTGCAAATGGGAGCCAGTCTGTCCAGGAAATTTTGAAGAGGCTATGGGCTCTGACTGGACAGACAAAGGGTGGAAGAGATAAGTGTGCTGCAAATGGGGAGATTCATTAAAGTTCTGTATATAGAACAGTTAACCCTGCCCCCACTTGGTATCTAGGCCAAAAAAAATCTGCTTATTTGAAAGAAGTGGAATAAACTGGGGAGAAATAGGGCCCTTAGAGTGTGAGATTCGACTAGACTCATTTATCATCTTGGGGGCCCTTGAGTTTTGAGTAATAGCTGCTGCTGATTGATCACCCTAAAGGAAAGCTTATCAGTTGACAGATTCTGTTCATATACACAGAGCTTAGAATTCATTTTCCTGACCCCTCCTCCTTCTTCTAAAAACATTGAGGTAATATTCACGTAACGTAAAGTTAACCATTTAAATAAAGTATACAGTTCAGTTGCATTTAGTACATTCACAATGTTGTGCAATTATCTCCATCTAGTTCTAGAATGTTCCCATTAGCTTAGAAAGAAACCCAGTACTCATTAAGCAGTTACTCCCACTTCCCTGGCAATCATTGATCTGCACTGTCTCTGTGAATTTACCCATACTCTATGTCATATAAATGGAATCATGTAATATGTGACCTTTTGTGTATGGCTGCTTTTACTTAGCATAATATTTTTGAAGTTTATCGAAGTTGTAGCATGTACCAGTACTTCATTCCTTTTTATGGTGACCCTTTGTCTCGTAATGTGAATGGCTAACCAAGAATCACCAGACATTTGAGGGAAACATTGAAAATGAAAGAAACACAGAAAAATTGAAACAGACTAATAGATAATTTTGCATATTTTTAAAAGCAGACTACTTAGTATTCTCTAGAATATTCAAGAAGATGTGGCATCCATAAAACAACCAGATGCCATCAGGAAGAAACAGAAAATAAAAAGAGCTCATGGAGTTAAATTATAGGTTTGCCAAATTAAAAACTATTCTATAGATCAGAAGATAAATTCAAGAAAATCTCTCAATATAAGGCCAAAATACAAGCAAAGAAATATATGTGAAAAAAAAAGAAACATAGATCAATCCATGAGATCCAACATCACTAGAATTTCTGGGAAGTGAGAACAAAAAAACTGAAGGTAGGGCCAGGTACTCTGACTTTACACCTGTATCCCTAGCTCTTTGGGAGGCCAAGATGGGAGGATCGCTTGAGGCCAGGAGTTCAAGACCATCCTGAGCAACAGAGAGAGACCCCATCTCTACAAAGAGGTTTTTTTTTTTTTTTTAATTGAAGGGAGGAAAATATTAAAAACATAATTAAAACAAAATTTCCGGGAGCCAAAGAGAGAAGCAGTCTATAATTTTCATATTGAAAGGGCCTACCCATTGCCCAGAAGGATAAGTAAAGATGCACTACAAGAATTGTCACTGAAATTTCAGAAGAGCAAGGGTAGAGAGAAAACCTTTTTAAAAGTTTCCTTAAAGAAGACCAGGTCTTCAACAAGAAATGGAAATCAGACATCTCATCAGCAGAGGTGACAGCCAACCAACCACTAGACAGTGGAGCAACAGTCTTCAAAGTCTTGAGAAAAAAATGATTTTGAATCTAGAATTCTGTCATTGCAAAATAAACTTGTTTTCAGAGATACAAGGACTCCCAAAATGTGTTTTCCTTGTACCTGTTATAAAGTAGTTACTTGAAGATGAAAACCAAAAAAGAGAAAGAGAAAGAAGACCATTTTATTGGACTAATAGTAGTCCATGATGGTCAGCTTTAGAATGGGCCTGGAAAAGATTCAGCCCAAATTTGAACAGAATTTTAGTGGGATCCAAGAAAAACTTCTTCACAGATAGGAATGGAGTAGATTCTAAGCAATAAATAGAACCAAGAACCTGGAAGATAGTAGAGTTATGATGAAGAAACCATAGAACTTTTTATAAGGTGCAAGGGGGGTTAGGATATCCATGCAAAGCAGAAGAACTACACAAAACATCATGATCTAAATACAAAGCCACATACATGGCACAAATGTGAGTAGTTGGTGTTGAGTAAATAATGTTGTGCCTAATGTTTGAACATTCTCCTTTGAGTGTTCCAAGGGTAGTGACATTGGAACCTCAGGGAAGAAAATACCATTCTGGTCCTGTGAACAGTATCATAAAGTTACAAAGGTAACAGAGGAACTAAAAATAGTTATTTATATATCAAAAAGTTGGGGTCTAAAGGGAGAGGTAGAGAATGGTATAAGTCAAGTGGAGAGTTATGGGAGTACTCTCAGTGATGGTAACAACCAGAAGAACCTAGACAAATGACAGGAATAGATTTCTTCTGGACAGGAAGACTGGTGGTTCTAGAGAGGAATGGGCTGGGAGCGTTGTTGTTCCTTTTCATCAAAGTGCCTTTTGTTGCAGGGTGAGGAGACAGGGTCTCACTCTATTGCCCAGGCCAGAGAGCAGTGGTGTCATAGCTCACTGCAATCTCAGACTCCTGGGCTCAAGCTATCCTCCTGCCTCAGTATCCTGAGTAGCTGGGCCTGCAGGTGTACACCATCACTCCAGCTAATTTTTCTGTTTTTTGTAGGGATGGTGGTCTCACTATGTTGGTCAGGCTGGTCACAAACTCCTGGCCTCAAGCAATTCTGCCTCAGCCTCCCAAAGTGTTAGGGTTATAGGTATAAGCCACTGCACCCAGCCTCAAAGTACTGTTTTGAACTATTTGATTTTATTTGTTTATTGGCGATTGGGGTAGGTTTAGAATTGTTTCCCAATAAACAAATGCTTCCTGCATTTCTTCTGTTTTAACTTACAGGTAGATGCTGGAAGAAATGGGAAAAAATAGTTTGACCCTCTACCTTAAAAGAACTTAAAAGTCTCTGCCTTTAATTTCTGCCCCTTCTTTTTTAGAATGGTGAGAGAGGAGGAATAAATAATAAAACCGTTCTTACTTCCATTCATATTTTTCTGATTTATCCACTGAAGGCACCTCTTTGATTATTTTGCTCTGCTGAAAAACTTAAAGTAGATTCTTTAGGCTCCAGCCTGAGCTCCTTTCTATTGCTCTTCTCCCTAACCTGTATAGTTGATTTTTGCCCTTTAAACCTCCTGTCAGCATCTTCTTGCAACCTTCAGGAGACAGCTCAGCCCTCTGTCCTTTTTTAGCTTCCTCAGTGGAGCTGTATCTGGCCTCTCCTGCTAGATTGTGCATCCTTGTGGCTTGGAAGGCCTTGATGCCTTTATGTGCTCTGGAGGAGGCTATGGGTGTGTGATGACTTGAGACTGGACCCAGGAGATGGGCAAAGGGTAGTGTTTGCATATGGGACCTAGTGATGGCATAGGCATTGTTCCAGGTTCTTGATTATGGCAGAGAAAGAGACAGTCAAAAAATCTCTGCCCTCAAGGAGCTTCCATTCCGTTCCTTTCTGTTTATGGAGTTTTACATAAACAGAAAGGTTATAAAAATAGGATTATGTGGTTTTTTTTTTTTTTTTTTTTTTGAGACAGAGTCTGGCTTTGTTGCCCTGGCTAGAGCGAGTGCCGTGGCGTTAGCCTAGCTCACAGCAACCTCAAACTCCTGAGCTCAAGCGATCCTCCTGTCTCAGCCTCCCGAGTAGCTGGGACTACAGGCATGCACCACCATGCCCGGCTAATTTTTTCTCTATATATTTTTAGCTGTCCATATAATTTCTTTCTATTTTTAGTAGAGATGGGGTCTCGCTCTTGCTCAGGCTGGTCTCGAACTCCTGAGCTCAAACGATCCTCCCACCTCGGCCTCCCAGAGTACTAGGATTACAGGCGTGAGCCACCGCGCCCGGCCAGGATTATGTGTTTTAAACATAGTTTAAGGGGCAGCTAAGGATTGCAGTCAGTTGGGTAGAAGATCTGTCATTGAAACATGCTGTTGGAATCTGTGGCTTTGTTATTAAGATATGTGCTGGTCTCTGAGGTGCCCTCCCTCTCGAGGATCTGGATGGTACTGCGTAGTTGGTATTCCCTCTCTTTGTCTCCTGTGAGGAGACAGAGCATTTATTTTATTTTATTTTTTTTTTTTTGAGAGAGAGTCTCACTCTTGCTCGGGGTAGAGTGCCGTGGCATCAGCCTAGCTCACAGCAACCTCAAACTCCTGGGCTCAAGCAATCCTTCTGCCTCAGCCTCCCGAGTAGCTGGGACTACAGGCATGTGCCTCCATGCCCGGCTAATTTTTTATATATATTTTTAGTTGTCCAGCTAATTTCTTTCTTTCCTTTTTTTTTTTTTTTTTTTAGTGGAGACGGGGTCTCTCTTTACTCAGGCTGGTCTCAAACTCCTGAGCCCAAACGATCCGCTCGCCTCGGCCTCCCAGAGTGCTAGAATTACAAGCATGAGTCACCGCGCCTGGCCTCAGAGCATTTTTTTTTAAATCATTTTTGGATAAGATGGGCTGTGGCTGCAGGAATGGAATCTCAACTTTTAGTCCTACTGTGTGCAGTTCATTTGCTATCAGCTCCCATTTGCATTTCTTTGGATTGTGATTGCTGGACATGACCTTGATTTGCTGAAATGGTAGTCATCCTGCCTATATGGCATCTATTAGATGCCTGGAAATCTGTGAGAATTCTAGAAGGGTCTAGAACCAGCCTTTAGTACTAAGTACTTCATAGAAGGTTTTCAATTAAATGTACTCCAAAAGAGTTGGCTGGGATTTACTTCACAGTAATCTGGAGGGAGAGGGGAGGGTTGGAATGGAGATACATTGGGGCTGACTACAAGTCGATTGGTGTTGGAGCAGGGTGATGAGTACATGGGTTTCATTATACTCTTCACTTTTGTAGATATTTGACATTTTTCATAATAAAAAAAATGTGCCTTCATGGTCAAGGAGTGATGACTTTCATATTTTTTATATTATCATGTTTTGCATAAATAACTTTTCATTGAGTAAGGCCTTTTTTTGGTATTGATTTTCAATGATTGGAGACCATGGCAATTAAGACTAAAGTTAGACTGGTGAGCAAAATCTTCAAATTTGTGTTATTAATCAGATTTAAAAGCATGTATAACATGTGGTTGCCTTGACTACAAGTCAGCCCTCCCTCTGTGGACCTGTAAAGAAAAAATGAAAGGGGGCAAAGTTAAGATCAGGTGCCAGAGAACTGACATTTTAGAGGCTGAGAGTAGATGTAGGTATAGAGTATGGGAGAAGTGAAATCTCACCATTTAAATTAGGGGTGAGCCTTGTCTAAGGTCAGAAGCCCTTTGGGATCCCACTACCACCACCATTACCAATGCTGATATTACCCCATTCTAGGCTGCTGTTCACCTACTCCTTTGTCTCTGTGCTTTAACCTTCTTTCTTCCTCTTATTCCTCTAGTACCTTATTGCCTTCTTCCCCACTATCCCTGACCCCCAAGACCTAAATCCATCCATCTTGATCTCTTTAGGCTGGTTTTCCTATATCATGTCCCTTTCTATACCGGGTCCAGAAGCTGGCCCACAGTTCACTCCTTTTCTTCATTTCTGCTTTTTAGTGAGTGACCACTAGTGTTTGTTAACAATTGTGATTGGACCAAGAAGTGGTTTAACACAGGCTGAGGCATGAAGAACCATTCGTGTAGGCTTAAAAGATTTCAGGCAGTTGGCAAGTAAGAATTCTAAATAAAAATTGAAACTACCACCTGTATTTTTTCAGGCCGTTGATGCTCACTGCCATCAGCTGCATCCTCCCTATGGCACTGGTAAGTGTGGGAAGGGCTGGTGACAGTTTTGGTGGGCTGCTGGATTTCTTTTTTCTGGGGGAAAAATCTATTTGCAAGCTATGTTGTTGACTTGTCCCTGAGGGCTGGACAGCTTAAACCACCTATAGGATACTAAAAAGATAAAGAAGCAATTAATCATGTTCATGGATTTCCTTGGAGAACTGTTGTCAGGAGCAGAGGATATTCAGTGTGTGCCTTGATCCTTACATAAAATTAGTATATTCTATGCATTATTTTGAATATTAAACTATCCAAGTGCTTTGGGGT
Source organism: Eulemur rufifrons (assembly GCF_041146395.1). NCBI lineage: Eukaryota > Metazoa > Chordata > Mammalia > Primates > Lemuridae > Eulemur > Eulemur rufifrons. The sequence continues at coordinate 153,930,398 of NC_090989.1, forward strand.
GTCGAGTAATAACTGTTAAATTTCTTGAAACTCTTAAAACATTTTTCCCCAAAATAAGATATTGGCTGTGTACTAGAAAGCGTCCTGAATGTTGTATTTGCTTAGCTTTCCTTCAGTAGCAGGATTTATCTTCCTCTGCTATTTTAAGTTCTTTGTGGTCAGGGGATTCAAAAGTTTGTTCCAGTGATTAATTTAAAATTCTGATACTTACTTGAATTTGGAGGGGAGGAGGGAAATAAATTTGTGGCTGTCATTTACTAACAAACTTGGTGGACTTGGGACTTGTGATTTGAAAAATGATATCACAGTAATCTGCTTTCTGTTTAGGGATGTAGTGGAGAAAATACACACTGAATAAAATTGAAACAGAGTCGGGTAACAAGTCACAGAATTGTTAGTGTAAGCCCACTGCCAAATTGCTATTGGAGTTGCCTTATCTCAGGTTCCAAAACCCTGCAGCTGTCTCCTTGTAGTGAGTGGGTCAGAGGGCACCGAGATTCAGAAGTTTTAACTTATTAAGGTGGTTTCCATTCTAAGCTGACAGTTTGATTTCATTTCCCTAGTGTCTAAAGCCCTAAGATTGTGGAAGGAAATGCCTTCAGAACATTTTATCAAATGCTGAGGTTATAGATTTGTGTGCTGCTAACCATGTCAGGAACTGCTTGCTGGTAATAGCAGCTAAAGTACTCATACACTTTATTACATCTCTGTGAGAAAAATCTTAGCATTGTTGCCCCATGTCCTAGATTTCCCCTTGGCCCCACAGTTTACCCCTCCCCACCAGCCCTACTTTTGAAGCAGGCATAGAATTGTGTGACACATTTACTACGTTATTTAAAAAACAAAAAGGAGAACTTTACTCCTAAGCAGTAGTGTACTCCTTTAGGTATCTGTGCATAGTGTAACCAAGCGGAAACTACTGAACATGTTTTAGGGCTTGTGTTAGAGAGATGTCCTTCAAGTTTCTGTCACAAACACAGACTATGGAGTATAACGATGTTTGCCTGTGACCTTTGGAAAATACTGATGACAGGAAGCTAAGTCCTTTTTGACATGAATTAGCTAAATGCTTCTTGAAATAAAGATCTGGAAACAATCAACATCTGAGAATGTTGATATTGTAAATGCAATGGCAAAACGAAGCCATATTGGATTGAAGCCTGTAGGTAATGCAGAGCAATGTCTAGGGTAGATGGCAACTGAAGAGAGAAAGCTTCCCAGCAGCTTCTGACCCATTGTGATGCAGGATTGGAAGGTATAGGGGAAGAGGGAAGAAAGACAGGGAAGATGTGCTGCGCTTGGCTTCTGCTCTGACCCCATCTTTGACCCTGTGAATGCCTTCTATGGACTACCCAGAAACTTGAGGGCACCCTTTACTCTTTGGTGAACTTTATGCTTGCCCCACTCCCCCCCTTGCTCAGTCATATTCCCTTTCCTAGCTCCCAGTAAAAAGAGGAGTTCGTGGTTTATGTTCACACTATGGTGTAGACACAAATATGATTGCTCAAAGAAAGGCTAGGGAATAAGAATAAGGCAGGCCTAAGAGCTGTGCCTATGGAGAAGCGACATTTAAGGAGCTGGCAGACTGGGAGCAGAGCATCCAATGGAATACTAAAGCCTTGCTCAGGGAGATGGAGAAGAAGCCAAGATGGGTCAGCATTATAGACCCATGTGGAAATTTTATTACTATACTAAAATCCACAACGTATAATCAGTTAACCTTTGGTCAAAACTATGTTAAAACTGTAGAGGGAAATTTGTCCTTTTGAGGATTATATGTAAAAAGTCAAAGTGAGGTATTTGACACAGTAGTATACAAGACAGCCCTTTGTATATTGTGACATTTAATTATGTAAGTGATTGCCATTGAATTAAATTTGGCAAACCTTTCCCCCAACTGTTATTATGAAAAATTTAAAACATACAAAAGAAGTTTAAAGACTTGTACAGTGGGCATTCATACACCTACCATCTATATTATACACTTGCTAATCTGTTGTTACATTTGCTTCATTTATCCATCAATCAACTTTATTTTTTAACAGCCTTATTGAAGTATTTACGTACCATTAAACTCATCCATTTTAAAGTGTACCATTATATGAGTTTTAATAAATATATACAAGTGTGAAACCATTACCACAATCCCAGTTTTAGAACATTTTTGTCACCCAAAAAGTTCCCTTGTGTCCATTTGCAGTCAGTCTCTACTCCCAGCCCCAAGCAACTACTGATCTTCTGTTTCTGTAGTTTTACCTTTTCTAGAAATTTTATATAAATGGAATCATACAATATGCAGTCTATGTTGCCTGGTTCTTTCTCTTGACATAATGTTTTTGAGGTTCATCCACATAGTATCGTGTCAGTAGTGTGTTCCTTTTTATTGTTGAATGATGATTTTTCATTGGATATACCGCTTTTTATAATCCATTTATTCATCAATTGGTAGACATTTGGGTTGTTTCCAATTTTTGGCTATTACAAAATACGCTGCTATGACCATGTCCAGGGCTTAATCTAGACATGTTTTCATTTCGCTTGTATAGATAACTAGGATTGCTGGGTCACATGTAAGTGTATGTTTAACATTTTAGGAAAGTGCCAAACTGCTTTCTAAGGTGGCTGTACTATTTTATGTTCCCACCAGCATTATATAAGGTTCCAGTCTCTCTACATCCTTGATAACCCTTGATATTTTTGGTCTTTTGGATTATAATCATTCTAGTGAGTGTGAAGTGATATTTTGTGGTTTCGATTTGCATTGCATAATGACTAATGTCGTTAGTCATTACTGTAATTATTGATCTTTCCTTATGCTTATTTACTGTTCATACTTTTGTGGTGAAATAACTGTTCAAATCATTTGTCTATTTTTTAAAATTGGGGTGTATGTCTTATTGAGTTGCAAGAGTTCTTTATGTATTCTCAGTCAAGTCCTTTATCAGATACATGATTTCTCCCAGCCTGTGGCCTGTAGTCTCCATTTTCTTAATTATGTCTTTTGGAGAGTAAAAGTTTAATTTTAATGAAGTCCAGTTTGTCTTTTTTTCTTTTAAGGATTATACTTCCAGTGTCATATCTAAGAAATCTGCCTAAACCAAGGTCTCAAAGATTTTCTCCTATCTTGCCTTCTAAAGTTTTATAGTTTTAGGTTTTACATTCAGGTATGTGAACAGTTTTGAGTTAATTTTTGTGTGATATGAAGTAAGGGTCTACATTCTATGTTTTGTTTGTTTTGTATAAATAATTCAATTATTCTAGAAACATTTGTTGAAAAACCTTGTTTTTTCTTCCATTGAATTATATTGGCACCTTTGCTGAAAATTGACCGTATACGTGAGTTTACTTCTGGACTCTGAAGTTCCATTGATCTGTATATCCGTCCTTAAGCTATTGTCTCTATTGTTTGGTTACTATAGCTTTATAGTAATTCTTGAAATTAGATGGTATGTCTTCCAACTTTGCTCTTCTTTTTCAAGATTACTTTGGATATTCTGGATCCTTTACATTTCCACAACTTTTAAGATTAGCTATGAATTTTATCAAAAAAACCTGCTGGGAATAATTTTGATTTTGATCAGTTTTGATTGCTTTGTTCCATCTGTGGCTGTGCTGCACAGTATGGTAGCTGTGACTACATGTGGCCATGATTCTTTGAAATATGGTCAGTTTGCACTGAGATGTGCTGTAAGCCTTAAAATGTACACTAGATTTGGAATAAAAAGGAATGAAAATAGTTTATTAACACATTCTATGCATTACATGTTGAAATAATATTTTGGATATATAGGGTTAAGTATATTATTAAAAGAAATTTTACCTGTTTAAGTGTTTTTTTAAAAAATTTTCCATTTGTTTGCTGCTGTGTAGTAATACCTTTGATTTTTGTATATTGGCCTTTTATTTTGCTACCTTACTAAGTTCATTTGTTCTAGTAGTAATTTTGTACATTCCTTTAGGATTTTCTATATAAAAAGTCATTTATCTAGGAATACAGACAGATTTACTTCTTCTTTTCCAATCTTTATGTCTTATTTCTTTTTCTTGCCTTATTACACTGGCTAAGGCCTCCAGTATAATGTCAAACAAAATGGTGAGAATGTATATCCTTGACATTTTCCTGATCCTTAGCATTGACTGTTTCATCGTTGAGTATGTTTTTCATTGATGCCCTATATTAGATTCAGGCAGTTAACTTTTCTTCCTAATTTGCTGAGAATTATTATCTTGAATGAGTATTGAATTTTGTTAAGTGGGTTTTCTGCATCTGTTTAAATGATCATTTGGGGGGTTTTTCCCTTTATTTTGTTAATTCAGTGAATTGCATTAAGGAGTTTTTATTTATTTATTAAATTTTTTTCAACACGTCCTTGACTTGAACATTAAAGAGTTTTTAAATGTTAAATCAGCTTTGTATTCCTGGAATAACTATCACTTGATTTGATATATTATCCTTTTTCTATATTGCTGGATTTGATTTGCTAAGATTTCTGGATTAAGGATTTTGGTGTCTATATTTGTAAGGAATATTGGTTTGTAATTTCTTTTCTTTTTCTTCATGTTATTTATTTACTTTTTTGAGACAGAATCTCACTCTGTTGTCCAGTCTAGAGTGCCGTGGCGTGGTGTTAGCCTAGCTCACAGCAACCTCAAACTCCTGGGCTTGAGCAATCCTTCTGCCTCAGCCTCCCGAGTAGCTGGGACTACAGGCATGTGCCACCATGCCCAGCTAATTTTTTCTATATAGTTTTAGTTGTCCAGATAATTTCTTTCTTTCTTTCTTTCTTTCTTTTTTTTTTTAGTAGAGACGGGGGTCTCGCTCTTGCTCAGGCTGATCTCGAACTCCTGAGCTCAAATGATCTGCCTGCCTCAGCCTGTCAGAGTGGTAGGATTACAGGCATGAGCCACTGCACCTGACCTTCATGTTATATTTTTGTCAGATATTTGTACCAGAGTTAGCCTTATAAAACAAGTTTGGAAGAAATGTTTCTTTTTTCTCTAGTTTTCTTTTTCTTTTTTTTTTTTTGAGATGGAGTCTTGCTCTGTCACCTGGGCTAGGGTGCCGTGGCGTCAGCCTAGCTCACAGCAACCTCAAACTCCTGGGCTCAAGCTATTCTCCTGCCTCAGCCTCCTAAGTAGGTGGTATTATAGGCACACACCACCATGCCCAGCTAATTTTTCTATTTTTAGTAGAGATGGGGGTCTCACTGTGGCTCAGGCTGGTCTTG